>NC_061781.1:5257500-5571000 GCF_022458985.1 Mugil cephalus
GTATTATATATATATATATGTATGTATGTATTGTATGTATGTATTATATTATATATATATTATTATATATTGTGTATGTATGTTATATATAGTATATATATGTATGTATATATTATGTATATATGTATGTATGTATATATATGTATATATGTATGTATGTATATATATGTATATATTATGTTATTGTATATTGTATTATATATTATGTTTATATTATGTTTATGTATGTATGTATTTATAATGTTATATGTATGTATGTATTATGTATGTATGATGTATATATGTATATGTTATGTGTATTGATGTATGTATGTATATATATGTATAATATGTTATGTGTATTGTATATTATGGTATGTGTATGTATGTATATTTAGTATATATTGTATGTATGTATATATAGATATTTATATGTATGTATGTTATTATATTTGTATTATATGTATGTAGTATATTGTATATATATGTTGTTGGGTATTATTATATGTATGTATGGTATTGTTGGTAATATATGTAATGTATGTATAGAGATAATATATGTATGTATGTTATATATATGTATATATATGTATATATGTGTATTATGTTATATATGTATGTATGTAAATATTTGGTATATTAGTATGTATGTGTATAATACTATGTATGTATGTGTATGTATGTTAAATATGTTGGTTTATATTATAATGATTATTGTATGTATGTATGTGTATATATATGTATGTATATGTATGTATGTGTATATATATGTATATATATATATATATATACACACTTTCTTTTTTCTTTTTTTTTAAATGAAATCTTAACATTCTTCATATTTTTTAAACATTTAATACATTTAAGATAGCGCTGCCGCTGACTTTCAAAGTATTTGCCATAAAGTCGGTAATGAGGGCGCACTTCAAAATGTTGGAGCGGCTGGCTTGACCGCAGTTCGAGCTTTAAGCGTAAGGTCATAAATGTTACTGCTGCTACTGCTTATTCCTGCCGTAATGTGGTACGTGATGTGCTGGCTGTTCATAGATGCTTTTTTAATCTATGTAATTAGCACTGTTTTATTACTGGTATTGTATGTTTCTTTTTGCTGTTCGACCGAAGTGTAACTGCTCACCATCGCAAGAGATTTTATCTCAGTGTTTTTGGCGTTTTTAGCCAAAAACTGGAAAACAATGGACACTTTTTCAGGAGATGAGTGGTAAATTATGACTCAAGAGGCAACAAGATATTGTAGTTTGTTAGCTATCTGACAACACTAAAAAGGGAAATTCAGTTTATCATGTGCACTCCATAAATATTTAGGCCATATATTTAAGACTGTTTGCTTATAAATACATAAATCTGGTTGTTCTATATTTAAAACACCTTGGGTTTATTACTATTAAATAAATCGCATTAGTTTTTCACAAATATGCATCACATGAAGTTTATTAGTTTATGTGAAACTATGTAATCCAAATGAATGGAAATTTCATAAATATTTGTGGTCATTTGCTACATAACAGAAGCAAAAGACACTCACAGGCCAAACATTTACCAAGAGCGCAGTGACACGTACTGAAAGTTTAAGCGCCACAATGGTGGAGTACCAGCCATCGTGGACTATCATTCCACTCCTACGCCGACAACACAGCTTTATGTCAATACCACAGTTGCAACTCCACCCTCATCATCACCAACATCTCCGTCACAACTGACCACCTGTCTGGAGAAGATAAAGGTATGGATGGAGCACAACGTCCTTCAACTGAACAGCTTCAAAAACGAAGCCATCCTGGTCGGCGCCCCTCACCAAACCCTATCATCATCCATAACCAGCATCACCTTCTCTGGCTCTAATATCACTCTCTCATCCCATCTCCATGTTCCCTTTGTCCTCTTGTCCTCACCATTGTCCACTGACTCATCTTGTCCTCCCCTCAGTTCTGGAGTTCCGCGGCAGGAAGGCCAGTTGACTCAACATGTTCAGAAAGCTGTTCAGAAAGAGAACCTGCTCTCAGCTGAGACTAAGCGTCAGTGACACAACAAGGCTTAAACGCACATCTGTCAAGTAAGTTCCCTCTGATGTCACTAAAGCATGCATACATAGAGCCGGTTCTGTCTGAACCATTCATTTGAGGTACAATTAAAATAAAATACACTCACAAAAATGCAAGCGATATGGTTCCATCACCATTGGTGCCAAGTAATACATACATCAGCCATAATATATATCATGCCAGTAATTAAGAAGATATTGTTTATTTTTCCCACGTATGGGAAATTCCCTTCACACAGTAGCACATAATTAGACAAGAATGTATACAAAAAGCAGTATTAAGAGAATATACAAAAAATAACACGCTCTGAAAAATATATAGAGGAAAATAGAAATATTTAAAATGGATGTTGAGTTAAAACACTGGTATTCTGTGAAAGTATTCTAAAATATATTGTTTGAGGCCATTGTGTTGAGTTTGTGTATTTTAAAAAGCTTTTCGCTACAGAACCCTGGGAGAGACAATACTCAACAAAAGACAACAAGACAGACAAGACATTTAAAGTATTATTATAGGATATCATTTCCTGATTACTATTTTTGGACGTTACGATGATTCAAATGTAATGATAAATAAGTAGGGACACCTTGATAATGTACATGATCTACTTTTTTAACAGGTTTGACTGCTCTGCCCCCTCTACTGCTCTTTCTGCTTCGGCTCAGATACCTGCACCCCCCATACCTCCCCTTAGTAACACCAGACTCAATAGCACCTCCCCATCACTTCCACAGTCACTGCTGCAAACAAGTGCTAAGGAGACAGCAAAGCTAAAGAGCCACCGTCCCAACAGAGGAGCTGGACCAGACAGTGTCCCCAAGATTACTCAGGGCCTGTGCTTCTGAGCTGTGGGAGCCCCTTCAGCATGTATTTAACCTGGACCTACACCTTAGGAGGGTCCCCCTATGGTGGAAGACATCATGCATCATCCCTGTCCTATCTGTGGGAATGACAGGTCAGCAAAGGTGATACCCTAGTGACTGCTCTTATAGCTGTAACAAGTTAGTGAGCATGAATTAACACAATACCAACTAGTCAGAAGATAACATGTCTGTCCTGTTTGAACAGTATTGGCCCAGACAAGCTCACGGCTAACTAGCTGCTAGCTTTCGCTAATGACTGAAAAGCTGTTTGTGTTTAAATGTTGAAAATGTGCAGGTTGCCTTCTCCATTAGTTTACAACATACTGCACAACATACCTCGGAATGAAATTCCCATATCCTTTACTTTATTTAGCTATATATGTAACTTTATTTAACTGCCTTAAATGTCAATCGTTTATATTTACAAGTTTGACCAACTTAACCCTGACTTGTTTTAGGCTAAAAATACAAATTATTATTTGCAGTTCAACTATAGACCCCTTCACAGTTTGTAAGCAATGTGAAAATAAGATAATTCTGTAATTTATCCCACAGTGACACTGACCCTAGCCAAATACTAAGCTAGAGTAAAACAGTTAGAAAAGATGAGGATGAGTGGCCTCCACCTGTAAAACATTCCTGTTTTAGGGGTCATCTCATTGTTGCCCCTCTAGAGCATCTGTTGTTGATTCCATTAACACTAAAACAGCTGAAACATTTTACCAACATCCTTTACTACTTAACTGACCAGATCAACATCCCAGAAGTTTAACTGAGTTGATGCTATACTGGGATTAATTGTTTTGAGCAGTGTTCATACGTATTGGCCACCAATGTGTTTGGTTGGAGTAAGTTAGAGAGATCCTGTCTGAAAGCCAGTGTTATTTGACAGATGCCACAGTTGGATCATAGCTGGATTAAAACTTGCTTCATCAGGCTCCTTCTGTTTGCTCAAAAAGTATTAAAACACTGGTTTTGTGTGAAGCAACTTGTCTAACATGTAAAAATGTCCTGTTACTCAGAAGTTTTTATTCTTTCACAGCTGTTGTGGCCTGAGTCAAACTATCATGTACAAGACCTAAACTAATATAAATCGTATGTAAACTAACTATTTAGTCCTGCCTCTATCTTCTCGTCAACCCTTAAGAGAACTAAAAGAGCTGTGTTGTTCTTGAGCTCTCAAACACGTCATAAATCAGTTGTGACTGCAGAAACACAAAAGACAGGTGACAAAAGGGTTTCATTTAATTTAACGTAATTTAATTTAATTTACACTAGTGTGAAAAACAGTTTGCACCCTTCCTGATTTTTCACTTTTTACATGTTTGTCACACCTAAATGTTTCAGATCATCAAATAAATGTAACGTATGAGACATGATAACACAAGTAAACAGAACAATTTTTAAATGAAGGTTTTCATTATTAAAGGTAAAAAGAATCCAAACCTAGAGTGAATCAATGATTGTCCCCTAAACCTAATAACTGGTTGTTCTAACCTTAGCGGCAACAACTGCAATCAAGAGTTTGCGATAAGTTGCAATGAGTCTTTTACAGCGTTGTGGAGAAATTCTGGTCCACTCCTCTTTGCAGAATTGTTGTAATTCAGCCACATTGGAGGGTTGTCCAGCATTAAACAGCCTTTTTAAGGTGGTGCCACAGCATCTGAACAGGATTCAGGTCCGGACTTTGACTAGGCTACTCCGAAGACTTCATTCACCTGTTCTCAATCGACAAATCACTTAAATAAGACCTGTCTGACAAAGTGAAGTGGACCAAAGATCCTCAGAAGCTAGACATCATGCCGAGAGCCAAAGAAATTCAGGAACAAACGAGAAAGAAAGTAAATGAGATCCATCAGTTAGAAAAGGTTCTAAATCCATTTCTAAAGCTTTGGGACTCCAGAGAACCACAGCGAGAGCCATTATCCACAAATGGTGAAAACACAGAACAGTGGTGAACCTTCCCAGGAGTGGCTGACCGACCAAAATAAACTCGAGACCGCAGCGACGACTCCTCCAAGAGGTCACAAAAAACAAGGACGACGACGACGACGACAACAACAACAACAAAAACAACAACATGGTTTCTTCAGCAAGATCCAAAACACACCGGTTAGTCAACTTCTAAATGGAAAACCAAAATAAAGACTTTGGAGTGACCTCATCAAAGTCCGGACCTGAATCCTGTTCAGATGCTGTGGCACCACCTTAAAAAGTCTGTTTAATGCTGGAAAACTCTCCAGTGTGGCTGAATTACAACAATTCTACAGAACAAAAGTGGGTCACAATTTCTCCACAACAGTGTAAAAAACTCATCACAACTTATCACAAGCGCTTGATTGTAGTTGTTGCTGCTGAGGGTTTTACTAGTTATTAGGTTTAGGAGGCCTCACTTTTTCACACAGGGTCATGTAGGTTTGGATTTTGTTGAAAACCTTTATGTAAAAACTGTTAATGCCTTTTTCCTGCCTGCTCTTTCTGTCTGTATCACCTTACCTTCTCTTATCTTATTTTATCTTGTGTTATCTTACCTTGTCATATCTTATCTTGTCTTTGACTTATATTTAAAATTGTTTGATCTGAAACATTTAGGTAATAAACATGCAAAAAAGAAAAGAAAATCTGGAAGGGTGAAAACACTTTTTCACACCACTGTAATTTTGGATTTTAATTTTCAATTCAATTCAATTTAATTTAATTTTTCAGATTCAAATTTGAACTTAAATCGAATTTGATTAAATGTCCACATGTAGACTGTGGGAAGGGAGAAACCGGAGTTCCCGGAGAAAACCCATGCACACATGGGGAGAACTTGCAAACATACAAATTGCTCCACCATGTGGCTCATCCTAGGATCCGTGGAGGCCTTGGTGGCCTTCCTCACTCCATGGGGCCAACCCTGCTGCTGAAGGTCCTCTTCACCCAAGAGAAGAAGCGTCTGAAGCAGTTCTTCTTTTTCTTCTTCTTCTTTGGGACTTTGCCGTCATCTGAAAAACAGCAAACATGAAATACTCCAGAAATACTCAAACCTAAAAACAACAACAATGTGGAAAGCTTCGACAATTTGAAAAACAAGTCAGCATGACTTGTTCTCACCTAAGGTGACGGTCTGGAGGTCTGTGTCTGCAGGGTTGCTGGTGGAGTCATCGGTCCAAGCAGGAGCTGGTGTAGGAAGTGGACTAAACGCACAAATGAACTCTGAGTCACTATGTCAGTCCTGTTTAGAGCTTGGTTTGTCTCCTCTGACGGAGGAATACATGTCTCTAAAACATTTGGGGAAAGAGTTTTACCTCAGGTCAGGGACCTCATCAGCCTCATCTTCCAAGTGGATCCTGTTCTCGGGGTCTGCAGGCTGAACCAAGATGACTCCTGGTGGCAGAGCCTCGTGGCTGCTGTTGAATGAAGGCAAACCATTAATCACTTGTAGCAGAGGCAGCTGTCGGGATATGGGAGCAAACATGTAATGACTGATGTGACATTAGGATGTGGACTAATCACATGGATGCACACTGAGTTTGTATGTTTGTCCTGTTTAGTTTAGTTTAGTTTGTCTCCTCTGGTGGAGCCATGAGTTTCTCTAGAAGAAAGACCTTTACCTCAGGTCAGAGTCCTCATCAGCCTCATCTCCCAAGTGGATCCTGTTCTCGGGGTCTGCAGGCTGAACCAAGATGACTCCTGGTGGCAGAGCCTCACTTATACTGTTGAACGAAAACGTACAATTAATTAATCTAATGTCTAATGTTGACCCTGATGAAGGAGGAGTTTACACTAACTTGTCTTCAGTTTGAGTCCCTGCGTCCATCTGACTCTGGCTGGTGGTGGCTTCAGGTTGATTGCTACTAAAAATAAATAAATCTCACATTGATGAGTTCATGATCAGAAAGCAGAGTACACAAAGATGCAATGAGCCAAATGAGTCATATGTTCTGTACCTGCTGGGCCCACTGAGGGTGGAGGTGTTGTTTAAGTAGCTTTTGGTAATGAAAGGATGTTTGAGGATCCCACTAGGGGTGATCCTGTCCTTTTCATCCCACTGGAGCATCGCCTTCAGCAGCTCAACACACTCCCTCCTCTCATCTTCCTCTCTTGGGTTGTCTCTCTCCAGACGCATCTAGTTTAGGAAACATTTGGAGAACACAACTGTGATCAGGACCTCCCTAAAGCATGAATTCTAGACACAATGCATGTACGTCCCTTTTCAGCAGTCGGGTACAGCTTCATCAAACACTGACCGTTTTTGTTTGGTCCAAGGAGGAGACCGTGCTAGTCCAGCTGTCTGCTAAATTGTTATCCAGGCCCCACACCTGGTAGTACTCCCCAGGGGTCTAAATGAAGAGAAGATGCTAAACATTTGAAACACTGACTTATAAAACCTTTATCTCATTAAGTGAAGAAAGGTCAATGATAAAATAGTTGCCAAAAAGTCACAGCTTGTGTATTGTACCTTCAGCTGCCACTGGCCGTCTATTCTCTTATAAAATATACGCGTGTTCCTCCCAATTTTAAGTAGATGATCCGGTGGTGGACCCAGGAGATCAGTGATGATTCTGAGCTGCACACATAGAACATCACCATGTTAGTCAGGAAGCTTTGTTTAGGCCCATGTTATCGCAAAGAATAGCAGAAAAGATCAGCTTCCAATCAGAAACACGTCCTGTTCACACTAAATACGTGTGTTACCACTGTGTTACAGCTACTTACTACATCATATTCATTGCTCGCTGGAAAGAGCACATCACAAAGCACCAGATTAGCCATTACACAGCCCAGTGACCAGATGTCGATGGCCTCTGAAAATGGCAGCCCCAGTAAGATTTCTGGTGCTCTGAGTGGGGAAAAAACAACATATTTAATGAGGTCAGTTACACTGTTACATTTGAAAGTGACACTAAAGTGTCAATCTCATCCTTCCAGTGTGATCACTGTGATGTTACCTGTGATCTAGTATCTGGAGAGTCTTTCCTGGCATCGCGTTCCACCTGAACATGGCTAAACCAAAGTCTATCAGTTTAACTCTGAAGGGTTGTCTCATGTGATCCACCATCATGATGTTGTCTAACTTCAGGTCCCCGTGGATCACACCGACACTCTTCAATGCCTCGAAAGCTACGGCCATCTGCAAGTGACAGAGGTCACATCAACACTGCTACTGATGCTCCACTTATAGCAACAGTTTGTTAAATTACACAGCAAAACGCTGGATTGTTCTACCAGTGAACAAGACAAGAATAAGTGCAGGACAGAGTTTGTCAGACCTGTTGAATAATGGTCCTGACGTCCTCCAGTCGCGCTGGTTGTCTCAGCGTATTCATGTAGTCCTCCAAGCTGATGTCCAACATCTCATACATCAGGCTGGTTGTTTCCAAGTCAGAATATTTCCCCTGATATCTGACGATGTTGGAGGAGTCCAGATCGTACTGCATGAGGGTTTTCATGATACGAGCCTGAAACATTTTTCAGTTTTTGTATCAGTTGTTCAATCCCCAGTTTTTAAAATAGTCATTTTTTAGGTGTCTGGTGACTAGTGGTGAGGCAATGTGGACAAATGTTGTACAGTTTGATTAACATGAAGCTCAGAAGTAAACAGTACCTCTGTTCAACATGTCTTGACTATATGCAATGAAAATGAACAGTGTCTCACCTCCCATTGTGCATGTCTGGAAAGACTCTCTGGAAAAACCTTTACTGCTACGGGCTCCTCACGTTCCTCGTTCACACATGCCAGCACTGTCCCGTAGCCGCCTTGTCCCAGGACTCGGACAAACCGGTGGCCCTTTGGGATGGTGAAGTGGCAGTTTGAGGAGCTCTCGATGGGGGAATTGGATGAACTGCTGCTGTCCATTTTTCTTTTGTCACACACAGCTGGAAGAGAAACATCATTTTATGATTCTACGTGACTAATAAAATAATCAATGAATCACTCAGTCAAAGCTGTTGCAAGCTCATGGTCAGATGGTTAAAAGTTGAACAGCATTACATCCAGATAAAGTAGATAACATACAATGTTGAGTGAAATTGATGAAACAAGACATAAAAGCCCAGATCCTCAGTCAGACTGTTCCTACAGGTTAGAGCATGAAAAGTAAAGGTGTTTGTTACTTCACTCTCAGACACCAACAGTCACCGTGTTTCTTCTTACATGGTTCATATCCCTGCAGTAACAGCTCTGTGTTACAGGAGAACTGGTTGGTTTTTGTTACCCAGCCAGGATCAAACCTGAACACATTATCAAACTACCACACGGTGTCAGTTTTCAGAGAGAAAAACTGACAGTACGTAAACTACGCTTTAATAAATTACAACTGCTTCACTGAGTGTTAGGTCCAATATCTGACAGTGTTAAAATACACAAAATACACAAGAAAGAGTAGATTTAATAGTTTCTTCTGAGCTCCTCTGCTTGGACATTGGAGACTATCTGGAGCTCCAAAACGTTTGCTGCATAATACAGAACAGTAGAGCTACTTACTTTGATAAAATGAAATAGTCTCAGATCAGGTTGAGTTGGTTTGAAGATGGGTGTCGTCGATTCGTTTCTCTCGTCGTCTCTCGTTCACTGTCTTGTAGACGTTCGTATTGATTCTGATCCTGATTTTGGTCCAGTTGGGCTGAAAAATAGAATCAGAGTGATGTGTGTTCTAGAACACCTCTGTGATGTCACTGTGATGTCACTGCTGCACCTGGCCCATGTCATAGAATTCTGAGTTAAGCAGAGGGTCAGTTCAACGTATGCAAACACTGGTGTGGTCATTGTGCACTAGCAAGATGTGGCACAAATACTAAAGTATTTTAATACCTGACCATCCATTAACCCTGGACATTTTCATCAGAATTAATGTTATGTATTTGGACTTTTATAGTGAAATTTCTTCATTCGTTCCTGTTTGCCACACAATAGTTCATGCCAAAAAGAGAAAAATGATGGAAAATGTTTACAAACATATTACAAAGACACTGACAACTGTAAAAGATTTGAAAAGGTGATTTCTTTCAAAAGATTTCTTTAAATCTTTAATTTCATGTAACAAAGTAACTTGTGCAATACAGCAATGTAACAGTAAGGAAACATTTCAACATTTCAACGTCAAGTAAACACTTAAAATACAATGGTTGACTTTAAACCTAGATTCTTTTTTCTGTTGTGGGGGTCTTCTTTTTGTTCCCCGTACTTGGAGCTGCAGTTTGTGTGTGTTGTGTGGGTCTTCTCTGTGATATTTAAGTCCATCATGCTGGACTGTGGCAGTCACACTCACTGTTTGTGCCACGGCTGCAGAAGCATGACAGCTCTCTTCATTGTGCCTTTTATTGTGGGAAGTTTTTCTGGAACAGCTACATCTTGTTTAAGAATGTCCTCCTCTGAGATCCAGAAGTACCTTATGGTTGAAGTTGTAGTTATTAATGTGTTGTAAAGGTCTTTTGGTGTTTGGATGTCTGCACCCATTTTAACCTTTTCATCCGCAGCCCGTTTTACAGCTGCACCAACTCCATCTGGTGCACCTTTCCCGTGAGCCTTTTCAGAGAAATTCCACGGGACCTTTTTGAAGTCCAAAATGAAGGGAAGTGTGCTCATAAGAAAGAAGTTTTTTTTGTTTCTATGTTGAGTCACAAGCCCGTCACTAATGAAGTGGACAGTAGTCAGGTTGGGGTTGTGCATCTTAATTTCCTTTAAAACTGGCTCCGTGTGTCCCCACACAGCTCGCTCGTCCTGCCTGAGGCTGTCTGAACTAGTTGCAAAACACTGTGTAGGCTACACTCGTGTGGATGGTGGCCAGTTGGCGGCTTCCGCCAAAATGGAAAGCCTGGATTTCCCTGTGAAGTTTGCACCCATAGTTTTCTGAGAAGTCCAGGTGGAATACTAATTCATTGCCTCTGATGCTGTCTTTGAGATGTCTGCACCCCTCAGCCTGGTGTAACCATGTGTAATGATGTTTGGCGACTAAATCAAGTTTAGCGTTCAGTTTTCCTCATAGGTCCTGCCATGTGCCGCTTTCATCCTTTTTGACAAAGTTGCTGTATTCTTTATCACCACTTGCGGTTTTGACCCACTGCTGCCATGTTGTGATGTTTTCTGCATGAATATTTACCTCGATTTCCTTATAGCAGCAGTCCACACAGACGTGATACATGCAGTCCTTTCTTTTGGGATCACACACTATAGTGGCCAGTAAATCGGAAACACTTCCCTTCACTAAGCCACTTTGGGCTAGTTTGTCAGCAAGGAGCTGAACATTTTCGTGGCCTATGCAGGTGCAGGTGTCACGGTCACTGGCTTTTGGCTCCGTGACATGGAAAGGACGGAGACGTAAAAACTGTCTGTATGAGAGTGTTGGTTCTGTTTTCGTTTCTTTATTGTACTGCTCATGGAGCTCTTTTTTTTTTTTCCAAATCTTTTTATTGAGGTTTTCCAACAAAGTGATTTTAGGTGTCATACAATGTCGGAAAAAAACATTCACAACAGTATGTCAGTCAGACCCCTAAACCCAATCCCATCCACCCATAAGACCACACACTTCAGGTCTAAACCACACTGGGACAGACAACATATAACGCACACAGAATAATAATAAATAAATAAAATTGTAAATAAATGAATCAAAAAATTAAATAAAATAACAACGGGGGGTGGGGGTTTCAAGTTTCAAATTATAAAGAACTTCTTTAACCCAGCGATTATATGATGGGGGGCGTGTGAGCTTCCAATCAAGAATAATCAGCCGGCGAGCCAGCAAGGTTGACAAACTCAGGGCCCGTCTCATCGCAGCAGAGAGGTTATTGTCAGGTGGGGAGCCAAAAATAGCGGATATTGGGTTAGGGGAAATAGTCTGACCATGGCAGGGGTCAGCAACCCAAAATGTTGAAAGAGCCATATTGGACCAAAAAAACAAAAAACAAATATGTCTGGAGCCGCAAAAAAGTAAAAGCCTTATAGAAGCCTTATATTGAAGGCAACACATGCTGTATGTATCTATAGTAGCTATATTAGCCTACTATCGAAATGACTAAGTTAACTACAAATACATAATGAGCCTTCATGATTAAATGTTTATTTTTCCTGCCGTGCATCCTGTAGAGAATGACGCACCACGTGACTACTCTGTTGTGCGATGCCGCCTCAAGTTTAACTTCATTACAATATTAATGAATTATGTTTCATTGCTGCTACAGAAGTAATGCAATCGCACTTTTTCTCTCACTCCCAACTGGGTACTCGGCTGCAAATGTAGCATGCCTTCCCTGAAAATGTCTTTCCACATCGCTCTTTTTGTTATTTGACAACTTCTCGCTACAGAGCAAACATTCAGGCAATCCTTCTGCATTAGCAATGAATGCAAATGATTCGGTCCAAGAAACGTTGAATCCTCTGTTCTCCTCAGTTATTTTTCTCTTTTTCCCTTTGGGATCCATGGCCCATCACACAGCCGCCGGTTTGTTTACAACAGCCACCTGCCTGGCATCCCGCCTTACTGATAGAAACGTGTGTCGCAGTCTATGACGTAAATCTTTGTTGACAGAAATGTTGAAACTTAAGATTTATTCTACACATTTTTACAGCATTGAAAAACGTTAATAATGTTTGTGTCATGTTTGTTTTCCTACAGAAACCATATTAAAACAAAAAATATATTTCTCTCCCCCATCTTTTTCCATTTTCAAACATTTTTGAAAAAACTTCGAGGGAGCCACTAGGGCCGCGCCAAAGAGCCGCGGGTTGCCGACCCCCGACCTATGGAATCAAAAATCCTTTGCCAGAAAGTCGTCAATTTAGGGCACAACTTAAACATGTGACAATGAGTAGCAGGGGATTGACTACACCGATTACAGGCATCACTAACTGTGGGATAGATTCTGGCCAGTTTCGCATTCGTGTAATGAATTCTATGGAGAACTTTACATTGAATCAGGCCATGGTGGGCACAGATGGAAGAGGTGTGGACTAAGTTAAGAGCAGAGGTCCATTGTTGATCTGTCAACACCACTGACAGGTCGTTTTCCCATGTGGTCCTGGTTAGTTTGAGAGAATCAAAGGGAGTCGACCAAAGAAAATTATACAAGACTGAAATGCATTTCTTTTGTTTGGGGTCCACAGCCAGTCGGGTGTCTGTCAAAGTTTCAGGGGGACGATTAGGGAAATGGGGAAAGTTCTTTTTGACAAAGTCTCTAATTTGAAAGAAGCGAAAGAGGTGGGAGCCTGGCAAATTAAATTTTGACGAGAGTTCTGTATAAGACGAAAAAATACCATCTGTGTACAGATCCTTAATGCTGATAATACCTTTAATGTGCCAAGTTTTAAAGGTTGGGTCTATGTTAGAGGGTTTGAAGGCGTGGTTTTCAAAAAGTGGTGAGAGGATGGATGGGCCCTGCAGGCCAAAGCTCTTCCGGAGTTGCTTCCATATTTTCAGTGAGGAGGACACAACTGGGTTTGCTCTCAGAAAGGTTACAGGAAGGGGAAGCTGGGAGCATAGGACGGAGCGTAAAGAGAGGTGCGAGGCTGCCCTTTCCAACTGTATCCAGGCAGGGAGGGAATTCTGTGCATCATCCATCCAACATAAGATTTTCTGCACATTAGCAGCCCAATAATATCGCCTCAGGTTCGGGAGTGCGAGGCCTCCATCTCTTTTGGAAGACTACAAGATTGTCTTTCGGATTCGAGACGGTTTATTTCCCCATAGAAATTGGATATTATCCCGTCTAGTTTGTCAAAAATGATTTAGTAATGTATATGGGGATGTGCTGGAAAAGGTAGAGGAATTTTGGCATGACAACCATCCTAATCAGATTTATCTGACCCGCGAGAGATGGTGGTAAAGTGGACCAGCGGCCGAAGTCACACTCAGTCCTTTCAACTACTCATGGAGCTCTTTTATGGTTTTCAGTGGGACTCTTCTCTGTATGTTCATTTTTTTTTTGGTCACAGTGTCTTTTTTCCTTGGCGGCAATCTGCTATTATCATCCCTACGCAAGAAGTGTGCAACCTGTGCCCTCTTAATTTCTGCCAGCTTCTTTGCTCCCCTTGGCTTGTGGGTCTCACTGACAGTTTTTATTTTGTTGGGCCTCTTGAGACGTTTTCTTACTTTCTCCTTTTCCTTGTTTGCCTGTGCAAGTTGCAATTTAAGTTGAACTACTTCATTCTTCAGTTTTGTCTTTTCTTTCTTTAATCTAGCAAGTCCATTTGATCTGTTATTTTCCTTTCTTTCCGGGGTAGATGAAGCAAGTGGCTGAGCATTCTCCTGTGGTTCATTTTGCTCCGTGGATTGGGGTGTGTGTGTGTTGTCTGTTCGTTTGGCTCACTGGATTGGGGTGTGTGTGTTTTAGGTTCATTTGTCTCACTGGGTTGAGGCTCAGGTTGAGGATCTTCAAGAGCAGATTCATTGATAGTTTCTGGTGTGTCTTCCATTAATTGATTAATCTGCCTCAGTCTTTCCCTCTGTCTCTTCTTGTTCATCCTCCACTGTTCTCTTTTCTTTTTTGCAGCAGAAGGAGTCATCAGATCAACAGGTCTTAGATTTAGATTTATGTTTGTAGTAGCTAGAAACAAAACAAATGACATATAGTTTGATCAATTACCTTGATGCCAATTGCTCTAGAAGAAATGTGCCCTAGCATAAGCTATCACATTGCTTGTTAGTTTACATAGGATTTATATTAGTTTAGGTCTTGTACATGATAGTTTGACTCAGGCCACAACAGCTGTGAAAGAATAAAAACTTCTGAGTAACAGGACATTTTTACATGTTAGACAAGTTGCTTCACACAAAACCAGTGTTTTAATACTTTTTGAGCAAACAGAAGGAGCCTGATGAAGCAAGTTTTAATCCAGCTATGATCCAACTGTGGCATCTGTCAAATAACACTGGCTTTCAGACAGGAGTCTCTCTAACTTACTCCAACCAAACACATTGGTGGCCAATACGTATGAACACTGCTCAAAACAATTAATCCCAGTATAGCATCAACTCAGTTAAACTTCTGGGATGTTGATCTGGTCAGTTAAGTAGTAAAGGGTGTTGGTAAAATGTTTCAGCTGTTTCAGTGTTAATGGAATTAACAACAGATGCTCTAGAGGGGCAACAATGAGATGACCCCTAAAACAGGAATGTTTTACAGGTGGAGGCCACTCATCCTCATCTTTTCTAACTGTTTTACTCTAGCTTAGTATTTGGCTAGGGTCAGTGTCACTGTGGGATAAATTACAGAATTATCTTATTTTCACATTGTTTACAAACTGTGAAGGGGTCTATAGTTGAACTGCAAATAATAATTTGTATTTTTAGCCTAAAACAAGTCAGGGTTAAGTTGGTCAAACTTGAAAATATAAACGATTGACATTTAAGGCAGTTAAATAAAGTTACATATATAGCTAAATAAAGTAAAGGATATGGGAATTTCATTCCGAGGTATGTTGTGCAGTATGTTGTAAACTAATGGAGAAGGCAACCTGCACATTTTCAACATTTAAACACAAACAGCTTTTCAGTCATTAGCGAAGGCTAGCAGCTAGTTAGCCGTGAGCTTGTCTGGGCCAATACTGTTCAAACAGGACAGACATGTTATCTTCTGACTAGTTGGTATTGTGTTAATTCATGCTCACTAACTTGTTACAGCTATAAGAATAGTCACTAGGGTATCACCTTTGCTGACCTGTCATTCCCACAGATAGGACAGGGATGATGCATGATGTCTTCCATCACAGGGGGACCCTCCTAAGGTGTAGGTCCAGGTTAAATACGTGCTGAAGGGGCTCCCACAGCTCAGAAGCACAGGCCCTGAGTAATCTTGAGGACACTGTCTGGTCCAGCTCCTCTGTTGGGACGGAGGTTCTTTAGCTTTGCTGTCTCCTTAGCACTTGTTTGCAGCAGTGACTGTGGAAGTGATGGGGAGGTGCTATTGAGTCTGGTTTTACTAAGGGGAGGTATGGGGGGTGCAGGTATCTCAGCCTACTTATTTTTCATTACACTTGAATCATTGTAACGTCCAAAAATAGTAATCAGGAAATAAATATTTCTATTTTCCTCTATATATTTTTCAGAGCGTGTTATTTTTTGCATATTTTGTATATTCTGTTAATACTGCTTTTTGTATACATTCTTGTCTAATTATGTGCTACTGTGTGAAGGGAATTTCCCATACGTGGGAAAAATAAACAATATCTTCTTAATTACTGGCTGATATATTAATATGTACTGATTTAATACCGTATGTATTGTAGGGAATGTATGTGTTACTTGGCACCAATAGTGATGGAACCGTATCACTCACATTTTTGTGAGTGTATTTTATTTTAATTCTACCTCAAATGAATGGTTCAGACAGAAACGGCTCTATGTATGCATGCTTTAGTGATATCAGAGGAAACTTACCTGACAGATGTGCGTTTAAGCCTTGTTGTGTCACTCTCCCGCTGACGCTTAGTCTCAGCTGAGAGCAGCTTTCTGAACATGTTGAGTCAACTGGCCTTCCTGCCGCGCAGCTACAGAATTGAGGGGAGGAGAAGATGAGTCATTGGACATGTGGGATAAACAACTGTTTGTCAACATGCAAATACAATTTATGGGTGTCCTTTTTAGTGTGCTACCATATATTGTGTGTCCACATTACTGATATGAATGTGCAAAGGTAAGAAATGTTTTCCTATGAAGGAAAGATTAACCTCAGTCAAAGATGTTTCTTGGGCTATATGTGAAGTGAGTATGGTGAACACCAGCCTCTACCTCTAACACTCTCCCAGGACAACCAATAAAGAGTTCTGCCTTTTCCAACCGACCACCAAGGTAGGAAATGTGCCTAGGTTGTAGCCACAATGGCTGCTTGAGTAGTTCATTGAGTGGCTACACAAAATCTAAGTGGTACTTCACTCTTTATCTGCTACTTTCTTCACTTGGTAGCTTTACATTGACAAACAGGACCCAAACAATATATGTATACTGTGTCGGACTTCCGTAGATAGATTTTTTCCACCTGGAAAAGGTTGTACTTTGCTTTACCATCCACTTTCCCTTTGTACATCAACAGCTGAACATAAATCTTCAAACAGTTTAAATGACCTTTACCTTGAAAGAGACAACAACTCTCTAAATGCAACACATGACTTTGTATCAGCGGTACCAGCATAAGAGCTAATTCCTTGTGTGACATCTGTGCTTCCTTTCATGCATATCTCGGAGCTTTCTCTTGCTTCTCACCAGTGTTGGCTCTTGATGGAGGGGATGCGTGGGATGTGTCTATTGATAAAAAGGTGCAGGTGGGAGATGCTGGTGAAGGCACGGCCTTGAGTGGTAATAATAATAAATAATAATACATTTTTATTTACAATGCCCTTTTCATCAAAGGATCTCAAGCTACAGGATAAAAAAATAATCTAATTTAAAAGAAAATGTCCATGGATGCATTGGTGGGTGTGGAGGGAAACCTTATATTCATTCCTGGTGGAAACAGGAAGCCAGTGGAGTGAGCGGAGGATGTGAGTAATGTGCTCATGCTTACGTACTCTCATCAGGATCCTAGCTGCAGAGTTTTGGATTTACTGGAGCCTCTGCAGGCTCTTGTTAGGGATCCCGATGAGAAGTGAGTTACAGTAATCTAGTCTGGAGGAGACAAAGGCACGGACCAGCTTTTCGATGAACAGGCAAAGGGAGAAGAAGTATATCAGCACATTGCCGAGGAAGGACGTGACGGGGGCAAACCAGGACTGTCTCAATCCAGACACAATAAAGAGCTGGTGGTGAAATACACAATTACAATTACACTATACTTTTGTAGTGCTCTACATCAGTGGTTTTCAACTGGTCTGGCCTCAGGACCCTTTATCTCTCCTTAATGACAAGATGTGATGCAAATCAAAGAAAATTTTCAACTTCTTACATTTATTAAAATTAAAAGATTGTGCAGTTTAAAAACGAGACAGTAGAATATAATATCACAGTATGAAAACACAAAAAACCAAATGTAATGATAAACCAAAATGACCAGCAAGTGCTGATGCTAGAGAGGGAATTATTCTCCTTTACCTTCAATAAGATGCAAGTCTTGCTCTATTCAGTCACTTCTTCAAGCATTAATCATAAGACTGACATGACAATCACGACATTTCACTGACATTTTTAATAGACTCAGTTGGTGTTTTCATTCAAAATATGTGAAATAAAGAAGTGCAACTTTTGGGAAATATTAACAAATAAAACAAATAATCTTCACTTACTGAAACTACGACAACACTGCACTATGGGGGAAAAAAACATGGGAAACACAGTGAAGTTGGACTGAAATGGGATTGTGCCACCTACTTTAATCCCTTATTGCATTATTCCAGCCGTTTTGCAAAAAAAAAAAAACTTTTTAGGACATAGCCAAAGCAAATGTTGTTCATAAACATTTTGGAGCTCATGCATGGTCTTGGTCTCTTTTGAAAGCCAAGTGGAGCATCGCCTTCAGCAGCTCAACACACTCCCTCCTCTCATCTTCCTCTCTTGGGTTGTCTCTCTCCAGACGCATCTAGTTTAGGAAACAATTGGAGAACACAATTGTGCTCAAGACCTCCCTAAAGCATGAATTCTAGACACAATGCATGTACGTGTCACATAGAGTGAGTCCCTCTTTCCTTCATTACTTTACATGCACTGCTGCCTCTGCTGGTACTGTACCAAGATGGCGGCGCTTTAGACACGCCCTCTCAAAGTCAATGCGCCTCCGTCTTTATAAGTCATGTGACTTGCTTGTCACATGATATGGTCATGTGATTCACCACCGTACCCGTCCAGTCTGTGGCCGGAACACTTTGGTAAACATGGCGGCGTCAGCATCTGTATTCAACCGAATGCGAACTGAGTCGAAAATAGGGGCTCAGTATGACCAAGAAGGGAACCTCATACAGGTACTGGTCTGTCTTTACTGTTTTAAGCGATTCAAACGAAGCGCACTGAGATAACGGTGAGGTCGCTGCAATAAGCTAGCTTGTAACGGTGTAACTGTGTAATGAAACGCCCCAGTAGGTTCTGCTGACTTATACTGTTTCTATATATAGATTCTTTATAGAACCAAATGCGATCCTCGATTATCAGTGATCTGAGTGTTTTGGCTTTCAGGTGGAAACCCGAGAGGATGAAGAGCAAAGCGTCAAACTGGCGGAAATCCTGGAACTTCTGCTTGCAGCTGGATACTTTCGAGCCCGCATCAAAGGGCTGTCACCTTTTGATAAGGTGCTGCTCTTCAGGCTCCCTCTGAGCTGGTCGCTTCATGCTCATGAAATGATGCCTAATTGGAAATTAGTTTGATTGTCATGTCCAGTGACCTTTCTTTTAGCTTTAGCTTTACAGATGAGATGACCTGGGTGACAGAATACCCACGCACTGAAATTTAATTGAATTGTGAACTTAATTACACCAATTGAAACCACTGTCAGGAGAAGTGAAAAAACGTTGACCACCTTGTGACAATTCAATGTTCTATTGGGAAACTGTCGGACCTGGTATTCATGTGTATGTTACTTAGACATGTAGCACCCACCTAGACCAGAACAGGTACCCCCACCCCATAGCAATGACACTCCTTGATGACAGCGGCCATCAAGGAGGTGCAACCTGACACAGACACACACACATAAACAGTTTAGGAACAACCTAAAAAAAAAAAAAAAAACGTGAAGAACAGCACAAGGTTTTGACCTGGCCTCCAAATTCACTAGATCCCAAACTGATCAGGTATCTGTGGGATGATCCACAGAGGCCCGCCCCCTCAGCCTGTTGAGCCTGATCAGTGTACATCTCATACAGTTACCCCAGAAAGCTTCACAGGTCAACCCTCCCTATTGTTTTACCCTCCCCCCTCTCTTGACTTGTTTTCTCCTTTCCTCCTCCTCCTCAGGTGGTCGGTGGTATGACGTGGTGCATCACCACATGTAACTTTGACGTTGATGTTAATCTTCTTTTCCAAGAAAACTCGACCATTGGCCAGAGAATGTAAGTTTTGATGGATTTCCACTGGTGGCTGATGAAAATCTGCATCTAGTTTTCAACAGTGTTCCAATTTTCAAATAAAAATGACAACATTAAACCCAAATACACATAATACACATTGTTTTAAAAACCTGAAATACAGGAGGTGCTAACTATTTTTGCCAATCTTTTAGACAGTCTGCATTAGACTTAATGCTGCTAATGCATTTAATGGAGTGTGTGCCTGATTAGTTTAGCTGACATTGCTAATACAACACATATTGAAAATAGTAGTTGTTTAAAACTCCCTCTCTCACTTGCACAAGCCACACTGACAACAAGGATGTTGGAGAACATTAAACTATTGGGTGGTTTATACCTCTGCATCAGTTTGACAGACCATACCCAGACCCTAACACTGACTTCGACCAGCTGTTGTAGCCCTATAGCTGAGACATGTTTATAATAAGGCCGTGGCGTCCTATGTCCTTTCAGAGCCCTGACAGAGAAAATAGTTTCTGTTCTGCCTAAGATGAAGTGTCCTCATCGCCTGGAGCCCCATCAAATTCAAGGATTGGATTTTATTCACATTTACCCTGTGGTGCAGGTAAGAGAATGCAACAAAAGCAAAGTCATAAACTAGCATTCTCTATTTTATAGTTTACACTATGATATAAATATTTTTGGAGATCTGTCTCTAAAGTAATTGTCCATTACATAAAGGTTCCTTTTCCACTGCTGTCTGAATTAAATTTGCATCAGCTACTAAGATTCATCTGCAATCACCTGCTGTTCGTCTCAGTTTTTGTTCCGTATGTGATTCAGTCTAAACGACGGATCTACCTGTAGCGTGGAACAAACCAGGACATACAGGAGTATGCTCTGTGCCTGTCAGCCTGTGCCCTCTGGGGTGTCCTTGTGCTTGATGAGTGAGTTGTGTCTCTTGCCAGTGGCTGGTGAAGCGTGCCATTGAGACGAGGGAAGAGATGGGAGATTACGTGCGAGCCTACTCCATTTCTCAGTTCCAGAGGACCCACACGCTTCCAGAGGTAACGGCACCGCTCAGTCACAGACTTGGCCATGGTGGACAACTCATTCAATGCCAGGGATTAACCTGTAGAGATGTTGACTCTCAATGGAAATGTTTTGTCATGGACACACACATTTAAAGTCCAAGAACCACCTGTATTGGAACTGCATTGGAGGGTTATACTTGTACGCTCAGCAGTCTGGCTCACTCTGTAACAAAGCTAGATGACGCTGGGTCTTTTTTCAGTAAAATCAGGCAATCTCCAAATAATATGAGATTTAACACAGAACAACAGAATTGAAGGCTGAGGTAGTGATCTTGTGTACAAAATGCAGACTCTAGGGGGCGCTATAAAACTAATTAGGTAAATAGATTTGTAAAACGAAGATGTCAGACCTCAGAAAATTGAGCAAATGGTTCGGGATTTATGCGTAAATATTATAATACATGTCAACGTGAGATTCTTCATGAAATGAACGACCCATATCAATTAAAACTCCCAATGATGGAAGCGTTGGTTAACTTTCAAACTGTACATCACAGTCTCAGTTTTTTTACATTTTACCTCCATTTGCTGATATAGACGCCATCAATTTCTGCCTTGAAATAGTCAACATTTCATTTGCAGCCTCAGTGAATGATTGCTACTGCCTAATTAAATTCCAGTAGGATAAAACCAGAAACCAAAAACCTCTTCCTCTCATCTGCAATATGACTTGCAGTGCTGAAAAGACACAGTGGAGGAAGAGTGACAGATTTGAAACACTGTGAAAAGAGTGTCGCAGTTGAAAACAGGGAAAACATTCAGTCACATTGTTCAGAAGTTTCAAGCAATGAAACACATACTTTAAGTGGAGAATAATTGTTGTTTTAGACTCTTTAGTCTCTATAGGACGGTCTTGCCTAGGCATGTGATGGTCGTTTCTTTCTGTGTTGACATTTGCTGTGGAATCCTTTGGTACAGGATGAAGAGTTTCTCCAGAAGAAAGACAAGACTATGAGGGCGATTCGGGATGTACTGGTGAGACCAAATTTATGTACCATCCAGTACCACACACGAGAATCGTGAGAGATTTATGTGCTCAACAGCGGTAACGACAAGACGTTTTCTGAAAGAACATTGTTTTTTCCAGGATGTGTACAAGCCACAGAGGAAGTACAGGAGGCAGAGGGATGCAGGGGAGCTGCTGGATGAGGAGTCCAGAGTTCACTCCACTCTGCTGGAGTATGGCAGGTGAGATCTCACATCGCGGGCGTCTATGTGTGAGAACATACGTGTGACTTCTACCACACACTGTGGATGATCTTGACACGTCTACACATTCGTTCACTTTCCACTCGGGGTTCATAGTTGCGTGGATGTTACAGATCAGTAACTGTCTGGTTCGTGAATGACTCGCTCACCTACTGAGCCGCAGTATGTGTTGACATCCTGAAACCAGCTGTTTGCATGCATGATCTTAATCATGATAAGACCTTAACACCGGTTTAATGTATGTAAGAATTCTCTCTTCTGAGTTCATGACATAAGCCCATCTGCTGCATCAAAGTCCCATTGTCTTTGTGATCGCCACATACTGTAGTTCATGAGTACAGCACAGGAAGTTCACCAGACATCTGTGTTGGCAGCAACGATTTAATGCTTGAACGTTCATTCATTCATTTTCATTCGTTCATTACGCTTGTCCTGTGGAGGGTCGCAGCTGGAGCCTATCCCAGCTGTTTCACTGGGTGAGAGGCAGAGTACACTCTGTACAGGTTGCCAGTCTATTGCAGGACACACAAAAGAGTAGTTTCTCCATACTTATGTGATAAACCATGACTGTAAAACTCCTGTAGTCTAAACACAGCTTTAGAGCTTTAACTTCTGTGTGTGGACACAGTGATCAGTGACAATAACTTGTATTTGAATACCTTTTATTGTCATTGAATGGCAACATACACCAAGACTTATAACTGTTATAAGTCACAGCAAGTAGAGCTCCCCCTAGTGACTGGCTGCAGTATAGGCCATAAGCTCCACCTCCTACATGTTAGTGGATGGGACTAAAATACATGTCAAATAAAAAAAATTCAAGGATGGTTACTGTCATTTTAGGTAGTTAATATAATGTTGGTGCATGTTCAAGTGTATGAGTTTGTATCCGTTTCATTGTAGTTATTAGAAACAGGATGTGACATAATGGCGTCCACCCACTCTGTTCTCATCATGAATCCACCTCTCTTGTCATGTTTCTCACCTGTCTGACATTGTTTTTTCTTCCATGCGTCCATCTCCATGTACTAGAATGTCAGATTTCCTCCTGTAAGTACTTGGATGACCGTGTGAAGCTTCTGTTTTTTTTCCGGCCAGCTTCTGCTCACAGAGCCGTGTGTCAGTCAACGAATGCAATGAATCGAATAGGCATGATGGATGCGAACTGTGGTGCTGCTGTGGAGTCCCTTAGTCTGTGATTCTTCAGTTTGTTGTGCTCAGTCATATTTTAATGTGGCATGGGTGGACAGTATACCAACATCTGTTTTCATATATATTTTCAAATGAGGTAGAGGGGGGACACAACATACATTATATTGCGTTTCACAACCCGTTCCTTCTGTAAAGCCGTGAGACATCTTCACCTATTATCCACGTGTGAAAACCCAGCCACAAGTTCCTGAGTGACGCCCCACCAGGTCTCAGTTTTAGAAGAGACCCATCAGCTAAACTGCTTGGATATATCCCATAATTATAAGAGGAGCCGCCTCGGTCTGTTGATTGTGTTTGTGCACAACCGGCTGTAGAGCATCTACCAATAGTGTGCAGGCACATCTAGGAAGCAGCAATACATTCAAGCTCCAGAAAGTTACCTGGGTTACAGGCTCCATTTGTTAACTGCATGAGTCTTTGCATGCTCATCTGTCATGTGTTTTACCAGCCACCACCACAATTCAGTTCTCACAACTCACTGGGCCCTGGTTTAATAGAAGCACTCTTTGTTTCACTTAATGTATCAGTCACTTATATTCTCAAACAGGAAGGGAACATTGCCTCTTTGTTTTTAAATGAATGCAGTGTGGTGTAATAGATGTGGTGTGACATCTCACATGTGGCTTTGGCTAAACATTTGCCCTCATTGGAGGAAACATGTACCGTTATTCGGCCTAAGGCCACAGAAACGCTCTTTGATATATATCGGTCGGCAATGAGCAAAACTCATGAGACGTTTCTTGTTTGTTTTCCTATAGACGATATGGATTCAAGCAGTCCAAACAAGATAAGGTAGGTATCCAGATTATTTGGTTTTTATGAAGGACTACATTCTAACAACATTCTGTTGTCAGACACGCCAGGACAGAAGGCCAGAAGGTCAGAAGGCCCCTGTCCAAGAATAACCAAGGGACAACATCATAAGAACAGCATCACTAAACATTTCTCAGAGCCTTGTCTTGCCAGCACGTCTGTTTCTGCTCCAAAAGGGTCAAATTTATACGTCAAATTTATAGTTTTAAACATTTTTACAAATTTATACACTATCTTATATGAAATACCAATGCCTTTTTTTCCCCTGTCTTGTCATGAAGCAACTTAGGTCCAATACCCTGCTGAGGAATAACTGTAGACTAATGAGTCTCCGAACCACAGTCACTGGTTAACCTGAATAATGGATAATACTGGAGACAATTGGACGAGGATGCAGTGATTTTGACCATTTGCTACATTTCTTTTGCATCTGATTTTGTCTTCGCTCCAATAGGCAGAAGAGGGGAAGACCTCGCTGGCCACTGGCTCTCAGGCATCGGCCCCTGGGATGGCAGAGGTAGCAGAGGAAGACAACCTGCAGGCAGCAGAGGAGGTGACAACTTGTGCAGTGTTTAGATCATAGGAGGCAAAAATACACCTATTAGACAAATGGTAAAGTTGAGGAAATAACCAGAGAGAATTGAGAAAGATACTTCAGATACAGATTTATTGCAGTTTATAATTACTTTGTCTTGCCTGGAAAAAAAGCTTTGCAAAATTCATTACTCCACAGTTTTCCTATATTTAATCTTGTAAAGTGTGAGATAGTTATTAAAAGACATATTTACTTGGCATGAATGTGTCTATATACAGTATGTTTAACTCCACACTGCTTTTTATGAATGTTGAATGTGAATGTTTTTTTGGATGCCTCTGTCAAGTGATTTCTTCTTTTTCACCTCTCTGTTTGTAAAATTCCAAACTTTTATACCTTACCGTCTAACTTAACTTGCTTCCATGTGTTGTATTTTTTTTTATTTAGATGCGAATCAAAGCTCTGATGACCAGCATGTCAACCATGGCAAATGAAGAGGTATGTAACTGAAACTAGGCTGTAGCTCAAAGTCATTTTAGTTCAGGGGCCACATACACCCCAATCTCATCTCAGGGGGACTGGACCAGTAACACAATAAGGTATTAACATAAAAATAACTTCAAACATTTCCTTTTGTTTTAGTGCAAAGAAGTACGTTATGAAGGTGTTTACATTTAATGAACTGCACTGTTGCAAAATATGTAATGAACCGCCAGACATTTCATAAAAAAAACAACTGCTGTTACTGTATAGTTCCATGTCTCAGTGTTGTGAAGTGAACAACTCTTACTAAAACTGTCTGAACAGTTACTTTTATTCAAAAAATTGCAGTTCACTTCGTCAGTGTAATTTTTGACTTTGCAAATTTATCCCACAGGTCAGTTTAGACCCACTGGTGGGCCGTATGTTTGACACCAATCTCTCTGTAACGCTGCTGTGCAACACCAGTTTTCTGTTTCTGCATTGCACCATTTCTAAGAGTCAGTCAAGCTAAATTTAAACTTTTTTCTAATCAGTTCATTAGTGTGAGAATCATTACATAAAGTGAAGTTATCCTCTCCTTAAAATAGGACCAAGTCAGGAATGATGTGTGTTGTTAAACACAGACTTTGCTGATGAAATCTTTTCATACCACTGCGTCAACTGTATGGCGAAACTCACTAACTAAAACATGTGTGAATTATCCAACGGTGTGGTTGTGATCAAGGTTTGTGCTTGTGCAGGGGAAGCTGACGGCAAGTGCAGTGGGTCAGATAGTGGGACTGCAGTCTGAGGAGATCAAACAGATAGCCTCAGAGTACGCAGAGAAGGTGAGAAACAATCAAAATACCAACAGTGTTGTTTAAAGAGGCCAAAGAAATGCTCTAGTATTTGTTGTACTATTTTGATCTACTGTTTTCTACTGGCCAAGGGAAAACTGAAATAGCTAATGTGTAATACGGTGATGGAGCATGTAACACAAATGTTTAGTCTATACACATCCTTGATCTGCATGTAAAGATGGTGCTGTGTATTTGTAGTCTGTAAAGTGCTTCATGTTAATATAAAAATACTCCTCTGGTGGTTTTTTATTACGTTGTTTGATTCAAAATTGAATATTTGGATGGCCAAATTTGTTAGTCATATTGTCTGAATTACCCTGATACCCCTGTATTTCACGCTATTAATGTTCTTAATTAATGCAGGTTATTGTATATTATTGTTATTGTATATTATTGTGTGTGTGTATATATTGCATATTCATCTTTGTTTTCCATGTGCGTCTGCAGCAATCGGAGTTGTCTACAGACGAGCGTTCAGAGCGATACGGCCCACTGCAACAGCACCGCAGAATGGTGGCTTCACTCAACAAGCAGATCCAGCAGAAGACCAAACAGCTGGAGGAGGTGAGCAGGTCACCGTGGTAGAATAGAAAGTGTCCTATTATGTAAAAATTCATTATCACAACCACTGTCACTAGGATGTTTTGAAAACCAGTTGGTAAAATATGTAAAATGTAGAACTAAGAGCACGCAATCATCTACAGTAGGGTTGGGTATTCGCAAGGACTTCACAATACGATACGTATCATGATACTTGAGTCACGATACGATACATTATTGCGATATTGTGATGTTGCGATATATATTGCAAAATTCTACATAGTTCAAAATGTAAATGCAACTTAAAATACAAGATGTATATATGTACATCAGATGACAGCCATAATTCATTGGACAAATTGAGTCAAAAAATAATATTAATCCAAATTATCCATTTCGAATTCATTGCACTCGTACAGAAAAAGTGGTGGTGGAGGTGTGTCATTCAGGAAATCGATATTGTATCATGACATATTGCCATATCACTATTTTTTCCCAGCCATGATCTACAGACTAAAGATGGACATAGGTAGCAATTTTGTCACACAAGCTTACTGTATGTCAATAGTAGTAAATTAATTTGTGTTGTTGCTAATTGATGACTATTTTTAGCAGCTGGATTAATTTGCATTACAGTGCAACATGACAAAACTGTCTCTCATGTCTTACCTTTGTTTGGTGGACAATCAAATGCGTGATGTGACATGTTGACTACAGCTTGGGCTAGAGGTTACCATAAGATAGTGTTAGGATTTGATGGTGAATATGATGGCAAGTTGTGCTAATGCTTTTTGTGGAAATAAACATGCTTGACAACACAAGATAAAATAATAATATGTAACCATGGAATTCTTTATTCCAAAGATGTCAGTAACAGTGTTGTTTCAGTTTAGAATAATTAATATTTTCCTCTACATTTTACACTGGTAATATTAATATCACTGGTTGTCATACCTACACAGGAATACAAAAAACTGTATTGGTAATTGTCATCAATCTAAAATGTCCAGTGGTGAATTGCTAACAACAAACTATGTTCATGAAACACGCATGCCCCGTAAGAGATGCCTTTGCTTCAATTGTCTGTCAGTGGGGAACAGCTGCTGTGTTGTAGATGATGTTTTATTTGATGTGTTTGTGCTCACAGCTACAAGCCAAGCATGCGAAGGTGAAAACGGATTGTGACGAGGCCAAGAGCAAACTGATGGAGGTAAATACCTGCAGCCAGCCAAGTATTGACACATTTCCTCGCTATATAAATTTTATACATTGATACAAGACAGATCGTAAATATCGTAAACTAAGGTTTCTGTTCCCACATACAGTGCCGGTCTCTCTACATTTCTGCATTCATTTTAACACAAGCCCTGAATAGACTAATTGCAGAACAAAATAAGTCTGAATTTGGCCTTGAAATTAACTTGTTATCCTGGAGGTGCACTTTTCACAGATATGCAATATTCTCATTTTCCCGAATAATCAAATGCACAAGTATCGTTAAAGTTACAGGTAACTTGTACTTAATTACACCATCTTTTTTAACTTCTTCCAGGTTACTGAGCACTCAGAGAAGCTGGAGAAAGAGTTCAAGTCTTTAGAGGGGATGGAAGAGCAAGCCGACGATGGGTGAGTCATTTAACTCTGATCACACAGTTAAACCTTTAGTGCAAATCGACCTGAACTGAGCTTATGTAATTAAAATCTTTACCCTAAGTGTGTTCCGTAACAAAAAAACGCCAGGACGTAGCATATCAAAGCAAATTTAAGAGCATGAGAACAATTTCTTATGATCACGTTTAAAACGACTCACCAAAAACGACTAGTTTATGGTGAGTGGTGCCCATTTCATGTTGGATGAGTGACAGACGATCCTCCTCAACAATTCCTACATTGTATGTTTAGATCAGAGTCACGTTAGAGAACTATTCATCTTTTATTAGACTATTAATGCTCTTTTAGAGTCCTGTGGGTCCTACGTAACCTGCGTACGTAGCCTACGCTGGTGTTAGTCATTTACAGTTGTGCGCTCATGAGTCTGGCTCACTCTGTAACAACACCTCCCAA
This sequence comes from Mugil cephalus, assembly GCF_022458985.1. Taxonomy (NCBI): domain Eukaryota; kingdom Metazoa; phylum Chordata; class Actinopteri; order Mugiliformes; family Mugilidae; genus Mugil; species Mugil cephalus. The sequence goes on from NC_061781.1 coordinate 5,286,102, forward strand.
TCAATAGTCAGCGCTGTGTCTGTTTTGCCAGTCGTCCACTTCCTGCCTCACTTTCAGCAATGGCAACTGAAACTTTAGCTGAAAATTTGGTAAAATTTCTCCTAACACAAGTCAAACGGATGTTTGGTCTCCAAACCTCAGAAATACACTACTACCAAGTGGACCAATCACAGCTCTTGCGCTCTGCATCGTCACAGCATGTAGTTACATTTCTGGGGAGGTGCATGTCGGTTACTATGCTAGGATCTGTGTTAGCTTAACACAGATGTCTAAATTTACCTTACTTTTAACATCATACCACAGTATCTCTATAGTCAGAGTAATTGTAAACTATTTGTTTAGTTCAGACATAAAGTTAGAAAAGCTGGAGAAAGTACAATCCTAGATTTAATGTCAGTCTTCATTAAAATGTTAATCCCCCTTGTGGTCTTGCTGAATGCTGTGAGGTCTGTGGCAGGGATTTGAACTGTTTTGAACTTTTCATTGATGTTAATGTTTTGCTCTGTTGAACAGCATGTTGCAGAAGCTGAGGGCTCTGGTGACAATGAACGAGAACCTGAGGCAGCAGGAGCAGGAGTTCCGCGCACACTGCAGAGTTAGTGTGATTCATTGTCTTTTTGATGTTAACTGCCGTACATTTCCCCTTTTTAATGGGTGTATTCTGTGTGCAGGAAGAGATGACCCGTCTGCAGCAGAGCATTGAGGAGTTGAAATCGGCATCAGGACAGGACTCAGAGGAAGAGAAGGTAATTAGAGTGCCACTAAAAAGTATTTATACCACTCAAATTTACTGTGTTTCATAAAAAATGTGGATTTTCATACAGGTCTAGTGGTAGGACCACTTGTGTTTTTGTGTTTTTGGGGTTGTTGTCTTGCTCCTTGACTATTTCCTTTTACAAGATTGTGGGGAAAAAAATAAAACCTCTCTTCTTTTGTTGGATCAGTTTGTCTTACTCCATCCTTTGTTTCTCAGGACAGAAACCAGCTTATAGATAAACAGTACAACACAGACAGAGAGAAACTGCAGAAGATCCGTCTGCTCATGGTGAGTACTTCTTACAACATGACACAAGATTAGATGCAACACAAATTATCTAAGCAAATAGGTCACAGCAGCAGATGACAGGCCACAGATAACAGCCTCGCTGGTTATTATCAACTTGGCACAGTTTTAATCTCATAGTTCTTTTCGTTCTCTCTTTGCTCTGGAGCAGCTTGTTTTTCCGTGGATGAATTCATATCGAGGCGTAATTGTCACCTTGTGCACGTGGAAAAGCAAAACCAGACATGATCTAGAACTTCTAGGGAAGCTGTGACAGAAATCAACTCCACTGTGGAATATAAACATGTGCATTTAGTAAACTACTGAAATCCGTAGCCAAGTATTTTATTCAGCGTCATGCTTGTACACTATTGCATAACACAGGGGATCTATTGAAATTTTAAAAACAAAAGAAGGCCACATTCCTTCAAAACACAAGTCATTATTTTATACTCGACAAAAACAAGGCAGAATCAAAAGAGTTAATGACAGTTTATAAGCATAGTATGACATTTCCTCTTCTACAGTTTTACTTTTTTTTAACACACTTACTTACTTAACACCGAGCAATATTAGGAGTTTTTAAACATTACAGACCTTTTAACACTAGCTAATAATAAATATTTAATAATAAAAGTGTAAAAACAAAATCAGCTACTGAGCCGATTAGACGAGAGATCAATCACGGGATTTTTTCATCGATCTGCGCATGTCACATGTCTACAAAATGGCTGTTTTAATCAAAAGTAGTGTTATGTCTGAACGTCAGATCAGAATAGATGACCTCACATGTAAACCACTGACCTGAAACCTTCAATCTGAATGATTTCAGTTGGAATGACAAAAAGTGTCCATGTAAACCCCGCTAATGATTCAGTTTGTATCAGAACGGGCCATGATTTCATTGGGCTGCTTGTTTCTACCGATACAGAGAAAAACTATACCTCTCCATTAAATTGGATAGTCCTCCAACCAATCGGAGACAATTTTTGTAAATAAATTCAACTTCATGTCGCTGAGATGATAAGTCTGACTACGTAGCTCTTAAGGCTCACTTAGAGTACCAGTAACTTACGCACAAAGCCGACACCAGTGTGAGCCATTTATAGCCGTGTGCTCATCAGTCTGTAATAACTCCACTCAAACACTAGTCGGCGTTGTGTCTTTTTTGTCAGTCATTTGCCGGTTCATTTTTGTTTCTTCTTCCTACTCCACTTTCAACAATAGCAACTGAAACTTTTTTGCCGAAGACCTACAAAACATATGTTTATATCTCCAAACAGAATCTTTCTTTGGCGTAGGCGAGAAGGTCTCACTGCATCACGTGTGTGCTAGAGGGCGCTGTTTTCAGTGTTGGGAAAGTTTATCAGTTTCTACGTGGAGGAATTTCATTTCTGGTTGCCATTCACAACGCTGCTTCTGCATCACTTAATTTCCCTGAGGCATTAGCATTAGTGGTGGATTAAGTGGTGGGCGATGTCTTATTCAGAGAAAGAGGAAGATAGTTTTCATTACTTTGGTGACAGTTTTGATCATTTTGCTACCATTTATTTTTCTTTGAATACAAAACCTCTACACATTAGAAACACTCTTGAATTCAAACTGAATCCCTCACGATTCCCTTGACTCTGCTCAGGCTCGGAGGAACCGAGAGATTGCCATCCTGCAGAGGAGGATTGACGAGATTCCGAGCCGGGCCGAGCTGACCCAGTATCAGAAAAGATTCATTGAACTCTATAGCCAAGGTGGGTCTCTCCTCTGCATCAGGTCCATCAAGGGTTTGTGTTCAGGAAGCACAGACCACCAGTCATGAATGAATATCTGAAAAATCTGTAATACATTATTCTTTTTATTTGTTTCGTGTCTTTCAGTCTCTGCTACGCACAAAGAGACCAAGCAGTTCTTCACTTTGTATAACACTTTAGATGATAAGAAGGTCTATCTGGAGAAGGAGGCAAGTAATCACTGCGGCCATTTCTCAGCGACTTGGGGAATTTTTGCTAATCTAAGAATGTGACTTTAGGGAATTTAGGGCCAATACTGAGCAGTACACACATGAACAAATAATTATGAGAAATATATGTGCTTTTTATTTCTGTAGGTGAATCTTCTGAATTCCATTCATGACAACTTCCAGCAGTAAGTATGAAATTCTGATCATCACAGGTTTTCATGTCATGGATGAGTCTCTGAGTTTGTTTTTAGAATTCTAAAGACTCTTTTATAAATCTGCAGGATCGAGACGCAGCAGCTTACACATGTAGCCAGTGCTGAGTCATTTATACCTGGGCTCAGTCTGGTTCACTCTGTAACAACTCCACCCAAACACTAGTCGGCGCTGTGTTTTTTTTTTTTTTTTTTGTTGTTGTTTTTTTTTTGCCCATCGTGTTAATTCTTGTTTCTACTTCCTGCTTCACTTTCACGTCAGTTATTAGAGCTCAAAGGCTGGCAGAATTAGCTGCGTAGCCTTTTACACGTGTGCGAAGACTTACGGCATCGTTTAAAGTGTGACAGTGTAACGCAGTCAGCCACATTAAACATTCTGATCATTACTGTATTTTGACAAATTTAAATGTGATTTGTTTCCCTGTTATATGGAGATTTGTGTAAACATTGGAACTGATTTAATGCACATTTGTTTTGCAGAACTAAACATTCTTAGTTTTGATTGAGGAAGGTCTTTATAAACATTTATTATTTCCATACATGTCCAGTGACTCTAAACTCTTATACCCCTCCAGAGCCATGTCTTCTTCAGCTGCCAAGGAGCAGTTCCTCAGACAGATGGAACAAATAGTGGAGGGAATCAAACAGAGCCGCATCAAGGTACGAGTCTCTCACTAAGAGGAGAATGGATTTGTTACAGCTTAGCTGCTATTATCTGCCTATAATGACCAGACAATAACAGCTTTTAATATTTGGATGGGATAGTTTTAATCAAGAAATTGAATCATATTTTGTCTTGAATTTATTCAGTGCTACATCATCCAGCCTTATTTATCTACCACTGTTGGACAAATGTGGCAGCAAAATATAATGGAAGTATTCTATGAGACTATGCACTTCATTCTTTATTTTCCTGTCTCCTTCTCCAGATGGAGAAGAAGAAGCAGGAGAACAAAATGAGGAGAGATCAGCTGAACGATGAATACCTGGAGCTGCTGGACAAACAGAGGCTGTACTTCAAAACCGTCAAGGAATTTAAAGAGGTAATAAAAATAATGTATGAAATCAGAATCAGTCAGAATCAGTGAACCTTTATTTGTCCCACAAATTTGGGAAATTACAGGGAATTTTTAAGCTTTGTTGTTTTTCATACACCACGAATTGAATCCCTGAGACATGTGTACCTTCACTACAGATCAACTTCAGTGATTGAACACATCTGTATTGGTCAAGTGATCAAGGAGTGATTTAGCATATACCTGCAATGTAAAGTGTAGGAAGTGGTTCTTTTATGTCAAATCTCAAATAATTCCCTCCATATGACATGATGACTAAACAGTCAAATGTTTTTTTTTCATCACAGGAATGTCGCAAAAACGAGATACTCCTGTCCAAGCTGAGAGCTAAAGGAACTTCCTGATGTTACTGTCAGCAGGTTTTATGTAAGGAGAAACATAGTGTATAATCTGAATGAGCTAAAGTGATCATTGATGCATTCCATGTCATTGTTTATGTCTAACGGATTCGTTAACACACTTAGGATTTGGGTTCTAAACCCCTGGAAATTCCTTTGACACTGGGCTCCGAATACGTCCCACATCCTGCAGACGCATGAATCTAAATACATTTCTTTGGAAAGTCTGGTTTTGATTACATTCTCCGTAACAATGCCAATAAAAACAAACCACCATCAATGCCCCCATTCTCACGATGTGGAGCTGCAACAGAAAAGAGAGTCCCATAACTTTTAAATGTTTCCTTTGCTAATAATGCCTCTCTTACACGTCTCTAATGTTCTTACTCTCTGTCACCATCCAATGACCATGTATGACCAAGGTAATGAATAAAATAATATTTTGAAAAGCCTTTTCAGTTACTCATCTCAGATAGGATGTTACTGTCATACACTGCTGTTTGACGGCAATCCACTATCAGAAGGCACCAGAGTGTAGTTAAAAGTCACATGATGAATCACTGAAGGAGACATCCTGTGTCTTCATGTCTCCTAGTGCACATGTCCAACATGGCCAAAGAAACAAAACAAAACATGGTGATTGGTTTTCACCAATCACACACATCCATTTAGAAAACTATTTAGAGTATATTTTAAGATTTATATCACATGAGAACCTACATTACCAGTTAGGTCAGAGGGTTATGTGTCATTGGCTAGTTATGGAAACAGTCTGATCAGTTGGATTTCATCTCAGAGCTGATAGCAGACGTCCCACAGCTCCTTAGGATTTCTGTCACTGCCATCATGTACAAATTTCAGTTTCAACTAAGACAAAACAGAAGGCTAAAACAACCAGTAATCAATTACAACAATGCTGGTACAAGACTAAACTTTTCAAGTACAAGATACAATATAGTTTAAGTATGATGGTAGTGTAGATTTTTCATGAATGAAGTCGACCAGAAGGTGGCTCTACACTGTAAATGTTGGAGGTTGACTTTGAAGATGGTGTCATTTTATAGACCTGTTCAAATAACAGATTGTGCTGTGAGTGATAGACATGATCCGACTTTCTCATTAAAGACCCACTGCACTTATTTTCAGTAGTCTTCTTCTTTATTATTATTATTATAGTTAATGTAAAAGGTTTTATAGGAGGTAGTCTTGCATCCGCAGCAGTTCACTACCAATATATAGCATCCCCCTGAACTGGAACTGATTACGAGTGCGTGTCATTCATATGGAGTTTGCTTGTTAACCATTTATATATTTTATTTAGAAAAGAGAATAAAAAAAGCTCTGTAAATATGAGGGAAATGAAGCAATCGTACCTTCTGCCATATTGGGTGTCATTTGAAACTAGAATCTATTGATTTTAAGCTTCACATTGCTGGAGCTCATCTAACTACAGAGCAAACATGCAGGAGTTTCTGCTTACGTCTCCGTATTTCATTACATCTCCCAACAGTGGACAACAAGTGCAAGGGATATACTAACTGTTGTGGTGATTTATTTATATATATATATATTATTTATATATATATATATATATATATAAATATATATATATATATATAATATATATATATATATATATATATATATATATATATATATAATATACAACTCTCACCACTTTATGGAGTGGTTGGTGTTGCAACTGTTGGTCACCATCATGTCACATCCTGTTTCTGTAGCATCAAATAAATAACTAAAATGAGACTTATCCAAAGTGACACTTGGATATGCATCTACATTATATTAACTACCTAAAATGACAGGAAAAAATATTTGACATGTGTTTTAGTTAGACCCAAGTCCCATCCACTAAGATGGAGGAGGTGGAGCTTATGACCTATACTGCAGCCAGTCACCAGGGGGAGCTCTACTTGCTTTGCCTTCACTTTTGCTGCCATCTTCACTTTCACGGTTTCTACTTACTGAGAGCTTTACAATGGTATACCACATACCTTTGAGACTTGTTTCCCTGAGGAAGTACACACAAACGCAACAACCATTTTGAGACCAATAATACAATTTAGTTTTTAGCGATTTTGTAACGTGTGCTATAGCAGATGACGGTGTACAGGCTAAATTATACAAAGCTCCAAGGTTGAATTCTATGCCTGTTGCCTATTTTGTAACCTCCATTAATGAGTTCATAGCCCCTAAATGGAGATTCCAACAACTTCCCAAATACTCAAGTGAACAAGGAAGCCCATCTCTGCAGCCGAGTTTTGACATTTTGAACATTGTAAAAGAAAATAGTTAAAGGAATAGCAATGACCTGATGGCTTAACTGGAAAAACTGAATTACATAGGATTTAGTTCCCTATTGGTTCAGTTTTATGTGTCTACATACTTTAGGTCATGAAGTGTATCTGGCAGCCCAGGTATACTTCTACAACTAGAAGTGTACTACTATAAAAATCTAAAATCTGTGTATTACAAATGTGTTCTTCTGCCTCAGCCTCTGCTCCACTATCAGTACAGCCTGCTCTCCAATCTCACGATTGTGATACTGAACAGACAGCTCGCATTTCTCTCGCATGTCACAGCTTTGATTGGTTGAAAGAAATGTCCATGTACGCAGGCTACAAACTGTGTCAAAGATTGTCTTGTCTATGTTTTTCCCCATCCTTCACTGGTTAACTTCCAGCAGGCTGATGCTTGACAAGCTGTTTCCTTCAAAGTCCAAGCGTGGAGGCTTTCTGCAGGAGCTTCATGGAACATCACGTGTAAACGCCGTTGTTGGCAGGATCACTGATATTTCACTGATAATCACTGTGAACAGTTAAGTATCTTACAGTGCTTCAGTGTTGAAAAAGGCGTCAGAGGAGATAAAAGGAAGGCGTGGGAGTAAAGGAGGTGGGAACCAACCTCAGTTAGACCTGTTGTTCAACAGAAGAGGAGACCCAACCTGAACCTGTGGGATATACAGGAGGTCTAGGAGGTCAGATCTTGGTCAGAGGACATGACTGGGTGTCGTGCATCAGTGTCGGGTCTGCAGGCATGTGTCTGATATGTTTACACTATGAACGTCTCCACACTGCTGCCTGGATTTCTCTTGCTCCAGCTTTTAACAGTGTGTGATCGGGCGTCTGGAGCAAACAAACAGGAACCAGCTGCTTCACTTGAGGACCACAACACTCTCTTCAGGGGCCTCTGGAAGCTGCAAATCAGGGACTCCCTGCTGAAAGGAAAAGGTAAGCAAGCACCGGGGGAAACGTCTTACTTATCAGAGTGGAAACCATATGTTAAGAGAACTATAACATTTCAATGATTGCTTCAGCGATAAATATGTTTGTCCCAGCTAAAGCCCAGAAATGAATCCAAATAGAAAATCTGTGTGGGAACCTGAAGAGGGCCGTGCATGGGAAGTGTCCTCACAATCTGACATGAATTCTGGAAATCAGTTTGAATGAGGGGTAGTATAAAATATTATATTCAGTGATTTAAGGTATCAACAAGGACTCAAATGAAATGATTCTGTAAAAACAACTGTACTGTTGAACGATGCCCGTTTGATTTGTCTGAAACTCATCGCATCCCTTCTTACTCAACAGTTTACATTTATGTGATGATGTCACAAAATGAGTGACACTTTCAGTGGTTCAAAACTCATGACGAGATTTTGTCAGTTGCAGAGTCTATTAATTCTGTCTTTTGTAATAGCGCTTTGGTGGGTTTTATGCAATATGAAGAATGACAACTAGGAGAAAACATCTGTAAGTGGCAGTGTCATATCCAGCTCTCTCATTTTTTAAACACCACTCATGTCTGTGTAATGCAGGTTCCAGTCCTCATCCGACTAGAGAAGAGGTTAAACAGCAGCTGCTCTACTGTCGTGTTGGGATTGGTTACCATCTCCAGATCCTGCCCAGCGGCTCGGTAGGAGGCGTCCATAAACCCACTGAACACTGTGAGTTTGGTCTGCAAATATGACATCCTCCCATCACGATCGTGTGTTATGTGTTTGGAGAGTTTACTGATATGACCCCAGAGTACGTCCATCTGAATCCTAACACTTCTGCTGAGCAGCAGCATCTGTTTCCTTCTGTCATAAATAAGTGTAGGAAAACAGTTAAAATTTACTGTTCACTCATATAAATTTGATTGGTAGGAGAATACAGGGATGAACACAGGACAACCAGTGAAGTCCAGTATGGATGTAGCAACTTCATGATTTTAATTAAAGAAAAGGGAACTGAAACAGTGGAGAAGGAATGGACCACATCATTACGCCAAATAAGTTAAAGTAATAGAGCAAAACTGGGCCTGGTTTAACAAGCTAAACAACACATTTAATATTGAAAACAGCAAACAAAAGTCTATCTTCACTACTAAAATATGATACTCAAACTACACAGCTGGAACCAACCAATAATCATAGAGTGTATAAACAAAGTATTATCTATGTGGTGAGGTGTGTACCTAGGGTTGCCACCTTTCAGAAATGAAAATAAATGACGCCCACCACAGCTCCACGGGGCCATGACCACCACAGGTTAAGAACTGATGTTGGTTTGAAGGCAAAGAGCAGCAACACCAAATATTGATGTGATTTACATTTTTCTTTTGTTCGCTCACTAAGTGCTTTTTGCACTTTTGACAACAGGCTAAACTGCATGTTGTTGCTCTGTACCTGTACATGCGTAATGACAATTAAGTTGAGTCTGAACTTTACTCAATAAAGCATACAGTGAGACTGTGATAAAGTTGGAAAAAAATAAATAAATAAACCCTACTCTTGTTGGAATCACTTCCAGGTAAAAGTAATTATACTGAAGCTCTGATGATGAGTTTAATGTTTATGTAACAGCTGGGTGCAAGAAAGGACCGGTTCCATATTGCAAAAACACGTAATGAAGTCTAATTAGGGTCGAGAATGAAATGAAATGAAACTAAACTGAATAAATTAAATAAAACTAAATGGAGGACTGTGATTCAGTTCCTTGGCCGGATGTTGACAAGTGTTTCAGAACCACAGCTCTGGAGGCTGAAAAGTGGCAAAAGAGTTGACAGAGTAGAGAACGTTGTAGAAGGAGCTGTGTGCCAGAGTAGTCACACAACACCATGTCTTTTGCTGCTGCAGAGTTGCAGTCTGCAGTTTTAGGCAGAGATGAAAGCCACCAAAACCCTGACACAGAAGTCACGTGGTGTCAGTGGGATGAGCTTGAACGCATCCTTCATTATGCGTTGAGAGGAGGCTCTGTTGTTGCTACTGTTTTCAAGCTGCCCAAAGAGCTCTTTGTGGGTCTCTTTGGTGTTCTTCTTTCTCGGGAAAGAAGCTGATGCATCTATGGAGACCCTCCATCGTCTGGTCAATCAGATGTTTAGTACAGTCACAGACAAAATACTAAACAAATCCTAAAACAACCATTATAAACTTAAAATTGGTTGGCTCCATAAAAATACACATTTTGAGTGGGTCATTTGTGATCCACTAATGAAGGCCGTGCCTTTTGGAAGAAGATTCTGTGGTCAGATGAGTCCAGTTTCCAGCTTCATCTTCCTTCTGCTAATGTGAGGGTACAGAAGGCCAGGTGAAGCATTATCTCCAGCATGTACAGTACCTACTGTCAGAAATGGAGGAGACAGTATCATGGTTTGGGGATGTATGAGTGCTGCTGGTGTTGGTCATCTCACTGTCTGTGATGACTCAATGAACTAAATATTGTGCCATTCTCCAAACCCACATGCTCCCTTCTGCACTGGATGGAAAGAATAGAATAAAATAGAATGTCCTTTATTGTCAGTATACAGTGTACAGTCAGACTGCAGAATTGTTGTATTTGTTTGTGTCTGTCTAATGCAGCCACACCTTTCGAAAACACACAAAAAAACATTTTTTTCACAAATATTTCATGACAATATTTGAGACTGTGAGAAATTTGAAGGGTGTACTTTAATATGTTAATTTATCCTGCATTTCTGCATCTCCTCAGGTCGGATGAAGGTGTTCGCTATGAAGCATGGAGTGGTGGGAATCAGAGCAGTTAAGAGTGGCTTGTACCTCTGTATGAGTAAAGACGGACTGGCATACGGAGCGGTAAGTAGCCTACTGCACAGGCGAGCCTTTAGTACAGTGCTACGTTGAGCACACTGACTGTTATATACGGGCAACAGTATACAGCACACGGCTGGATAACACTAACAGACTCTGTGGCTGTCTTCTTTCCAGGAGAAGTTTTCTGACGACTGCATGTTGAAGGAGAACTTGGAGGAAAATCACTACACCACCTACTCCTCTCTGTCTTATCCAGGCATCTACCTGGCTCTTTCCCACAAGGGGGAACTCAGGAGGGGCAACAGCGTTACCAAACACCAGCCCTGCACCCATTTCCTGCCTCGAAAGACATCATGATCAGGGTCCACTACTCTTTTTGGAACTTTCAGACGAAACAAGACTGCGCAGGACTGGATTCCTGTGGAACTTTAAGTAGCTGATGGAGCCTTAAGCTGCTCTGGATATGGAGGTCGTTCAACACCAGAGATAAAGGAAAGAAAGCACTGTTCTTACTTTTAACTCCCTTGTGCCTCCAAAGCAGTTGTGAGTCATCAGAGAGTGGACGTGAGGCTTCTGAGGGGGTCCTGTGGTGTCTGGTGTTGTTAGTGGGGACCTTCACGTCTTATGAGGGGAGGGGCCTCTGTGGATTATCCCACAGATACTTGATCAGTTTCTAGTGAATCTGGAGGCCAGGTCAACACCTTGTTCTTCATGTTTCTTCATGTTTTTGAGTTGTTCCTAAACGATTTGTGTGTGTGTGTGTGTGTGTGTGTGTGTGTGTGTGTGTGTGTGTGTGTGTGTGTGTGTGTGTGTGTGTGGGCTACCTCCTGCTGGGGATGGCTGCTGCCATCAAGGAGTGTCATTGCTATGGGGTGGGGGTGTTTGATCTGGTCTAGGTGGGTGCTGAATGTCTAAGTATTCATTCAGTTCTCCTGTCAGTGGTTTTAATGTTGTGGCTGATCAGTGTATGAGTCAACTACACATGAAGAGTAATACAGCATCATCTGTATTTTAGAGACATAATACTTTGAAGGAGATTGTTCGTGCATGTTCGGTTTTATCGTGGAAACTGTAAAATGTAATCCAATTTTGCCTTTTTAATAAAAATATATGTTTTATATAATTGTGTGTGCTGAAGCAGCCTCTTATATTATTTTCATCAATTTATAATGAGGAAATATATTTCCATATAATGTTAAGCTACAGCATTTATTGACTGATGATCAGCTAGCTTACCTAAACAGCTGGAAGCTGCCGTGTAGTCAGCTGGGTAAACTATCCTGCATCAGGAAAGGTTTTTCTTGTCCCTGTCACTGATAGTTTCTTTATGTTAAAGACAATTGACGCTGTATAAATAAATCTGAACTGAATGAATGTGCATCTTGTGTGACTATAACATAAACCCTGGAAGTAGCCACCACTGATGTTATTGCTGCTATCTAGATCTGTAAGGCACACTGAAATCCTTCACCTGAACTAATCTTCTTTTCTGTTGGACAGCACCAAATAATAAAACAAAAAGAAAGAAAATTTTTGATTGATGTTCACAGTTTAAGTGACCCCATGGTTTCAGTCAGTGGACGAGCACTGATGAGTTTGAAGTTGAATTGTATCATAGCTGCATTGATCCAATAAGTTGTTCCTCACTTTCCTTCTGGATTCTGTAAGTTAGTTTCTTCTAATACAATCATGTTGATGTGTAGCTATTTTTAATCCAGGTACGGTCGTCTAGTAATAAGGGAAATGAGACAGAGTTTTGTGAATTAGGTCAATGGAGACGTCATCATATTTGGAGGACATCCTGTTAAAGGTCACTTTATAGTATAAATGTCATATTGAGTGTGTAATATAAAAAGACAGATCGCTTTAAAAAAGAATAAAATATGTATTAAAAATGACATATTCACCAGTCATAAAATCCATTAATTCAACATGTAACTGGATGATACGCCAAAGTTCAGCGGTTGCCTGAAATAAATGAAAATTCTCGTGTTAGAATCTGAAATAGAGATGTCACTGGAAACTGTTTTCAAGTCAGATTATTTTCTAGAAAACCCAAGTGTCTTGTCATACAGCTGTTAACATATGCAGCACTTTTTATGTTTCCTTTATGTTTTTATGGCATGTTATTACATTATTAGAGTATTGGCACCTTGAATACACCAGAGGGAGCCACACACTGTAGAGTGGAGAAGAGCTCTCTTATAATACTAATACTTTTACTGCTGTTACCAAAGAAAAGCATTAACCAAAAAACATAGTTGTCACATTTAAAAGCTATATAGATAAACTTATCTTACAGGAAGTTGAAATCTAATATGAATTAAATTAGGCCTCAGCTTTTACTACTTTCTTCTCAGTCATGTACAAAAACTCTATGATAGTTTACAGAGGTCCACGGCATTAATTAAATCCGGATACACTTTTAATTGAAACACATCAAATAAATAATGGTTGCTTCAGTTTTAGGGTCCTGATATAACCACTGGTAAAAAGAAAAATAAGAGAAGCTAGAGAAAAGGAAAAAAAATAGAGAAAAAAAATGATTATAAAAAATAACAAAATTGAGAAAAAACTATTAAGATCAAATAAGCCTAAATTATGCATATGAACAAATGTACTATAAAGATTTAAATATATATCATACAGGAAGGACTAATACAGTTTTTAGTTTATTTTCTACTAACTAGCTCAAAATGTCTGTCCCTGTATCAATAAAGCTATAATATGCGCAAAAACCTCAGACTCACCGCATGATATGCAACTGCATTTTTGCATAGTTGTCCTTTTTCTGTATATATTTTGTCAAAAAAAAAAAAAAAAAAAAAAAAAAAAACGGCGCATGGTAAAGACGTAGGAGACAGTTACGGCGGTTTTGCGACAACGTCTCTGTTTACGGCACACGTGTCGCTCCTGTACACTCGGCTGTGGGAGCTGTGGTATTTACGCAAGTATGGCTAAAGTTTCTAAGAAGAAAGGCAGTAAAAAGATTTTAAAAACGAGCCCCGAAGTCACAGATAAGAGCGCAGGTGCGACGGTAGACGTGGTTTACGACGATGACGAAGAGGAAAGTGCTTTCAATGTTGCAGAGGAAGACGACAACAGCGAGGAGGACGAGGGGGACGCTGAGAATGAACGAAAACGCCAAAAGCTGTTGGACGCTATCGGCGCCCTGGGGGGCAAGAGGAAGAAAACCCAAGGAGAGAGGTCCGAGGCGGCCGTGCAGATGTCAGAGTTCACGGTGAACGCGGAGGGCGAGGGCGACAAAATCGATCTCTCGGATCTGATCGGGACCGTGGAGAAGACCCCCACTGTCCCGGCCAAGACTAAGAAGCAGCTTCAGAACCTGCAGAGGAGCAACAACACCATCGAGTGCCCTCTTAGCAAGCAGGAGAGCGAGAGGATCCAGAGAGATGTGGCTTTTAACAAGGCAGCGACAGCGGTGACCCGCTGGAAAAGCGCGATCACACAGAACCAGAGGGCTGAACAGCTGGTCTTCCCCCTCAACCAGGAGCCTTCAGGCCCTAAGCCCATTGAGAGTGTGGTGAGGGGCTGGAAAGCACAAACCCCACTGGAGCAGGAAATCTTCGCCCTCCTGTCCGCCAACAAGCAGCCGATCAACGACCCCATTCTGACCCCCGCTGAGGAGGCTTCCATGAAGGCGATGAACTTGGGGGAAGCCAAGATCCGCCGCGCGGAGCTGCAGAAGGCCAGGGCTCTGCAGTCCTACTATGAGGCCAAGGCCCGGCGAGAGAGGAAGATCAAGAGCAAGAAATACCACAGGGTGCAGAACAAAGCCAAACGCAAAGAGTTTGTCAAGCAGTTTGACGAGATGGTGAAGACGGACCCGGCTGCTGCCTTGGAGGAACTGAACAAGATGGAGCTGGCCAGGATGCAGGAGAGGATGTCGCTGAAGCACCAGAACAGCGGCAAGTGGGCCAAATCAAAGGCAATCATGGCCAAATATGACAAGGGGGCACGCGACGATATGCAGAAGCAGCTGGAGCTGAATAAAGACCTGACGCAGAAGCTGGTCACCTCGCTGAATGATGAAGAAGAGAAGGCTGAAGAGGAGGAGGAGGGAGCAGACGACCCAGAGGTGTTGCCTGATTTCGTGAATGATGCAGAGCACGGACTAGATTCTTCAAATCCTTGGATGAGAGGGAAGCTCTCAGAGGAGATGAGTGAGACTGTGGGTCTGACAACAGAAGGGCTCGGAGCAAAAGAAAATACGGCTGCTGAATTAGAGGAGGAGGAAGAGGAGGTTGAGGAAACAGAAGAAGAAACCCTCCTCAGAGAGTTTGACAGCAGGAGGAAACTGCGTAAAGCCCAGGAGGCTGAAACTGCAACAGCCATGTCTGTGGAGGAGGAGGATGATGAGGAGGATGAGGAGGACATAGTGAAGGAAACCATAACTACTGCTGCTTCTGACAAAGAGGAGGAGGCGGGTTCAGAGATCACAAGCCTTTTAAAAGGAATAGCAGAAGGCCGCGTAGAAGCTGAAGCAGCTGCTGATGTCGGCTGCACAGACACTTCAGCTCAGCTGGAGGAAGGACTCACGAGAGTCAGGACTCTGGAGGACATCGAGCTCCTCGCCCACGAGGCCTCAGCCAGCGATAAAGCACCCAGTGGCTCCCAGCAGCAGTCCACTGCCACAGAAAACCTCCCACCAGCGGGGCCTCAAAAGGCAGGCAAAAAAAGAAAAAAGAAGGCTGGAATTGAGCTGAAACAAGTTCTCACCAAAGACACGAAAGAAATCAAAGTGCCTCTCACTGTGACCACAGAGGACTCTGAAGAAATGGATGGAGAAGAAAAGCTGGACCAGAGGGGTCTCATTAAAGAGGCGTTCGCTGGAGACGATGTCATCTCAGACTTCCTCAAAGACAAGAAGAAGCAGGAGGACGCAGGGAAGCCTCAGGTGGTGGACCTGACTCTGCCCGGGTGGGGGGAGTGGGGAGGGATTGGCCTGAAGCCATCACGCGGCAAACGCAAGAGGTTCCGGGTCAAGGCCGCGCCGCGGCCACCGAGGAAGGACGAGCGCCTGCCCAGCGTCATCATCTCGGAGAAGAGGAACAGCACCCTCAGCCTCCACCAGGTCAACGTGCTGCCCTTTCCCTTTGAGAACCACACACAGTTCGAGAGCACCCTACGCTGCCCGCTGGGCCGCACCTGGAACACTGAGCAAACTGTCAGAAAGATGACCAAGCCCAAAGTGGTCACAAAGGTGGGGGCCATCATTGAGCCCATGACTGAGGATTTACTGGAGAAGAACAAGACGCAGCTGTCTGCGAGGAAAAACAGCAGTATGGACTCTAAGAAAAGAAAACATTAGCCACATCTATCACTGGAATTATTCAAGATAATTAACAAGAAGCTTGTTTTGAAGCAGGTTGATGGTTTTTATACTAGATTTCTCTGTAAACATTCAAAACTATCCTCACAACTTTAAGGAAACCGTGTTAAATGCTTGGAGGGTCTGTAAGAAATTGATACATGTGAGAATAATTGCAGAGAGAGAGAGGGCAGAAATGTGTGCGTCCACTTCTAACACTCAGTCTTTTTCCTTGATCTCCTGTCTTTGATATTAAAATCTGTCAGATATGTAAATTTAACAAATACTTAAAATAAATTCATATTTGCAGTTAAAGATACAGTTTCTAGCTAATCAATGGCAGTCCCTTTTTGTGTTTTTAAGTTGGTTTTGGTAGGACTCCACTGTTCAGGCTGTGAGAGCAGATTTCTGGTTATTTTGGGGAAGTTTGCTACTATATGCTGTGTGTACGCATGGTTAAAATCAGAGCAAGAGTAGTTTTTTGTAACAGCCGTTTTGAGTAGCTGGAGTTTATTCTATTATTTCATATACAACATGATAGTCTACATTGACATAGTTCTGTTTGCAGATTCTATGATTTTTATCCTGTATTTTGTGGATTCTGGTTTTATTCCAGTTGAAATCACAACATTGCTATACTTTGGTTTTCATAAATGGGTCATTTTTCAGCCTACACTTCTGTGTACATGGGTAAGACTGCCTACTGTCATTTAGTAGATGCTTAATTACAGTTATTGTACTAAATACACCAGTGATGTAGAAATTAAGCCAGAAATGATTTATGAAAGTGAGTTTAATTTCTAGCAGCCTTTAACGGCAATAAAAAAAATATAATAAAGTAATGACAATCCTCCTATTTCCTTACAAACCAGATTATTACAGCTTTATTAATCATACACCTGTATAATGCTAATTTGCCTTGTTTGTGTCTAAGACCCGAAGCAGTCATCATAACTGAGCCATAATCATATAAGAAACATTTTATTATCAAAGATGAGCTATTTGGACTGCTCTGCCGCGGGGTAGTTTAATATTTATGTTAACATCTGATTTGATGCTTTAGATGTGAAATATCGGATCAAAGAGATTAAAAGTTGTGGAGCAGGAGGATGCAGCACAAAAAGAAAATTCTGAGTACTCAAAATGACACAATACGTGGGTGTGTTCATATACAACACAGCTGTGGCCTCTAAGTGAATATGTTCTCTGTTATACTACATATGGTATATAACTGTATTATAGCTCATGCATTAACAGAATCATTGTATAGATGATTAGTATTAAAACAGCAATACTGTGTAAATGTTTATGCTATTTTTTTAAAAGCTCACTGCTGGAAACCCTGAAGAAATTTGCAAATACCCTAACACTGCACTTTGGTGCAGTACTTTTATGTGTTGACAAGAAGTGTTCAGACAAACCGTTTAAGCAGGTAATCATGTTAAAGCACCGGAGCTGTCAAGCTGAATTACAATGAATGAATTAATGTTTTCGCAACGATTCGCAGGCCGTTGTGTGGATGCGTGAGACCTTGGCTTTTACAGATAATACGTCAGCACTTTTAGTCACACCGTTAAAGCTTCTCTCCGCGGCATTTTACACATTTGTGCCTGCCTCCCGTCCTCTTCCTTTCACAGCTGATGCTCCAGAAATATGTGAGGCCATGCGGCAGTGTCTAAAAGAAAAGCCATTACAGGTAGGTTAAACCTTCACACATGGGTGAGAGTGCATACTTTGGCACCTGACGTCTCTCTATTTCACATGATAGACATTCTATTAAAGTGGGGGATGCTGTAATGGACTATGCATCAGTTCAGGTAATGGTTGTCAGCTTGAGTGCCCAAGAGGCAGTAGGGAGTTCCATTAGAAACCTTATAGTTACTAAATCTGTCATTTTCCAACTTCCTCTCTATTGAACCACCACTTTGGCAATTACTACAGCTTCATAGAGCCTTCAACAATGAAAAGAGACCTAGTCCTTGGACTTACTCCTGCTCGCTGGACTGTAACTAGATCAGACAGCGATTCTCACTCAAACATGTGAAGGGCTCTGTGGCTGTAAATCAGAGGGCTGTGCTTGAGGATGGCCGGCAGCACCGATGATGGAACATGTTTTTCTCCATAATGCCCGTTCTTGACATCTGCTTAGGTATTTGTTGGGCGATGACAAAGCATTTAATGCCGTCATCAGAGTCGTCGGCTGCAGAGAAACGAAAAGGCAACACTGGCTTCATGTCTGTTCCTCGATGGGCTCTTGCGGGGCCGCTCTGGTGATGAGACGCGACGTAAAAAACAAAGGCTCTCTTCAATAAATCTCATCCTGCAGAGTCGTTCCCCTACAGGCAGCCGTAGCTGTTGAAATCTCCGGTTTCCTTTGCCCGTTGCCTTGGAGGTCGCTGGAACAAGCTGATAGAGGCTCAATCTTATTTCCTCCTGTAATCCAAGGCCCAACTCCATTCCCACCCTGACAGGTGTAAGATTAACTTAGTTAGGGGCTGAACTACTCATGTGCACCAAATTAAATTAATGGAACAAATTTCCCTCCTAATTAAGATGAAAACACGTGTCAGTTGTAACCTTGCTGAGCACTAATTATGTACAAATGATTTATCATCTGTTTCATCCTGAATAGCAATGGGCTCACCTCTCCAATATCCCTGGCTAGCTGTTAAGAGATGGGCCCTGATTAACAGTGGCAGGTTGTGCTGTGGAGAAACTGCACATCACGGGCCAGCCAATCAGAGCCGGCCTCAGCCCAGACTCTCCTCCCTTCCATTAACCTACATTGAGTGTGCAGCTGAGCATCACTGTGCCTTGGCTCTCCTTCTTGTTTCTCTCCTCTGAATGAAAATAAAGTACATTCCAAAAGGAGAGGGGAGGGGGCCGGGGGTGTTTGATGGAGCAAGGCGGAGTGAGGATGGTAAAAAACCTGAACCGGGGGATGAATCCCTTGAGGCTGGATTAGGTTGTGCCAGTATGATCTCGCTAACAAGATGGAGATGAGACAACTTCAACAGTCTCTCCACCTCAAATAGCAAATTGAATAACACAGACTAGGTGCCACAATCAAACTCATACATCGCCGTTTAGGATGGGTGCTGGGTAATTGCTTCACAGTGGCCTAGAACAAAAAGCGACCACGCCATGGTACCAGTCTGAGGCCAGTAGGTGGTGCTATTGGTTAAGCCTGTCAAAAGTCACTGTAAATTCCTGTGGGCTTACATATCAAAATAAACAGGGGCTCATTAAACAATTACAGCTGAACTGGGATATACCAGGTACGGATATATTTAAATGGGCAGCAGCACTGATTAGCATTAGAATCGGAGCCCCTTGGGAGGCTAAGGACACTCTCTGGCCAATGTGTAATCATTGTTCCGCAGGCTTGCTCACAGGGGATATAGCCTGTTTTGTCATTATCACTGAATGTGCAACACACATGCTGGCACAGCTTCAATGGTGCTGCCAGCAATAGAGCACTTGAATTTCCTCCTCGTGGTTCCAAGAATTTGGTCAGACAATGAGGCAAGTCCGCTCTGTTCCCACTGACTAGAGATTAGAGATGCCGTTGTTATCTGGCTGCTGCAACAGACAGAGGCAAATTGCTTCCCATCCTATGTCTCATTTCCTCCTTGTGCGATTCCTCTCCGGTATTTTTGTGCACGCGGCCGCTCCACAAAATGTCATTACGGGCGCACAGGTGTCAGCTCTTGCCGCGAGGGATCGTTTGACTTTTTGTTGTCATGTGGGGGTACTTACCCCGACACCTAATGTTTCTACAATTTGCTTGTTGGATCTTTCATTGTTATGGTGAATGTCGGTATGACTGCGGGGTGGGGTGGGGGTATCTTGTGTTCTTTCGCTCATTACGCTGTTGTTTAGTCCAGTTTGTCTGTCCAAACATGGCTACGGGAGAGACAAGCCAGAGCTGTGATTATTGCAGGTCCAGGGGCATGTCTCACAGACACAGAGGTGCGAAGCAGGGATGTCAAACACTTTGCGCTCCATGCTTGTGTGTGTGTGTAGGTTGCTTTAAATGAAACACATTTTTATTTTCCCATTTTTGTATGTATACTTATGATACTGATTCTAACCTTTCTCTGCCTTTAGATAAATTCACATTCTTAAAGACAGAGATGTATTTCAAATGATTTCATTTTTGCCTCAAACATTTAGAGAGAGGTAATCCTATGTAGGAAAACACGTCTCTCATCTATGCTCCTAAACCCTTTTGGGGGCAGACATGGCATGGCAAGCAGTGTCTCCCTCATCCCTCATCATCACGTCCTCCTGGGCACTGGCACATCCAGCAGAGAGGGATGGGTTTATAGGTTAATTATAGACAACACAGGTGGGAACATGATCTATAGTTTTGGAAGCAGGACCTGCAACGGTCCAGTGGGGATGACATTTACACTGAGGGGCCCAACCCACCCTTGTACACCATCGCCATCCACACTTACAACCCTCCCTGTGCACGCATTCATTCACAAGGGCCCACAGTGGAGTGATAATGGAAAGGCCAATATTCATCAGGGGGGTGAAGTAGCCCTTGACATATAACTGAAAGCTCTCATAGCCTCCTCTTAGCTACCAGACCTTCTTTATCACTCTTAATTATTGGGGTTAAGTGAGTCTCCCATGGGACTGTCAAATGTTCTCCAGAAAATACACACTTACAATACAAATCAACCACAGCAGCAGACTAAATCTGAGCGTAATGGTTGGTCAGAAGGCTCCTTGTTCTGTTGCTGAATTGAATTTGTTTTTATTTTTTTTGGAAAATCTGAGCATATCAGTATATTTAGTTATTCTGAATAAATTCCATGAAAAGATCCAGACCACAAATGGATGGACGTTACACACTTAGACTTCTCCAGCAGTCTGCATCCATCCGCCATTGTGTTGGGGAAGATGGACTATCTGCTTCGGGAGCCGTCCTTGTCGTCATTTTTAACGTCCCACCACTGGCTTGCTTGTGACGTCATTGATCCAGCCGTCAAACCCAGCTCTGGCTTGTCTCTCCTGTAGCCAGGTCTGGACGGACAAACTGGGTTAAACATCAAACAGCGTAATGAGCAGAACAACACAGATACCTCCCCCGTAGGGGTGAGGATTTACCTCCGTCTGTTGCAGTAGACACATTGTCCCATAGCACCTATTGTTTCTAAGAAGAGATTTAACAATGTTAAAATCTCAAAGGCTGCAACACGAGAAGGAAAAAAAGACACCAGAGCTGCTGTGTCCACCTTTACAAAATAACGCCTCTGTCTGTAACAGGCCACTCCTACATATAAGTCAGTTGTTAGGAGGCAGTCTATCATCACAGGGTTTGTAACCAGCCAGGACTATAGGGATTGGCGGGGAGCTGCAGCAGAGCAATCTGACAGGGCTGTGGGGGGTTTGGGTGGGGAGAAAAAAATCAGCAATAAAAGATCAGAAATCAATTTTTCAACGTGTTTGACTGACCAAGACAGGCTTCAGGGCAGAGATACAGCTGAGAGCTTCATAAATGGTGTAACCACTAGCAGCTCTGTATTGTCAGACCAATTCTGCTAATCTAGTATCTTATTTGCTGGGGAGGTGGCATCGTGTTAATGTGACTGTTTTTCCTTGTGAACCCAAATAACAGACATCTGAAGCACATTTGTGAATGAGAGACAGTTTTATTGAATATTCTGGAGAGCTGCTGGCTGGAGGTGAGTGCTAACGGTTGTGGATTAGATCAGAGTCTGGCAGGCTGGACTGCAGGCTACAAGAGAAATCACTTACCTGGCCGTAGTGTTGTATCATATTAGCAACTGATAGCTCTGGGGGAAAAAAATGACTTGAAGAGCCAGAATATCCTTTTCCATATCTACAGGTGTGAAGATGAACGAGCCAACTGAGCCATGCCCAAAAAGAAGGAAGTAGGAAGCGGGAAACAGGAGCACAGTGGAGATAAGAAGAAGGCACAGCCTAAACTATAACATATCAGGATTTGTGGCGCCACCAAACTGGGCAGACTGACGAGGAGGCCAGCCAGGTAATGCCAGAGAACAGAACGAGAGGGAAGTTGAATGCTGTCATAAGTTCTCTCAGTGGTGAGGAGACACCTCTACCACATTCAGACTATTCCAGCATCCAGTCACTGTCCAAGGGCCACATCCATCTAAAATAGCATCTCATGTGGTCACCGTATTGAATTGAAAGGTTTGAAGTGTTTTGCAAAAGAGAAATGCCTCTCAGGTTGTAAATCTGTGAAGATGACTTTTGATTTAGCTTTATTTTACTTGAACCACTCAAACAGCTGATGTGGAAATAATATTATTATAGTATCAGTGACTTTGTTGAAGGCTACAAGCTGAAATGCTTAAAAATGGGAGCAGTCATGTCCAACTACTGCCAGTATGTGTGTGGTGTTGCTATCAACACCTACACTGCCAAATACTGCTGACATAATCGGCTGCCCAGGAGAAGTCAGTTCTAGGAACAGACATAGACAGATAGATAGACATATAACAAAATAAATAAATAAATAAATAAATAAAAATCAATAAATAAAAAGAAAAAAAATGAAAAACCTATATACACAATATTTACAAGAAATATAAAAAAGTGAATATTAAAACTGAAAGAAATGAAAAAATAATCAAACAACGATGTGTAAAATGTGTAATAAAAAAATAAGAATAAAAAGCTAAAAAAGACATCTGGTAGAGGAGCAAATCTTGAATGAAGAAGGTCTGACCACACAGGGGTGTCAAACTCAATTTATTTCAGGGGCCACATTCAGCCCAGTTTGAGTTGAATGGGCCAGACCAGTAACACAACATATTAACCTATATTTAATGGCAACTCCAAACATTTCCTTTTGTTTTTGTGCATAGAAGTGTATTATGAAAGTGTTTACATTTAATGAATGATACTATTACAAAGCATGTAGTGAACAATCAGACATTTCTTAACAAAAACAAGTGCAATTTCGGTATAGTTCTATGTCTCAGTGTTGTGTTATGTTCACAACTCTCACACTCAACTGTGTGAACCTTGGAAATAGTAGTTACAGTAGTTGTATTGGGTGGGGGAAAAAAAATACTGTTAATGTCTTCTATGTAATATTTGCACTTTGCAAATTCCTCCTGTGGGCCAGATTATTTCCTCTGGTGGGTCTCTTTTGGCCCGCGTGCCGTGTATTTGACATCTGTGAGTTAGAAGGTATCCAAACTTTTGCCTGGTACATATATCTCAGCTTGTGTAACAGTGTAACCATTGACTGTATATACATATAGTTAACCCTTGGGCAGCGCGGTCCAATCAGCTCACACGTCAGCTTTCTTTGGCGTGGTGGCGTCATCGCTCTGTACGCTGATTGGTTGTCCAGTCAGCCGGAAGTAGTCTCAGTAGGAGGACGAGGCTAATTAGTATATTCGGCTATTGTAGTCCACTATTACACAGAGATTTAGAGTGTTTTTGTTTTCTGTTTTCTCATTGCAATATTGGAAGGTCTTTGTTGGGATAAGGTAGGAGTTTTCTTCGACTTCAACCAGTCCGCTATGATGGATATGTGTTCATATATAATACATTTTAGCTAGCTACGTAGCTATCGCACACGACCAGGCTTACGTAGCCAAACTGACATTTAAGCTAATTTACAATCTACACTATGGTCTATGTTCATTATTTTCACTGTTTAATTGTGGCGTGTCCTTCGTTACTTCGGCGGGTTTATCAGCGGGCAGGGAAACGAAATGCTGTTTTACTGTGCTTAATGCCACTGTAACGTTTGACCCGTGTCAAACCTACGGCCCGCGGGCCAAAAGCGGCCCACCAGAGGGTCTAATCTGGTCCACAGCATGAATTTGCAATGTGTGAAAAGTTTTCAGTGAAAATAACTGATATTCTTAATTTTCCCACTGTTTTAGTAGGACAAGTAGACATAACGACACACTGAAACCTAGGACTAAACAGCAATGAGCCCACACTGGTCTTATCTTTCTTAGGAAATTAAATTTTTTTGGAGGATAGTTTATTTAATGTAATGTCTTGGTCCTCTTGAGATCAAATTGGACTGCATGTGTCCTGCATGTGAAGTAAAATGAGTTTGACGCCCCTGGCTTAATGGTTAGTGTCTAAGCTGAACACTTGCTCACTAAGTGACCATGACCATGGACAGCCTTATGAGGGCACATATACAGCCAGCGTGTTACCCCATCATTTGTTTACAAAGATAACGCACTTTAACGTCTTTAGATGGAAAAAGTGATGGGGTGAGGAATTAGCAAGTGACATCAAATATTTAACCACCAGTAATGTGATAATGTTTTGCATAGCGAGGAAGCGTACACACCACATCACTAAGCTAGTTTAAACAAGTATAGACATAAGATGAACATTAATACTAGTGTTGGTGAAGATGAATTCAGAATTTAAAGATATATTCTAGCTCGTGAAAAACTACTTAGCGTGCCTACCTCCAACACTAATGGGTAGATAGACAGATGGATAGATAGTCGGGTATGTCCAGCAGTTTCTGGCAGATTCTAAACAACCTTAGCCTGCTGAGGAAATAGAGACAGCTCTGACCTTTTTTTTGTTTACTCAATGTCAGTGTCAATGTTAGCTGGTCCACTCTGTGATACAGATATAGAGGGTATGCACTGACGTCACTGGCAAACCCTTTATAGACCCAGGTAGTTTTAGGTTTTTCAAAAAGAAATTTAAATGTTGTGCACATAGACCAGCAGATGTTGTGCTCACACAATATCTATACACAGATCACTTGGGGATGTTCAGGATTTAATGTTGAACAGGTAATCATGTTATATTTAAGTACAGTACATGTTTTTAATATAATGATAATCTGGCATTTATTAAGTTTAACTACTAACTGAACAACTATTGCACTAACTACTGCTTATTGCCCACAGTCCCATTATTCACTTAAGGTTCACTCGAATTATTTTTATGTCCTTGTTTTACAGCTTTGGGATGTCTGACGGATGAAGGAGTCACACCCCATTTCTTGACTTAGGCGTATGAATATACCCGACACTGACAGCCATGAGCGACAGTGCAACAACGAGCAGCAAGCGTCGTTGCTCAGGGTCCGCAGAGACGCCGCGTCTTTCTCAGGGACCCTACATCTCAGTCATCTCCAACAGGTTGGCTTTGTGACTGCTCCACATATCATAACCCAACATAGGAATATGTTTTTAAACTGAAAACACTCATACAGTAATGCCAATTATCATATGTAGGAATTTGCTAGAGTTCATATAGAAGTGCACTGTCTTAATGAAGGCGCAGCTGCCCCCTCTCCCATGTTGTTTCAGTTAACATGATAAAACTACAGACTAGTACGTGTAACCTACATTGTGAACGTTTGAATCTAAATGTAACTGCTTCATGCACGCTGTGATAAACAAGACTTGTTTACTAAATGACTTGTTTATTAAAGAAGTTTCACTTTCCTGTTCCTGACTGAAACTCGCCAGTGGAAGGCTTTGGCTTTATTGACTGGAATCGTCCCCACACCACCTGTTTGTCCATTTAGAAGCTGCAAGCTGAGACATTCGGTCTTAATGAGCCACATTTCAGTCTTTTCATCAGTATTTCATGCTCATTCCGTTATCTGATGGCAGAAACAATATTTGTAAATGACAACAGCTTCTTTGGAAATTCTGCTTTATGAAGTAGCACCACGAGTAATGGAGAAATAAATATGTGGAGAAGAGGCACATAACAATTCCCTTTTCAAAATTTTACATTCAGTGCCTCAGCTTATCATTATATATCATGTAATTTTTTTACATTAGTAGTGTTTTTAAGTCCAGTTTTATCTAGTGTGCAGATTTAAAATTTTCATTGCTTTTAATTTCAGTTTGTTTTTATTCTCATTTCCAGTTTTTGTCTAGTAAAGCATATTTTGAAACTTGTGACGTCTGTGACGATGTAAATACGCTTGGCTGACTTGCTTTCTTACATTGTAGGACCACCAATCTGTTCATTCGAGGGACCATGCTCTTCTCTGTGGGCATCTTCCTGGCCCTTGTGCTGAATTTACTTCAGGTGCAGAGAAACGTCACCCTCTTTCCCCCTGGTGTCATCAGTAGCATCTTCTCCTCGGCCTGGTGGGTGCCCCCCTGCTGTGGCATGGCCTCAGGTGTGTGAATATCTCCCACCCACATATATTTAATTTTTTTTTTAATTTTATTTAGATGGAAGGAAGGACGGTCCGTTTTTAAGGAAGAAAGCAATAGCTGGTACTGATGTGACTCCAAAATAGAAAAAAAGGTTTTGAACTGTTTCAATCCCACAAATTGGTGTGGAAAAGTCCTGCGAGTCCTGCAGATTCTTGCTAGTTCAGGGTGGTATTGCATCAGTAACTTGATACTACCAGAAGCGGCTATGGGGAACTGTTCAGTGTATGTGCTATACCTAGTTAATGCAGGTATAAATAACAGGCTTTTTAAGACAAGGGAGTATTAGGGTCCACAGCTTATTTTCATGCAATTATCATAAGGTTGTGGACGATGGATTCAGCATGCCTTGGCTGCACCCACATCGCTTTTTGGTGAATGAAAATGTCCACGTACTTGCTGAATTTTCCACCTGTTGTCCAGCTGTTTGGTAGAAATGCCTGGCGTTTACCCGTAGTACAGAATAGTCACTTACGGAAGTACGACTTACTGTGATGTATGGAATGAAACATGTTGGGGAAAAGTTGAATAATATTACATTACATTGCCCTATATGGCAGTTCTTCCAAAAGTAACACACTTTTTCAACCCACTGATCAGTTATTTATGTCATTAATGATCAATTCAATCAATTTTTATTTATAAAGCAATTTAAAAACAATTCAGTTGGCCAAAGTGTTGTACACAGGCAAGAGAGCATATAAAACTTGAGATTAAAATTGTAAAACAATCAAACAGTAAGGACCAACATCTCAAAAGAGAAAACAAATGTGTTTTAAGAGAGGATTTCAAAAGAAGAAGAGAGACATTGTGCTTGATGTTCAAATGCAGCTTGTCCCACTGTCCCACACTGCCTCTAGCCCAGGGTAGCAACTATAACAACAAATAAAGAAATTTTAAAATTAATCCTCAAATAAACTTGGAGTCAGTGAATTGCTGCTAAAATTGGGGGAATGTGTTCTTGTTTTTTGGTGGCAGTTAAAATTTGAACAGCAGTATTTTAAAGCAGCTGGAGTCACAAAAGTGACATGTGGTTCAGCCCAACATGAAGTGCATAATCTAAACCAGTCAATATAGTCTGTTCTTTAACTGATTGACTATGAACTATAATCTACAGCTCCACTAGCTTCCTGAGAAATCCTGCAGTAACTACAAGATCCTGCTACTTACCTTTAAGTTCTACTGTCCACCAGGGGTTTCAGAGCATCCAGTCACTCATCTCTCTGTCTCTGGAACATTTTCTTTCCTGATATCCAAAACAGTGGACTCATCTCAACTTATTCTTTTTTTCAAGAGCCCAAACTTAAATACGTTGTGCATCTAAACATAGTCATGGATACTGAAAGTATGTTATTGTTTTACAGTACACCTGGTGTTATAATGTTCTTATTTGAGGCTTTTTCCTAACAGTTTTCTGTCTCGTTTTTCCCTTCCAGCGGTGATCGGGCTGTTGTACCCCTGCATCGACAGATGTCTAGGTGAACCACACAAGTTCAAGCGGGAATGGTCCAGTGTCATGCGCTGCGTGGCTGTGTTTGTGGGCATCAATCACGCCAGTGCTGTATCCTTTAAGCTTTGACTTTTACTGATATGTTGTTCTCGATATTTGACTTGATGGGGAAAAACTCTTGGCAACGATTAACGTTACAGAAGCTAAATAAAACTTTTGGCTGTTGTAAAGTCCCCTCTGAAAGAACAGTGAAGAACCTGAGCAAATTTTCTCTTTGAAGCACCCAAATGTGAAATAATATTCGCTTTCAAGACGTTACTGAAGCCTGGCTTCAGGATTCGTGTGTCATTGGTTTGATACTATATTGAGAATCTAAAATCCAAAAAAGGAAAAATTAGTTGTTTGTACATCAATGTAAAACAAAACAAATAAAGAGTCAGACTTTTGATTTCATGCTCAGAGGAAAAACCTGATTAATAAATTAGTATTAATTAATACTTTGTGTGTGTCTTTATAGAGTGGAGAATAAAACCAACAACTGAAAGTTAAATGATTAATAAATATTATTAGTTGAGTTGAGATACAATAGTTTTATCTTATTCAGTCATTGTGAAGTTTCTGGTTGGCTGATACCAGCTGTACTCTGCAGTACTGTCTAAATTGCTTCCTTGTCATGAGTCTATTCTCTGTTAAACATCTTGTTCTTGTTCAGAGCTAGTGTTGTGCATTGACGCTGACTTTCTTTTCTATTTTGGGGAAATTTCCTCCTCTACCAGTTCCTCCTCAGCATTTATTGCTCCATTATTGCTTAATGCTGTGGCAGCACCCGAAGGCTGGCTTAAATATTTATTATTTATTCAGCTGAATTCTGATGAGAAAATGTTGAAATTTACCAGCGTTGCATCCTCAGTCACCTTAGTCACCCGCTCTGAAGTAGGAACTGCATGGAGTCTGGGAAATTTAACTTTGCTAAGGTAGATCTTACAGAGTGAAGTTAGTTGACCTTATGTCTACAGCTGTTTCCTCCAGGTTTTTACCAACTCTGCGTTAAATCAAGAGCACAAACATCGGGTTTTAAAAAGTGGCGTCAACTTTTGTTAGAGAACGTTACAAATAGCTCCGTGAGTTTTCTCCGTCGGGTTAAATTCAGTACAGAGCAGGTGAGCGAACGGTCTGTCGGGACGGGAGGGAGACAGACAACAAAAGCACAACATGGTTTGAGACGAGCAAAAATATTTCAGATTCACTGTGAGACCAGTGGGCTGTCATAGTATTAACACTGAATGGGAAACATGGTGCTATTACACTACTGTACTATCCTTCAGGTCTGATGACTAAAAGAAAGACACTGTGTAAATGGAGTCGACTACTTTGTCCTTGACTCCTGTCTCTGTCAGAAACTAGACTTTGCCAACAACGTGCAGTTGTCTCTGACTTTGGCGGCGCTCTCTATTGGTCTGTGGTGGACGTTTGACCGCTCCTGCAGCGGCTTCGGCCTGGGAGTGGGTATCGCTCTGCTGGCAACGCTGGCCACACAGCTCCTGGTTTACAATGGAGTCTTCCAGTAAGTTCCCTCAAACCGAACGTCCTTAAACTGCGTGGCTGTGAGAAAAAATGAATAAACTGTAAAATTGCTGCATTATGTTTTGCTCATAAATGTTATTTGGTATTATTTTTGTCTCTTTGTTAAGCTTTTAGATAAATTAAGAGTGTCAGTATAGTAAAAGTTAAATGATGAATTTGTGTCATGTGCTCCTCTGCTCTGACCAGGTATACTTCTCCAGACTTCCTGTACATTCGCTCCTGGTTACCGTGCATCTTCTTTGCGGGGGTTATAACGGTGGGAAACATAGGACGCCAGCTAGCCTTGGTAAGAACCACTGCAGATAATCTGTTTTGGGTTCATGTTCTTTCCTTAAGGTGGGCTGAGAAACAGAAAGAAGTGTCCGTGAAAGCACATTCAGCTGCCACATGTCTAATGGTTCTCCTGCTCCTCTTTCTTTTTAGTACGAATACAAATTCCTCCAAGAGAAGACCCACCAGGACTGAGGGCTTTCTTGGCTCCGTCAGACGTCTGCTCAAAATGACTTTGTCCTTTCACCAACCTGAAGATGGGGTCAATGATCAGGGCCGGCTGACTCTGGAAGTGCCAGCGAGCTCATGTCAAATGAGCCCCGAGCCCCTGATTGGCTGCTTCCCACAGAACAAGACAGTACTTTTGATTGGGTCATGTCAGACGTTGCAGAGATCATAGCAGTCACCGACTACGTTCTAATCTCTGCTAAGGTAAATGGTAGGAGTTGGTTGTCTTATTTTTTTTCTCTTTCCATTGTTGCAGTTTATCTTTATTACCTGGGAAGGGATTGGAAACACAGTAGCTCTTCAGATCTGTTCACACATTTAAAACCTTGGCTCCACTGTGCCAAACTCAGTCACACAGGATCAGTTTTTAAATCTTATCTCCTGATGCTTTCATATCACTGGAGAACACACTTTCTAGTTGTCGTTGTTTCTAGAGATATGTGCGTCTACCATATGTACCTTTTTATTCTATGTAATGAGCTTATATTTTTTTTCAAATTTTCTTGATAAATGAATAATGCTTGATACTGCAAGTGTCTCCTCAGGCTGTGAGGACACAGGTTGTTCAGTATTCACACGCAGCACCAGAACTGATATGGCTAGAAGTGAACGATGTGTTTGTTGAGGAAAAAAACGAATGACAATCTCATTCAAACATGAACAGTAGTATCTGTTTTAAACATTTTTAATTCTGTCTTCACTTCAGGGAGCAATATTTAGATAAACTTTTCAGTTGCTTTTCAAAAATGAGCACACACGGTGTTGGCGTTTCCCCCTAAGAGAATCACTTTCATGAGTTATTGGATAGAACTTGAATGGTGTTACTTACCTCTGCGGAATTAAATGTTCATCTTGGATGTATGTCAGGATTGTATGTGTGATTGTATTAACTGTTACAGGCAGCACAATAGTGCAAAACTGGTAAACTGGTTTGTTAGTTCCGGGCGGTTTATGTCACGTTTTCACTGATGGTGCTATGAGTGCGAGGTATTGCCATGAGTCAGGAAATAAAAGCTTTGTATCCTGGACTTATTCTCATGCACATGGAATCTGTATCTTTATTCAAGTTCTGGTTTGAAATTCAAGTACATTTTTCTTTATTGGGCAACAAAAAACCCCAATAGAGTGTTTTTTGCAATGTTTAAGTCTATGAATCTCGATATTTGCTGCATTTAAGCAGCACGTTTGTTCTGTGGTTACATTCACATTCCTCCTGGTAGCAAATAAACACAAAGGAGGCAAGTCTGACTGATTTCTCTTTTACTTGATGCTATACACATTACACTTCTGGATAGCACAAGAGGTATTTAAAGTGCAGTAGAGAGAGTGCATGGTTGGTGGTGAATAATAATAGTAATTACCATAAATGCTGGATTTTCTTCTCTTTAGCAGGAGAATACATTTATGAAAATACATGCACCACCAGAAGGGGGGGGGGCACAGAAATACTCCAAAAGGTATTTGAAATGGAAACGAGTGCTTATTTAGATGTAAGAAATGTCAGAAATCGTTGTCAGATGCCTGAATCTGCACCACTCGAGTCAAAGTCGTGTCTGCACAGGTCGAACTTCAACTGTGTGCACTTATGAATCTGCTCCATAAACGTTGATAAGCAAAAGGAAATCTAATGTAATAGAAAGATTTGAATAAAAACCATTGATTTTTGAGAATGTAATGTTGGGTGTGGTTATCGTACTAAAGATGGGATAGGTTTTCTCCAAAATGATTGTGAGTTGTCCTCCAAAGACAGTATCTAATAATTAAACCTTGTTCAAAAGTTCCCAGGTCACGAATATTACAATGGGAGAATCGCACATATCGTCATGGTGATCAGAATCACAAACTCTTCATTGGCCAAATCTACAATGGACACAGGAATTTTACCTGGTGAGTCAGCGCCACAAACCATTAAAGAAAAGTTAACTTGGCAAGAAAGAAGAAAAAAAAACAATGTAAAAATAATGTATACAATTTAGAAAGATGAAAAACTAAATATCGTGATTACCCGCTTCCTGCTTGTACCAGGCTTCCCTCCAGCTCTTTGGCACTGATGCAGTTTTTGTTTCTCAGCTGTCATTGGGCGAGAGGCCCTGGACAGGTCTCCAGTCTATCTCAGAGCTAACCCAGAGAGACAGACAACCGCACTCACACCTACGGCCAATTTAGAATCACCAATGAACCTAACAAGCATGTCTCTGGAAGGGGGGGGGGGGGGAGAGAACCCACAATGATGGATTTGAACCCAGAACCTTCATGCTGTGAGTCATCAGCACTAACCTACTTTTTTTTTTTTTTCCACATCCAAAAAAGGATTTGCTGCTTTGTGCTATGAATCTTCTGCTTGTATATTTCTTTCAGGCAGCTGTGTCTCGTGGAAGTCATCTTTACCACATTTGCTCCTCAGATTTGAAATCTGCAAATGCCACTCTTTAACCAGTTAAATGATAAAATAAAAAAACAAAAACTAAACTGTCAGATGGCTTCATCCGTAAACCCTTCCTAGTCAGACCTGCGAAGGCTGTGAGTGGTTTGCTCATATGTGGTTCTCCAGCAGTTGCACGCTACTGTGAACCAAGACTATGACATATAATCAAATTTAAACCAAGATACATTCTGACTGGTTGGTGTGTTGATTAACTGAATTTACCAGTTGTTCCTACAAAACTGCAATGTATAAACTGTATAAACTGCAATGTCTGTAATGTGGATTAATGTGTCCTGTCTTGTTCCAGCTCCCAAAGACACAGGCACGTATAGACATAAGTAATTAAGACGAATACTCCGGATTTAATGACCCTTTGTTTGTATCACTGCTAAATTCCAGGTAAGGACACAGTTGCTCTGTGGTTTACATGAGTGTGTTCGGCAATTTGCTGTGCGAATGTTATTGTTCAAGGCTAACTAGCTAGTAAAACAATAGGCGTGAAGTGTCATAGCAGTAGGTGCTGTTGCGAAGAGCTAAACTTCCCACCGCTAATGAATTCATTAATCTCTCTATTTATTCTTGACAAGCAATTATCTCCGCTCACAGAATGAGGGTGAGGAGGCAAGGTTGAGAGCTCTCGATACAGTAGGCAATTTGCTGAGGAGGAAACATAAAACAGCGTCCAGGAGCCAACGGCTGTCCTCACACACAGGGTCGGTATTACAGTTTTATGTTTATGTTACTTTGTTTCTTGTGTATTAAAAAAAAATCTCAAGTCTCAAAGTTAAAACCGTGGCTGTGAAATGCCTTCACATGGATCATTCCTCATCGATTCCCTGGTATGAAAAAATTGCATCTGTTAGTGCAGATCCTTGTGTTTGTAATACTGTCGGCTGCTGTTTGGACAAAAGGAAAATATTTACCTGCTGTTTTACACGCATAGGTCTTCAACAGGGGGTCCAAGACCCCTAGGGGGTCCGCAGATATACTATAGGGGGGGTCGCAAAATCTTTGGTTGATTCGACATTTTTATATATGTTTGTTTTTAATTTTCCCACAAAAATTAAAATTTCTTTAAATACACATTAACATGAATCCAACATATTTTCATAAAGGGATTGAATACAAAGTGATGATAATGTGTATTTATAAATAGCACTAGGCCGAGTTTAATACAGTAGATAGTGGGTCCTCGGTCCTTGGTCTGAAAAACGTTGAAGACCCCCGACTTAGGGTTCAAACATGCGGATTAAAGAGTCAAAGATGACTAATATTCTAAGGAATTTTGAAGCAGATTGAGTTCATTGGGAAACCCCTTAACGGTTCAACATCAGTGGACGACCTTGCAAAAAATAGACATTTGGGAAATCAATAGTCTTGCGGGCAACTTCTGGTCCTGTAAGAATCAAGTTTTGCGTCCAGATGCCTTTGCACGTTCAAAGCTGTACATATACTGGTGGTTCAAACACACACAACTATTCAGCAGCGCCAACATGGGAAAAATCCATTCAAATGCTCTAAAACAGCTTTAAAATAGAGCTGCATTCATCAATCCATCTCATTTAAGATTTTCTATTTTTCTAGCTTCTCTTAAAAATAACCGTCACCATCACCTTGTGCCTCATCACCCTGTGAAAATTCCCGGCTCTGCCACTGGCACTGGAACTCATGAAGTCCGCCCTTGCACTCATTTGCATATTTTTTCACACATAGCGCGGCGCAAAACCTATAAAAGGCGAGCGGTAATCGCTGAGGACAGGCTGAACACGATGGGACCACGGCACTCTGTCTTCAGCTCATCTCTGTGATGACCATCTAAACTGGAACAAAACCCTGTTAAACCGTGTCACAACATGAATCATTGCCCCAAGAGACATCCATCACCGCTTTAAAAGGTGACCACAAATGATCTGTGAACCACTAGATATTGATTACTCATGTGCTGTAGGTGTCAGGTTTAATGTTGCGGCGGCTTGATAGTGTCGCCTCTGACAGCCGCTGCCCTAACTCTCCTCTGATAGATTTTAATGGTGAAATATTGATTTCCTTCTGGTCAAGGTCTGCCAGCAAGGGACAGATCATTTGTTGGGGTAATGCAGGACACTCTGCCTTAGTCCAAATCAATCATTTTGAGAGGGAGCACCAAAGAGAAAAGAAAGGAGGAGGAGAAAACATCCTGACTAGCATATACAGTGCATTCGCTATCAAAGCAGAGCAAGACAGAGGAGTACAGATATCTTGTGCATGGGCCCCAGTTCGTATGAATGCTAATTATGTGTTCATTGAATGGGAATGCTCAGCAAATCATATCTGACTGGTTAACAGTCGGAGCGCTTTGAGCATTGAATGAGAATCTTGGAGAGAGGCTCTATATGTTATTTAGGCGGCTCTGTGTTGAGGCTGGAGAGAAAGTCTCAGGTAATATGTTATGTTACAACTCAGTAGTCATTCCCTCCAGCCAGAGCGATAACAGACCTGCTAATGGGAAGCCATCAATCACAATCAGCCTCCTATTCCACCAGCGTCTCCACTCTTCTCAGCTCTGTAGGAGCGAGCCTGAATAGAGAAAATAATGGCTTTGTGGCTTAGCAGCCTCAGCACCAGCGGTAGCATGTCCCAGAGTCATATTCCCAGTCGAAGCAATAGATGCTGTGCCTAGTCAGCATGTCTTTTTAGACCTCAAACACAAAATGGCCATGAGAAGTTTTGAAAGTACGGACTAGGCCTTGGGCTGCAAGGGGAAACAAAACGGGATGACGGTTGTCGGTTATTTGAAGTATAATGCAGCTTAACCACAACTGGTGATTCAGAATAGAGGTAGGTTTCCTTAAGATTTTAAGATTCATGTCTTGTTTGTTCCCCAGCTAGTGAGAGCCATATACCCAGCAGGTACTGGATATTTATCAGTTTACATACATCAATCAGGCACAACATTATAACCACCTTCCTAATATTGTTTAGGTCTCCCTTAAGCCTCCAAACAGTTGTGACTCGTCAGAGAATGGACATGGTCCTTCTGAGGGTGTCCTGTGGTGTCTGGTAACATAACATTGTTAGTGAGGGTCTTTGGGTCCTATGGGTTGAGGGGAGGGGTCACTGTGGATCATCCCACAGATACTTGATCAGTTTGGGATCAAGTGAATTTGGAGGCCAGGTCAAGACCTTGTGTTGTTCCTAAACTGTTTTTATGTGTGTGTGTGTGTGTGTGTGTGTGTGTGTGTGTGTATGTGTGTGTGTGTGTGTCAGGCAGCAATTTTATTTCTATAGCTCCAATAACAATACAACAAATTGTCTCAAGACACCTTACGAAATCCCATCTGAAACCCTCAGAACAAGCCTGAAGGTGACGGTGGCAAGGAAAAACTCCCTTTTAACAGGAAGAAACCTTGAGCAGAATCCAGCTCATATGGAGGGACCCAACCTCCTGAGGCCCTGTGTCCTTATATGGGTACATTAAGTTTCAGGTTTGTGTTATTCTGTTTCATTTAGACCTGTTATCCTCATACCTAAGTAGCAAGTCCTTGTTTGAGGATGTTGGATTTTCATTGTTTGCATTTCTGTCTGTGCAACAGCAATGTTCAGTTTTATATTTTGTTACACATTGATGACTTTATTGTAACATACAGTGAAATAATCCCTGTGTCCAGAGGACTTTTGTTCTTCTTAAATCCTATTAATCCTAAATACCTTGGAGAAATTTAAAATGAATACCAAAGAAAAGCTCAGGTCTCAGGAGGCTAACAGTGGTGTCAGTGTTAGCTCCTCCCCCAATATGTATTAAAACATCATTATGATTAGATTTTTAGGGAAATGTATTGTACATTAAAACGAGTTTGTGCACTGAGTTTGTACATTTCTGTCAAGCGTACGTAGGATTCTGGCTCTGTGTAATAAACTTATCCTTGTCCTCTGAATGAATGAATAAATGAATGAATGAATGAATGAATGAATGAATGAATGAATGGGTTTGGTCTGGTCATGCAGCCTGGTTACCAACATAGAGGGCTTCAGAAAAACAGCTCAGCATCATCACAGCGTTCACCAACTCAGACTTTATATGGATTCTTTATAGCTTAGGAATGGAAAGAGATGTGGTGGCTGTGTTTTTTAAGGCAGTTCAGGGATCCGTTTAATGTCAGAAATTTCAGAAATCAAAAGACCTCCACTACCCCACCTTTTTTCATTTATAAGAAAAAAAAAAAGTAAAATTGAAAGCACAAAGTGTCCTGATTACACGTTTTAGAGTCACTGGTGTTGTACACCGTACACTTTCAGTACAAATAGTTACTGTACACCTGTTGACACTAGACTCATTCCCACAAAATAATCTTTAGAAAAATCGAAAAATCTTTCTAAAAACGCACTAAATATTTAATCTGTATATTAAGGAACATGTCTTTCAACATATCGGATTAGATTAGATTAGATTAGATTAGATTAGATTAGATTAGATTAGATTAGATTAGATTAGATTAGATTAGATTAGATTAGATTAGATACTTTATTTATTCCGGGGTGCTCTGTGGAAAAGGTTGTCTGTTTCCTATGAACAGCATATTGCTCGTTTATAGGAAACAGGACTGGACATGGATTCAGGCAGAAAGAACCTGGATAAACAGCAGGGGGCACAACACGACATATCTCCAGCCTCACTTCATCACCTCTAACACATGGTCACATCCACTTCTGATCAGGCGGAATAAATACAAAACTAGTTTTGATGTGGACTAGTCATACTGATCACTGTTAGCTCCTCCCTCAGTGTTAGCTGGTTATAGCAGATAAAATGTCTAAAGAGATGTAAAGAAATAATTCTGCTCTTTACATGGATATTCATGCAATCTAAGTATTTTTGCATACTTAGCATTTTCATCTAACTTCCAATTTTCTTATTCATAACAAATAAAGCACATCATAATCCTATAGTATAGCTGGTTTATATGACTACTCTATGAAATGTGCGCTCCCTCACTCTCCCTCTGTCTCTCACAAACACACACTATTAATTTCCCAGGAGGTATCAAGTGGAGGAAGTTCTGTAACCAGACTAATGGCTAACTTCTGCCTTACATTGTTTCGTTGTCTGTGGGTTGTCTCCTCGGAGCACGCACTTCAACCGACGGATGTTTGTATGTTTCAATGTGTTCCCATGGCAACTGGCAAGCTTCGGAGCAAATGTGGCAACGCGGGGGGCCCCCGACCCATGCAAGCCTAGGAGCAAACAGACAAGGGTTCCGTGCAAGATTCTTTCCCTCTAAACACACATCCATCCGGTGCCGGCGCAGTGCAACACAACACTCTTTTGACAATACTATTATTTGTGCTGCATCGTAGTTGTTATTAGCCATAGCGCGCTGTAGCGGGAAATGGGTTTCTTTTGGCAAAATACACATCGGCAACTTTTGTTCAAAACAGTCCCATTCACAGATGGCAGAGTCATACATATCAAAGTGAGGACTTTGTGTGAAGGGGAACAATAGTGCAGTCACACATGAGGGGCTGCTCTTTGTGGTGAGCGTTCAAGTCCATGAATCTCCTGAGATGTTGAGCCAGTGGGTGGGTGAGACTCTGCTGCAAAGACAGGTAACTGGGATAAAACATCACAGACAGACACAGAAACATGTGGTCCCTGTAGATGCTAGATTATGTCTTGTCAATACATGTAGGAATCTCAACAAGAAGTCTTTTGATAAGGAAACTAATCGTAGTATATACTCAAGTTTCAAAAAGGTACCAAGCAGTAGTGACTATTTTCTGGGTGTTGTCCTGTAGACACAAAGGCAGACTGTGTTCCTCCTCCTCCAGAAAGTCACTTTGTGTCTAATCCAAAGGTCTAATCACATATGGCACTGTCATCATATAGTGATTTTCTGACTTGACACCAACTCCACAGCTACTCGGTCATGGAGCTCAAACGCAATTTTCTCAGAGAGGCTATGAAGATTCAACGGCGTAGTCACGGTCCCCTCTGTGATTTCAACTCGTGATTTAGTTTGACCTAACTGCACAATTTCCAGGGCCAAAGCTACAAAGTCAGAAAGCTATATATGACAGATAAGACTCCTATTATATTGTATTATACACACTTTTCAGCAAGTATATGGACTCAGAATAGTAAACACCAGTACACAGGGTGACACTTGGAGTGTTTGTGCTACACCGAGAAACGTCCCTGATATGAGTGGTGGACATAGTTGTTCAGTGTTAAATATAAAATACGGATATTTCTCAGAGCGAAGTATCAGTGTTAAACTGTAGACCTGAAACATAAAGCAGAAATTCAACTCCTTCCACCCTCTCTGACCAGTCACTTCCGTTTACCCAGTTGCTTTCCCCTTGCGTGGTCCACACACAGCCTCCGTCCCATTCTGTATGCTGACAGACACATACGACACACTAAATCACTGGCACCATTAGACATGCTCGCTGACCAAACGGATGACATGCTAGGGTGCTAATCCTTGCTTTGAATTGGTGTCTGCTCCGTGACTAAATGGTTTTGGTCAAACACAAATCATCGGTGTGTAATCCACTTAGGAGTGTGTGTGTGTGAGAGAGAGAGATGGTGTAAGTGTGTCCAAATGTGTGGTCTGAAATAGTATAGTAAAGTAAAGTAGTGAGTAGTATGGTAAAGTTTAACATGGGTGTTGCCTGCTGGTCGTGAAGTAGTTAAGACAGGAGGAACCCTTTTTGATGCCATTTTCACTAATGCTACATGCTAAAAGCTACCATGTATGTAGATGCCTCTAGTCTATGATCAAATCTATGATTTAACAGCCTTCAAAGATACAGTAGTTACCGCTTTTAGCATATGAAATTATGAATGAAATGACTAAATGGTAAATATATTTCCTGTTTGCCTGCTGAGTCTAATGCATAATTACATGTGTGCTGTTAAAGCCCATTGAAACAGAACAACAGACAGGAAGTATGCCCTTGGATTACGTTAAACGTCTAGTTTGGGACCGATCTAGACCATGCTATGGCCTAGGGGTTAATGGGGGTGAACCCCCCCCCCCAAAAAAAATCTCTCTTTATGTAAATTAGCAAGAGTCAATTTCCAGTATTGGAAACACAGCGAACCAATACATTGTAATAATGACTTTATTATTATATATTATTTTGGCAGATTTTAGATTTAAAGTTGGCCTAACCTTGATACTTATCAACGTATTATACATTTTTATACACAGTTTATATTATTACTTAGCCTACATATTTACTGACTTCTGTAGTAATATGTTTTAAGACAGCAGGCCTATGTCAGTAATAAACATACCACTGTCTTGCCCTACTATACAAATGTGTAGCATTTTTAGCACATTTTTCTTTATCAATAAAAGATTATTAGGTATTCAACTAACAGCAGTAACCTAACACGTGGTGTCCTCTGGTGTTTTATAGAAAAACACCAAGAACCATGGCACCAATACAGCATGTGTAGATGTTGCAGTCTCCAGTGGAACAGCCTCTGCTTAGTCCTGAGAAAAAAACCTCTCTCATATAAGGATTCACTCTTCCTTTCCCGTTGCCCTGCGTGCCTCTATTTCAATGATGGAGATTAGACTTATTAAGAGGGCTTATTGTCTACGGTGTCATGGATATCTTGTGATTACACACTCCGTGGGTGCTCCTCCTCTGTTCCCCCTTAAACCTCACAGGGATTTGTTGCCTCCAAAGTCAAATCAATTAACACCGTGCCCCCCTCCCCCACGAAGGCTGGGGAACATTGGTTTTTGTGACTAGATTGTGTTTTTTACTTGAAGTGTGAATTTTACATGTTTTTTTGTGGATATAAATATATACTGTAGATACACAAATGCTGACAGACGGATTAGGTATATTTTCAGGAGAATATATATGAGTCACACTGGAATCATGCAAATACGACTACTTACGATTACTTATCACCCTGGACTACTTCCTGGAGTATAATAGTTGTGCTGTTGTGTTTTTTGTTGCTTTTTCCTTGTCCCTCATCCACATTAATGGAAACTCCTCCCGCTGAAATGGAAGTGACTGTATCTCCGACCTTGTACCTCAATGATTCTGAGGCAGTAATTTGTGTTCAGACAGATTCACGGTTGCGCGTCACTTCTACATTGTAGCAGTAGCTTGATGTTGCCACACCTGTGATCTGTCCATAACATATTTCCTCCTCCATGTCTCCCCACTGCCAGGCAAGCACAGAAAATTCTCCCTCATTCAACCTCCCGCAAATCATCTTCTCAAATGTCTTCCCTCCTCGTTGTGCTGCACTGACGTCAGTAAGTTTAAAGACGTTAAAGATTTATTGACATCAGCTCCAACATAGGGTGCTCAGTCCAAGTCAGCACCGTGTAAAGCACACAAAGAAACTAAACATAGCATCTTAGTGTTGTCATTACAAAACAATACCAACACAGGTCAACCCAAATGGTAGACGACGACATGTCTTTTCTGGCATTTGGGTTCATTTTTGTCTGTACTTCCTACTTCACTTTCAACAATGGTGACTGAAACTTTAACCTAAATTTCGACTGAATTTCACATATTTTCATCGAAATTTTGCAAAACACAAGGGGGCGGTGATGTTTCATTAAGTTAGGCCCATGACACCTCAAGAAGACTTAACAGCTAGTTCCAGCATCCTGGAGTCACCCCCCTCCATGCTCCCACTGCACAACCTCCTGTATTTCAAACACAGAGAGATTAGCTTAGCCCTTTTTACTGCTATTCAACAAAATACACAATTGTGTCTGTCGGGTGTCCAAGCTACTCTTTTCCCAGGGAAGGGGTGGGATGAGGCTCCAGACCCTGGTTTGGGTAGGGGATAGGGGATACTGGACTAAACCACGACCTGCACACTCAAACACAAAATCAACCCACTAAACGGTCCAGCAGTTCACCCCGCACATGTAGACCAAACCAAAATAAATTAATAAATAATTAATCAATCACAGCTCTTGCTGCCTGCATTGCCTTGGTGCACAGTTCAATTTCTGGGCACATCAGCTACAGTGCTAGGGTCTGCGTAGGTGTCTGCGTTAACGCAGTAGCCTCTGCGTCAACTTAACCCAGAAGCCTAAACTGCGCGTTAGCCCTGTGTGGTGGAAGCGCCGTACAAATTCATTGCTGGCATGTAAAGCAGGATTTATGCATAG
Source organism: Mugil cephalus (assembly GCF_022458985.1). Lineage (NCBI taxonomy): Eukaryota > Metazoa > Chordata > Actinopteri > Mugiliformes > Mugilidae > Mugil > Mugil cephalus. Next base: position 5,327,389 of record NC_061781.1, read on the forward strand.
GTGCAAAAAACTCTTGGGGAGGACCCACGAGTCTATTTGGGGTCTCACAGGTGGGTTTGATGGCTGAAATGTTTCTTTTTCTTCTGTAGCACTTGACCCTTCCTGTCTCATTTGGCCACAGCTGATATTGTCTCACGATTGGTAAGACAACTAAAAATAGCCATCGGCTTGTCTTTGCATAACTCTCTGTTCATCTGTTCACAACAAGTGAGCCAATATTTGTGTCGTCTGTCAGACGTTTAATCCCCTCTAGGATGTAGTGTCCCAGCGCTCCATCAGATCAGCCCTAAGTGTTAAAATGACTCATGAAAGCTCGTTGACCTTGAACTGTGACCCCTCTCTCAGCTCAGCCCAGTCCCTTCGGAAGTCCAGCAGAGTGAACAGTCGGGAGAAACCAAATGGGAAGCAGGTGCAGCAGATAAACACACACACACACACACACACAAAGAGAGAAGGACAATACCGAGGCAGAGAATCAGAATGTATAATTGAGCCTGTGCATGAAAAGGTTATCTCTTGTCAGTGTGCCCTGAACACAAAGGTTTGGCTTTGTATGTACGGAAACAGAGGGATGCATGACCCATGTGGGGAGGAGGAGTGGGGAGGTGTGTGTGTGTGTGTGTGTGTGTGTGTGTGTGTGTGTGTGTGTGCTTGTGATCAGACAACAGAGAGGTCTGGAACACAAGAGACCCTGGCCACTGATAGGCCCCTCACGAAGCCTCTTCAGCAGGTTAGTTGCGACATAATTAAAAAGATAAACCTTATGAGCAGGGCAAAAGATAAGGGGTGTAATGAGAGGAGGGAGATCATCCAGTGAGAATAAAACGGGGGTGAGGGGTGGGGTGGGGTGGGTGTGTTTGAAGCAGGTCTATGGGGAAATAAACCCTGACCTGTCAATCATCTTTAGAGATAAGTGGGGATGTATAGCCCTGGAGCACATCTAGGATAGCATGATCCGTAGCTTAATATAGTGAGGACTCTCCTGACTTAGGGTTTTTAAAGAGAGGAGGTTCAAAGGACCTAATGACTGGTCTAGAATATCAAATTGGGTGACACCCTACATACGATTAAAACACAAGTGTGCCTATGGTTTAGCACAATCCACAAGTCAAAATTCAACAACAGGGTATTTGAAAATGGTTGGTGCTGAACTGGCGTTCACTGAATACATGCACCAAATCATCCACATCATTATGACCACTGACAGGAGAAGTAAATAACATTGAGCATCTTGTGACGATTCAATGTTCTACCGGGGAACTTTTGGACCTGGTATTCATGGATGGAAGTAGATGTTACTTAGACATGTACCACCCACGCGGACTGGATCAGGAACCCCTACCGGATAGCAATGACACCCAGCAGGATGCAGCCTGACACAGACAAACACCTCTAGGAATAACTAAAACAAACGTGAAGCACAAAGTGTTGACCTGGCCTCCAAATTCACTAGATCCTGATCAAGTATCTGAGGGACGATCCACAGAGGCCTCTCCCCTCAACCCATACAACCCCTAAGGCTGCCCACAAAGACACCACAGGGCACCCTAAGAAGACCCATGTCCTTTTCCCCATGTTAAGAAGGTGGTCATCATGACCACTCCCTATCATGACAAACTCCTGTGCTCAGAGTGCTGGGCCACGAGGTCAATACCTTGCAACAACACAACCCAAAACCTTCTGGTCAAGATGACTGAACTTGGCCCCCATTTCATTCATCCAGATCATTGTTTTTAATTCTGTTTTTTTGTTATACATGGCCTACATGGACATTTCTTCTTGAAGAAGACATTTCTTCTTCTTTGTTAAAAAAACAAAACAAAAAACAAAGATGGCTGAATCTGTGGCCACTTGCTTCAAAGCTCACAGTGTGTGAGTGAATGGGTGAACAAGTAAATCACTTGTAAATCACAACTTTTACATGAACAAGGAGATTCCTTTTTAGGGTGGAGCAATTTTAAGCTTTTGTTATTAATAGCGGAGTGAGATGGCAGGAAAAAAAAAACTAAAGCAAATCTGTCATGTTATCCTTCACTTCTCTATTTGTCTTCGCAGTTGATGCATTGCAATGACTAAAATCCACTTTCTGGGGTCACTACCATCTGTGGTAATCCAGCCCTCCTAGCAAAGCTGAGTGCATGTTATGTTCCTAAGCGCCTTCATGGCTCATAGCTCTGCTGCTCCAGTGTGGTAGCAGCGTATCCCACACAGTCGCGCTAATAACAGACATGTATTTATTCAGCAAATAATTCCCACCCCTCAAAACACACATATAACAATCTGTTCCAGCTGCACACTTACGACTCTCACCCACTTGGGTGTTTAAATGATCTGGGAGCACATTGTCTTTTCCTGCTCCAGTCTACCATGTGAGCCCTGCACAGGCGAGTGCCTCATGATTGACAGTTACCTCATCTCTGCGACACTCCAGTGCTCGTCTGTGGAGTTCAGAGCCATGAACACATGTGCCTCCAGTGAAATGCTCCTGCTCTCTCCCTCTTCTGTCTTTGACAAACCCGATTATAAGGGCAACCTGCGTGGAGAGAATGAATCTCTAACAGGAACGTGCGGTGCTGTGACGTGGAAAGTGAGGTCTATTGTTACAGGGCCTCAGGTAGAGGTTGGAAGAAGGTGTACGGCCTGACAGCTGCAGCTGCTTCAGCTCCACAGCCATGATATCCTCATGCAACCCAGTGCCCCACTGGCTCTCAGCAGGTGGAGGAATCCCCCTGCACGCGTTAGACTAGGAAACCTCATTTTTTTGAATATGGAGATGACATGGAAAAGAAGTTTGATTTCTGATTGTTGCTTTCATGATATCTGGGGTGGTAAGAAACCTAAGTGGCTGCTGGTTCTGGCCTTGGTAGGTCGTACCAACACTGGTGCCTAAACAGGCTGAATTAAGACAATCCGAGAAAACACCTCAAAGGCCCAATTAAATGGCAGCCTTAAGCCCTACTAATGTGATGTAGTGTATATGGTGAGGAAAGTCTTCCTAGACAGAGATAAATCAAAACACGTCTGAAAAAATATGTCTTTACCACTAAGATTCCTCCACTGAAAATGAAAATATGTTAGAATGGGATCATCCCTGACAATAAGACACAGTTTCCTGAACCTTCTCTCTCAGTTGGACATGACTACCTCAAACTAAAGCTAGGGATTTTCTACAAACCCAAAGGTTAGTGGTATATTTTTCGGGCATGGAGCACATGCCCGAAAATATATGAATTTAACAATTCATTCATGCACTTGCACCCCAAGTAGTGATGTTCACGGTCCATGTATGTTTTGGTCACTGGATTTTCTGTTCAGAAAAGGATTTTTTTTTTTTAAATTAGTGGTTATTTGATTTTCATTTTAAAGTTCAAAAATTTAAATTGGAATTCAAGGAATCAGGGTCGAGAGGGGATAAACAAAACTTTAAAAACCAGTGTACTTTCATTTTCTACTTTTAAAAACAAAAAATAAAATCGTTGATTTTGTGTGACCAGACATTGTATTTTTCAAAGTAAGAGCATGGATGAGGAAGGCGCTGTGTAACAGTGCTTGTGTCTCAGGGAAGAGGACATGACTGCAGAAAAACTAAGCCATAGGTTTCAGCTATAAACTAAGAATAACTAAATATAATCAGGGAAGAGTTAGCTACTAGCTAACATTACTCTGATATGGGTGCAGAAATTTCTGCAGATGTCAAGCCTTGTTTTGCCATGTCAAAAATCACGTCAGAGTAGGGTTCCAAACATATTTTAGCCAGGTAGAAGTCATAGATGTGGGCACTCCTGCCTTAAACACAGCACTGTCCTCATACGTGGTGTTGCGACAACTTCCGGGTTGAAAATATGAACAAATGGGCACGTTTTTGTTTCTGTCTTCTAATGATTACATTTTTTTATTTTTAGAAACAGAAAATGAAAACCCTCGACCCTGATAAAGAAAAATGCTTTGAATTTCAATTTTAATTTTTGAATTTTAAAATGAAAATCAAACAACCACTTATTTTTTATTTTTTAATATCCTTTTCTGAACAGAAAATCCAGTGACCAAAACATACACGGACCTTTCACAAACACAGCTGGTGAGCAGATGCACTACAGAGCTTTTTGCAATGCTCAAAGCACAAAGCAACTGTGGCGTTCATTATTTATCTTCTCACTGAATTTCCATACTCCTGATAGAGCTCCAGCGCACTGTCGCTCCACTGTGATGACAGAAACTGATGACATCGTGGATCAGGAAAGCATTTAGGAGGCTCTTCCCTGCAAAAAAAAAAAAACATTTACCTCAATGCACTTACTGGAGATAATGCACAAATTTACTACAGTTCACACAGGTTGGTTCTTCTGTTGAATTTCAGTGTGAAATTGTTAGGGATGCCTTGTGGGGGAGTAGTCCTGACTTCTGAAGGTTCGGGACCACACAGTAGTCAAGTGGACAGGAGGTGTATCTAAACCGAGATTTCTATGGCAACTTGTGAACAAGTATCAGAGTGATCTGAACCAGGATAAAGGGTACTGTTATTTAAATATATCATTGGTCATTTAAACCAAGGACAGAAACACAAACTTCAGATGTTGCAGGGTGTCAAAGAAAACAGACTTTTACCAGCTCAGTAAATAAGGGTTGTTGACTTATACCATGGACACTGCACGTGTACAGTAGAATAATCTTGCACAGAGGCTTTTATGACATGAGAGCCGTCTTGAATGTCAATGTCTCAACACATAATAACATACACAATAACAAATCTAAATGAATAAATTAAAAAAAACAAACAAACAAAAAAAACCTCAGAATAATTCTCAGTCTTCAGCACATGATCCATTTGTGAGGACCGTGTGTGTCTCCACTCTGATCTGACATGCTAGTCCTCTGTCATGCCACTAGAAAGTGCTCTTCAGCAGCTTATTATTCAACTCACACAACCCCGGTGCCTCTGCGCCCCATCCCTTGGTGTTTCATATCCCCATCTGTCTCTTTTTTTTCCACCTCTTCACCAGAGTCTGCTCCTCAGGAAAAGCTCTGCTCTGTGTCAAGGAGAAGGTTACAGTCTTAAACCAGCAGTGCTGCACGTGGTCCCTGCGTCTTCTTGTGATGTGTCCACCTAGAGCTCTATCTCACACTACCCACCTTTAATGTCCTCTTTTCAAATAATCTTTTTCTTAACTATAGTACTGGACAAAACCTGGATGCACTATTAAAAGACTATTTTAATGAACTGTAATTCCAGGTCTTACTTGTTGGACAAATTACCTTGATGATTATGTTCAGATGATTCAGATATTAAAGCTGGTAATATTTTAAATTTAACTGCAGTTTAACAACTTATTCTCACCACAACATCCACATACTTGGAGATCTGAGCTTTAAAGCTTATTTTCCTAACACTACACTGTTTTAAATATTCCAAAACAAACCCAAATCTTAAAGATTCATTGGCATTTTCTTACCGCCACCGTCAAATAATACTGTCGTGCCTGAATTATTCTGTCTGTCGTTGTTGTTATTATTGACTGAACGCTACAGAAAGCAGATACACAGATACATTGAAATTAAGAGTCAATGCCACGGAAACTGTACATGAGCTGGATCTAGAATGGTTACAGACCACATTGTTTTACAAGTAGTTGCAAGTTTCAGCTTGTGTACTTGTGAATATTTGGTGTAAACCAGGCCTGCCTTTGGGGCTGGGGAGCTGGGAGGGGTTGGAGTGGCAGTACTGCCCACATTGAAACATTCTCAGGCAATCTCCCACCAAGATAAAGAATGAACGAACTGTGAACGAGGCAGGAACGTTTCATTAGATTTACAAGTTTGTGTTTTTTTCTGTGTATTCTGGATGTGTACTGGGATCTTTTACAGAGTAAGGACTGCGAGGAGTAAGGAGAGTACTCGCGTATGGAGTCATAATGAAGTCATGGCCATCGGCCGATCCATTTTGATTAACTCGATCTTTTAACAAGCATCAAGTGACAATTAAATGTGCACTACGTGGGGTGAAGAGGAGCGTGTGTTTGTGTTTGAAGCACTAGACCTGTAACCCTGTACACTGGCATTCAGTTCATATTCCAGCACAGAACGGCCGTCTCAGTTTCCCTGACAGTTTGTCACTCAATGATAGTTCTGCACCAGATGTTAACTGAAATACCCTCCTGAACATTACGCCGAAAAAACAAACCAGCTGCATTACGCTGTTCTTTACGTTGGCAGAGTTTTTGATAGAATACCATAATGTTAATCACTCTAACAACTGTTCATTGAGGTCTCAATTTTTTTTCTTTATTTTGACTTCCAACTTTAGCTTGAGCTATTTGGACAACTGACTCAAAATTTGTTTTGTGAACATATTTGGAATATTTAGCAATTAAGTAATTAAAAGGTTCGGAGTTGATTCATTTGCATTTGGCAACTGCTGCTGGTGAAACAGGTCGTCTTGTTTTTAAAGCTTGCTTTTTTATTTAGAAGTGGGCAACTTTCGAGGGAAGAGTCAACTTTGTTGAATTCTATATTGACGAGAAGAAGGACAATCAACAGAAGGAGTTGAGCTGTTTTTGAGCTCTGTCCCTAAACCCGGCCCAGTTCAAGACTGATAAGTCACAAGGCACAAGGAAACATCACTCAAAAATGAAGATGGTCACTGCTCACTTTATTTGGCATTTGCACATACTTTATAGTTAATGATGTCTTTTGAGTTACTAAAAGTCAACCAGAATGACATTATGGGACCGGCTCACGTCAGAGTAGAAAGTGACTCAAAAACCCTGAAACCTGCGACTCTACAGTTGGGAACAAAAGGGTTATTTCAGCAGTGAGCAGGAAAATATTTGTCCAAATTAGCTGCATCAATTCAATTTACTCATCTTCTGAGTGCAAAAGGTTGCCTACATGTGCCTCTGTGATTAGACGCTGCAGCTGATCCCACTCAGGGCTTTTCATTCAGCACTGAACCATCTTAGCAATTCTTCTCTGCCTGGGCAGCAATAGCTATCACTGACCGGCTTTATAGTGCTCCTGACACTCATTAATTGCTCTGATGGCAAGATATGGATAGGGCAATATATGGATTTTAATTGAGGAGATGTGTGTTACCATGCCATTATTAATCCATGTCGTTTCCACTTTCATTTAAAATTAATTGGAATAAAATGCTTGCTACATTAGCCCCATAAAGAAAGGCAAAAATCCACCACCAGTGTATAAGAGCGAGACCTTTTTTGTAGGTTCAAATGAATTAAATTCCTCTGAGACATATTTCATTAAAAGTCACGATTTTCAGACGGGCCACTATCAGGCTCCTTATCATTCAAGAGTCACTGATGAGAAATAAAAAAAAAAAAAAGGGGGGATTCTTAAGATAACCAAATTGTTAGCAATTTTATCATTTCAGCCCGACAATCCTTCTCAGCGGTTTCGACTCCCTTTATAAAACGATCCAATTAGATATGTCTAACACGCTCTCTCCTTTTACTCCCCAGAGGGTGCAGGCAGGCTGACGGCCATGTTTACTGTGAGGAGATGCGATGATGGTGGGGTGGCTGTGCGTGTCTGTGTGTTTCTTGGTAGGGTGGTGGGTGTTAAGGATCAGCCCGCCCTTAATCTCGACACACCTGTCAGACATAGAGCTCGTTATCGAACCACTGAGGGCCCAGGCTGGGTTTGTCAGGAGCCAGGCTCTAACAACAATACAGGGCACACACACACACACACACACACACACACACACACACACACACACACACACACACACACACACACACACAGGCTCCATTGCTAGACAATTCACTCAATTAGCCGACTGCACTCAGACGCAGTCTTAATGGGCTGGGGAGAGGACTAGACGTCGGGGGTCAGTGGAAGTTGTTTCTTTGAGAAACTGTTCTCATCATTGCGGTCATGTTTTGGTGAATCTGCCCTGTGTACTACAGTACAAAACTGTTTACATTATGAAAACAAGTGTAGTGATGAGCCAGTGCTGCCGGGTCACGGCTGAAATGTTGGGTCTAGTCTGGAGTTTTCTGAATGTGAGACAGGGTACAATAGAAATGACAAACATGGAGAGATAAGACTCAACAATCACTGTATAGATCCATGTATGGTGCCTACTCTATTCTACTTAAAAAAATATTCACCTCCACCTCCATGGACCTGGGCAGTGACTGTTTAAAGTGTCCCTGGGGTCAGTTTCATGAAACAGGAGCTGGATAGGTTCTACCCAGCAGCAGATTTATGTACTGGATAGAATCCATATGGCCACTGAAGGTACTGCATGCGTATGTTAAGTATTTTTAGCTGACCTTTTAGGTAAGGTAGTTAATAAACAATTACAATGAAGATTCATTCATCTATTATGGGACTGCAGAAAAATCCAAGAACTGTTGTCTTCAATAAGCAACATATTATTATAAAGATACCACTGTCATAGACAAATGCACAAACATATTCTTCTACACAAAAGGACTGTAGTGTGTCCTCAAAGATAGAAAAAGCATTCTTCCATTATGTATGCTCACAAAAGACTTAATAATAGTTTTATAACATTATAAAAACGTGATTATCTTAAAGAAAGACTGAATCATAAAAATAAATGAGCTAATTAAACTGGAAAAGTATTATAAACTTTACACTGATGATACACAATACTTTAGTGTGGGTAAAAAGTTGGTCACGCTACGGCAAATATGTGCTGGGCCAATCAGATAATTTGGTCAGTGTAAATAATAAAATGATAATTCTGGACGATCTGAGGTAATTACCTGAAGCGTATTAAAAAATAAATAATAAAAACAATACAGGAAGGTTTGCCCTCCTCTCCTCCAAAGGTGTAAATGCTGCTGCTCATATGACAGTGATAAGACACCATTTATTTTATCATGGGCCACAAAGTTGCTTGATTTGCCTGAACCGATGGTGAGAACCAGGACAAGAACGGTCCTATGATCCTAGCTGCTCTGAGTTAAACACAAGGTGTATAATTCCTGTCCCTTCCTGCACAGTTTACACCACCACCACTCTGGTGGTAATTTGAGTTTTGTACTTTATTTTTCCTCGTATCTTTTGACAAACTTAACTAATACAAGTTAGAGATCAAGTGATATTGATTTTTTAAGGCCGATACGGTTTTTTAAATGTTTTTTGGGCGTTTTTTTGGAGTTTTGGCGGTCGGACGTCCAGCACATCATATTGCAGGTCATCCTCTCCCTCAAACCTCCTCAGAAATTCCCACCACTACAGACAAGACTGTGCCCGCTCTCTACAGCCCAGGACTGGCAGCCGATCGTCGCAGGCAGCTTCAGTTCCCACATCACATCACCGCCACCTCAATCCTACCTTACACTGTAATCTATTCAGACTCCACCCAGCATGGGGTCTTGTGTCCTAAGGAGGCCCATGAGAGTAAAGTGCGCAAATACCAGGAACATTTGGAAGAGAGCAGTAGCCAACCAGCATGACCCTGTTTCTGTTAGGATGCAAGCTGATACTGGATCAACCCCAACTGGGTCACCGGGCTGAAACATCATCATAGAGATTTGTCATAAACCTCTGTCAATATAAACAAAACATCAGTAAATGGATCAATAGCAAAAGAGAATTTCCAAACAGCTATGGTGGCGCTCAGATTCAAGTGCATATGAAGAACACCTGAAGCTCATGCACCATATATGGAGCCGTTCGATCCTTATGACCCTCACATCAGAAATTAACGATGGACTGTTGTGTCTCTTTAAATCCTGGGTCTCTGGTAGACCCCTGACAGGTTGCCAGTCTATCGCAGGGCGAACAAACCTGATTCAAACCCAGAACCTTCTCGCTGTGAGGCATCAGTGCCACTGTACCACCGATTCAGAAAAAATTAAATATGTGCTGATGAATTTTAGTGCAGTTAATTTTCACACGAAAAGAAGAAAAGATCCTAAAAGCCCATGAAAGATGATCAGAAATTCACTCATGTATCACATGTATGTGTGCGCTTAAGCCTCTTTCTTTGTCTCTCTGTCTCTCTCTCTCTCTCTCTCTCTGTCTGTGTGTGTGTGTGCGCGCGTACGTGTGTGTGTGCGTGTGTGAGATGGCTTTTCGACTGAGTTCAAGTAATTCTCCTTGATTCGTTCCCAGTCACACATCCAAATGAGTTTGGATGAGAAACACAGCAGGAAGGCTGATGGCCTCATGAAACCCAAGGCCACGTCTCTCTGCATGGAGTCACCACCACAGTAGAGATTTTAAAAAAAAAAGCACACACACTCACAAACAAAACTGCAAATTGGTCTCAACAAAAACAGAAAAAGAGAACGGCCCTCTTGGTAATTTTTAAATTTGTTATGCTGCAGTGTCGGTGTGGCGTCATCATATCTGAATGTGTCTGTGCCTGTTAATGTCGAGGAACCCAGTGCAGCATCTCTACATACAACTTTTAATCTACCTCTGGTCTGTGTTTCCTTCCTTCAAACTCGGGTCCTCTACCAGAGGCCTGGGAGCTTGAGGGTCCTGCACAGTATCTTAGGTGTTTCCTAGTACTGCACTATTCTGGACGGAGATCTCAGATGTTGTTCCTCTCATTCTCCCAGGGGATGAATTAAGTGTTTTTCTATTCTATTCTATTCTATTCTATTCTATTCTATTCTATTCTATTCTATTCTATTCTCATCATTCTCCTCCATTTGTACATACACAGATATTATACTTGTGCATTTATATATTCAAGAAAATTATTTGAAAATAATTTGTACATATTTGTGAGTTGCAAAGTGAACCCTTATTTTTTGTATCTGGAGTGTGCCCTTCGTGCAATGACAGCAACTAAATGTTTCCGGTAACTGCTGATCATTCCTCTGTAGAATCACTTCTTTTCTGAGATGTCGGTGGTTTCCTCACATGAACTGCTTGCTGCAGGTCCTTCCACAACATTTCTGTTGGTTTAAGGTTGAGATTTTAACGCGGGCCATTTCAAAATATTCCTTTTGTTCTTCTTTAATCTTTCATTCTGTTGTTGAACGACTTGTGTGCTTGTGGTCATCATCTTGCTGCATGATCCAGTTCCTCTTCAGCTCGCAGACAGATAACAGAGAACTTACTTGAGAATTTGCTAGTATAATTAAAAATTCATTGGTCTATCAGTGACAGCTGAAGTCGTCCTGGTCCAGATGCAGCAACACTGGCCCAAATAAAGACATTCCCACCCCCATGTTTCATGGACGGGATGAGGTTGTAATGCTGGAACATATTGTTTTGTAACCTCCAGTCTTTACCCTTTCTTTTCAACCAAACACTTCTACTTTGATCTCATCTGTCCACAAACCATTTTACCAGTAGTTTTCTGGCTTGTCTGTATGCTGTTGATCAAACTACAGACAGGCAGAAAAGTTCTTTTAGGAGAGCGAAGCAAATGTTCACTCTAGGACTAGAAGTCTATTTAATACTGCGGCCCACACATCATGCCCCATCCTAATTTGTATAAGCTTTAATTGTGTATGCATGCATAGTTTACACATTTCCACCCTGGCATCTTGCTAAATGGTGCATTCCAACAGGTTGTCGGCATATCGTAGAACAGCTTGTGCAGGTTCCTAAGAGGTCAAAGAGGGTCAAGGGTCTGAAGAGGAGGGGTGAGAAGGGTCACGTAGGCTATTTTAAATGGTCCGCTGTTTCCTCTACTCCCCGCATGTCTTTCCCCTGCCACCTGTCCTGCTTGTGGGGGGGTTCACGCACTGTCCTGAGCTGGGTCAGGAGGAGCACACAGCAGCTCACCCTTCACTTTGCAGTCTGGTGGAAGACTATGTGTGGAATTTCCAGCATATTTGAACTTTGGTGTCTGTGTGCATGTTGGTGCTTGAGCGAGCACCTTACCCAACTGCTGCTCTTGTGTGCATGGGGTCTGGGGTATGTACCTGTAATACTGAAAGGGTCTACACATAATCCAACAACTACACTGAGAGACGCAGCCCAAAGACATGCACGGAAATGACAGAAACAACTAAATGTATGCAAATAAATGACAGAGCATGAAATGGATGTCAATACAAAGAAGGAGATGCAAAACATATGAGAGAAATAAAAACCAACCACACACAGGCTTTATAGAGCTGTAGAGAGAGGTAAACTAATTGTAGAAAAATATAAATGGAATTCACAGAACACAGACACACACAAACACACATAAACAGGCGACGAGAATGAGAATGAAGCAAATGAAATGACCACAATAAGATGCAAACCTAAGAAACACACACAAAGAGTATGTACAGACACATTACGATGACAGGAATGTGTGTTTACGGCCTCTGCCCGTCCTAAGCCTCTGCCCGTACTTCTCTCATAACATCCCTGTCCTCTCAACAACCGACTTTTTCCCAATTTGATCACCTCAGATTTGTTCAAAGTGGTGTTTCAATTTGTGCATCTTTTGTGTTTTAAGATCGGCCTGGTTCCTTTAAGGATCTGAGCAGAGTGCATGTGTGTGTGCGCACACAGGTGAGAATGAGTGTGCGTGAGCGTAAATATTTTAGTGGTTGTCCGGATTGTTCTTCATGCACAAGCACAAGTAATAATTCACACGTAATTGTAGAAGGTGAAGAAGAAACTGCAAAAAGGGGACTGTGTTGGAAAGATGAGAGTGAGATTTTAGTTTTTACACAATTAATCGTGTCAACTTCAACTGAAATGATACAAATTACCACGATGGATGACAGAAAAGCGAGATGAGATTAAGGTTTTGGAAGAGGGAAGGAAATTTGGCACCAAAGACAGATGAGTACAAGAGAGTTGAGTACAAACTTGTCAAAATGGTTGCCCTCACTATATACGATACAAAGTACCTTCGAACCCCTCCGGTGAACAGTGCAGGCCAAGAACTTTGAGTGCCAGTGCTGGGCTTTCCTCTGACTGATGCTCGCAACTATTTCCTGCTAAAACCATCATGATGCAATTATATCTCCTGACAAGACACGTAGGACTGTGGCTTTGCTGATTTTTCCTACCACCTCAGCGGGGGCTTTCCCTTTTCCCCATCCAGCCTGACTTTGAAGGTCTGTCCTAGATACAGCCTGCGAAGTGGGTTAAACAAACACTCATAAGCCTCTGTGCTCTATAGTATTTACCTATACCTCCTCAGCTATTAGGGATCACTAGAAGTTTTCAACATAACAGCAATCAACTGTTTCTGGTCATCTTTGAGACAGCCCACCTAACACCGCACATATACAAGGACATTAATTTGCAGTCAGCCCCACGAGCCCCATGAGTCTCCGCTTTGATGCTTCTGATGCTGAAACTTCAACAGCTACAACCATGAATGCAAAAACATAACAGATTAGCCCAACTCATAAATAACAGATTAATTTGCTTTCAGGGAAATTACTTTCAATACCCGAACAATTCAAGTGTTTCTCAAATAATTATAAGCCAGGGTAAGTGGGCAATTTGTGCCTGACTAATGACAAGAGCATTCCTTCTAATTACACAAGGTGAAATGGGATTAGGCACTTTTTATTTGCCATTGACTGGCATAACCAGAAGTGTCAGGCATTCACCGCTGACAGAAACTGAAGCAGCCATTACATGCTGCTCTGATAAAAGTGTGGCGTTTAATTAAGGCTAAAGTCTCTCATAATAAAACAGCACATTACAAGACCCTGCCTGACGTATCAAGAGATTTTACGCCCCCACACGTAATTAATAAGACAACAATATGTTGTGCTTGTGGTCCTGAATTTGAAAGACAGTGCTGGCAAACACAGATCCACTAATAAACAATATGGAAATGGTATTCCCCGATGACCACCGCAGGGATTCACACACTTGTGCAAAATCTGGGCAGCGGTTATGAATTTATGTGAATACAGTGATTGAACCTCGCGAAAGCGGGAGACTGAACCCCTCAAAACCCTTGCTCATAGTTCAGTGTTCATTGAACCCGTCCGAACCCCCGCCCCCCCCTTGAAAAAAAAAATAGATAAAACAGGCCATACAAATGAGACAGAAGGTTATTGCTGATATGGTGAGGATGTGAGAGCCATTATCAGACAGCGCAAACAATTAAGGATGTCAATAATAAGAAAATGAGAGGGGTCCTTTGTGGATGGCCTTTGTGGAGGCCCCTCTGGCATGAAAAGACCTAGACACACTGTTAGACCTCCCCCTCACTGGTGCGGCAATGTATTCATTAGTTAGTGATAATCCCAGAAAGAAGGCACTGAGAGAGCGCAGGAACCAGTGTGAGAGCAAAGGCAGACAAGCTGTACATCTATGAAGCGTATGTATACGGATAATTCTAATCAAGCTCCAAACGTATTATTTTACCTTTCATTGTGGTGTTGAGACTCCAGACTGCCTGAGCACATAATGCGGTAAAATCATGACTGCTGCATTGTAAGAGCTGATAAATATACAAACTACTGTTGTCATTATTTTTTTTCTCACTGTCCTCTCCTGCCATGCTTGACACCTGCATCCGCCAGACCTTGGATAGCAGCCAGCCGTTCTCTTGTGTTGCAGCTCTGCATGGTTGATCACGGGGGTCCCGCCCTTGCACCCTGGCTGCTTCAGCCTGATGGGGAATCTCTGGGCCCCCGATGACATGTTTAGGAAGTAGCGCTGGCTGGTAATTGTCCTGTGCCAGCGGGGAAGATGGAGGAACACTGGGCCAAGACAAAGGGAGGAGAGGATGAGAGTGATGGACATGGCCTCTGAGCCTTTCAAGGGACAGGAGCTGTCTAGACATCAGTGTTTCACAGGAGAGACTGAGCCTCTTTTCATATGATTTTTTTTTTTTTTGAAAAATTCTTGTTCCCCCCACTTTAGTGTCTTTGGGATGGTAACGGAAGGCTGGTCTGCATTTTGAGGGAGGTTGGGAGGAAAGGTTCAAATCCCAGGCAGAGCTAAATTTTGACCTTGCTGATACAATTCAGTGTGATCTGATGACAACCGTTGGTGACACACTTTGTGTGGATGCTCAAAATGTTACATTTGAGAGCTCTCTTTTAAAATAGTTTTCAACTCCCAAATATATTCTTGATCAGTGAAAAGGCCCATGAAAAACTTAAATGTCGGTGCATGCATGCTCATTTTTCAGAATTCATGGCTCAACCATTGGTAATTTTTCGATTGTGAAACTCTTTGCGCATCCTGTCTTTCATTTTATGTGCTGTATAGAGGAGCTTGCCTCTACAAGATTGGCTGACCGCCTTGTCTTGACTCACAGACAAGGCTGTCGTCCATTCTTGTAGAGACATGATTTATTGGGTCCTTTCCAGTGCCTTTAGTGGCCATACTCACATAGGAGGTAGTCATGCGTATGCACTGTAACCATTTTGGCATCACACATACCTTGACCCAAACGTGATTATTGTAATCACTTTATTTTAGTTGTGTTTGTACCTTAACTATAGATTATTAGTAGTATATTATTATATCATTATTATAATATCACCTTAATTACAGATTAGTATTTACATTGTCTGTAAAGTTTATTGGAAAATATTTCATTAACTACGATAAAGTTCTGTGTTTTAGCAAATAATTTCGGTGTTACCTGCTAACTTTTGGTTAGAAAAAACAACAGCGCCATTTTTATTTATAATTGTTATTGTTATTATTATTATTATTCATTCCAGCATATAACTTAAGGTATGACTTCATAAAAAAATACAGTATGAATTAATATTACCTGTTGTTTCTTCCTAATGCAGCGACCCATTTACTTCTCTTTTCTTTGGATTTCGTGACCTGTAAAAAGATATCACCGACTGCTTTTCAAATCTGTTGGTACAGTCAACATGTGTAAACAAAATAATGTTTTTTTTTTTTTTTTTTATGCTTTTGACAAAAACATTCATTCATTTATTCATTCATTCATTGCCTGTAGATGACTTTAGGTTTACTCTGTTGATGCCTGCAGCTTCTTACAGCAGGCAATGTTTGACCAATACCGTAAGGACACGCTGCTAGTCCATCACAGGGCCACATAGAGAGTTAGTGGATAAAA
The DNA here is from genome assembly GCF_022458985.1 of Mugil cephalus. NCBI lineage: Eukaryota > Metazoa > Chordata > Actinopteri > Mugiliformes > Mugilidae > Mugil > Mugil cephalus. The sequence goes on from NC_061781.1 coordinate 5,343,365, forward strand.
AGATATTTTACCCTCTCTGGACAGACAACCATGCACACTCACATTCACGCTCAACAACACAAGACAAACACAAAATTAAAAAAAAAACAAAAAACAACAAATTGGGGCCTTGGACACAATATCAATCACCATATTGCCATGTAGCCCCTCAGACAAAACACAAAACAGGACAAAAACGTAAAACAAAGATTTACAATGGGAGGGGCTGGAGGAGGAGGGTGCAATTGGACTAGGTGTGGCAGAGGTCAGGTCCTTGAAGCCCTCTTGAAGAGGTTGAGAAATCGCTTCTTCAGAGATTTCTTTTTCATTTTTACTTTTTGTCTGTGCCTCCTCCAGTTGCTGCTCGCTACTCGAGATGTGTAAGTCCGTCCATTAACACATTTCTAGAATGTTCCTCCTCCTCCTTTTCAAGGGCCTCCTTCAAAGACCGCAAACGCTGTTGGAGGTCGGACTTTTCCTGGTTCCACTGGTTTTGTTGGTTTTCTAGGTCCTCCAGTGCCTTGATTGCAGCAGCCTTCATAGTGGACATTGTCTCTAGGTTCTTGACCATATAACTGAGTCTTTTCTTCTCCCATTGGCGTTGTTGATCTGCCATCTGTTTTTGCAGGATGGCCACTGCTGCTTTGGTGGTTTCCTCCACCTCTTGCTGCAGACAGCTCTTGACTGCCTTCCTTTTTTGTTCCTCTGTTTTGACTGCTTCTGAATTTGCCACAGGCACCTCTGGAGCTGTGACAGGCACATCTATAGATGCAACAGGTAACTCTAGAGCTGTGACATAAACTCCCAGAGATGTAGCAGGCACCTCTGGAGATGCGGCAGGTACATCTGGAGATGAGGCAGGTGTCTCTGGAGATTCAACAGGCTGTTTGGTAGCTGGCTCACATAGCTGCCTCAGGAATGTCTGGAGATGCACCAGAAAGTTTGGGTGTTGTGGCAGGTACTTCAGGGTCTGTGGCAGGTAATTCCAGGGGTTTCTTGGCTGAGGTTGCTCCTTCATAGTAGACTTCTCTGGAAGGGAGATGTTGCGCTGAAAGTCACACAGAGTGGGATTTGGTTTTACTCTGCAAACCTTGTTACGGTATGTTGCACTTGTCTCCATTGGGAATCGATGTGTGTTAACAATTTGATTCAATATGTTGCTCTGATGAACGTGAAATAATGCTTGCTATTGCTCGCTGTTTGTCTTCAGGTAATGCACCGATCAGAAACTCACTTGTGGATTTCAGGAGCTCAGTCCTATTTATACTCTTTGACAACATCAAAGCATCAAAGCCAACAATGGATGATGTTTTAGTGACATCATACCGTTGAAACCATACAACGCACCTGACACGTAATGACGTCAGATTCTATTTACACGGAGGGCAACGTTCTAAAATTTAATGGTGGATGTCATTACATTAATCAATCAATCAATCTGTCAATTAATAAATAATTACACCAATTGATTAATCAATCAGTACGCCAGTCTCTAATGTACCAATCAGTTAATCAATTAATAAATAATGACATCAATCAATATAACAGTTTTATATCTTCTTTCAAAAGTCGATGTAAAAAGTTTGTGTTTCAAATAGTAATAGATTCTTCTATAATATATATTTTTTTATTTTTGTTGCTGTCACTCCCCACCCACTGTTCATACAAGAAAGTGAATACTGAAAGACAGGTCAAGAACCCAAATTTATGTGGGGAAAAAAATAATGACCACAAAAAATGAAGATCTCGTCCATCAGAAATCACACAACGGTAGATCCTGCAAAGTGACGCTTCCTGAGACGACTGGGGCCTTTATTATAGCGTACCGGTGTCTTATTCTTCACGGGTCCTCTCCTGTATTTTGCTCTGCATATTTCAAAACCTTCCTGAAGTTCACATCAAGTTTTCCTCTTTGCGCGATGTTGTTAAATCTCTCTGTTGTTTGACAGTGTTTCCTTGAAAAGCTGGGTTCATGTGGCAAATGTAGCTACTTTCTCATTTGGAAATTGGAGATCGAAAAATGAAACTTTGTCTGATTTCTATTATCTGTTATTACAAATTCTTCTTCTGTTTTTGCTTCTACACTACCGAGACGTCTTGCTGCCGACTGGTGATAGCTTGCTGTGCTTGTACATTCATTTCTATGGGGCGCCGTTTGTAAAGATGCGCATGTTAAATTTTTTTCCTACATTTAGCTCCAAAACACTAAAAAATTTGTTGTAAAATTGTCAGTCACTTATTTTATCACTTTTACTAAATGTTAAATCTAAATGCAAATGTTAAATCTTAATGTTACATGTCAAATGTTTGTTAAATTTTGTGTCTTTTGTTTTCCTACCTACTGTACATCAAAACAAAAATCGACGATACTTGTAGCGGTCCTCTACTTCCACCTCCAGGTCCTGGATGGTGACGAGCTCCACTGATGTCCTCTTCCCCCTGAAGTCAATGATCAGCTCCTTGGTTTTGACCATGTTCAGGAGTAGGTGGTTTTCCTGGGACCACTCCACAAAGTACACAATCAGTGTCCTATTCTCCACCTCCTGTCCATCTCGGATACACCCTACCACTGCAGAGTCATCGGAGAACAGAGCTGTATTAGAAATCAGAGGTGTAAAACCTCTTGGAAGCTAAAGTAAACCTGCACTTTGGGGCCAAAGTTTTCCATTGGGGTAATTTGGTACTGCGAGGTAGGTTTAAAATAAAATGGCAATTAGGATGTAACTGTACATAAAGATTTTCATTTTTATTCAGGATTTGGAGCAGGCCATTGTAGAGACACCTAGACTGAGGAGATATACTGTCTTATTTAATTCCCATCAGTGATCTTGGAGCATTTTGGATAAGATGGAGAGAATAGATAAGATTGAAAGTAATAAGGAATTACTCTTGTCCATTTTAGAACTAGCAAATGCAGGAACTAGTCTTGATTCACAGTAGTTATGTCTGAATTTATACATAGAAAGCTACAGGTCATCCAGGCTTTTATATTTTCACGACAGTAGTAGATCCCCTGTTGTACTCTCTGATGCAGAGCAGTGTGTTTCTTAGACCATAAAAAGTGACTCTATTTCCAGCAACTGTACAGAGTATACAGAAACCGTCAGGGTTCATTGAAAACCCACTATACAGACATTCTTACTGTCTCCAGAATCTTTTATTTGAGAATTTTCAAAATTTTTTGAAGACCTAGGTTTTGAAAATAGTGTTGAGGTTTGCCAACTGACTGGGCATTTTGCGCTTCCTCTGTTCTCCAAGTGCAGTCTAGCTTGAGGTGTCTGAAATTTCCAGAAGCTGCATGATAGGTGGAGCCCTCAGCTTTCAATGTCATGTCTTCTGGAACCATGTTCCAGTTTGGGTTCAGGGGCCATACACAAGGTATAGTAAATAACTCCTTGTAAAATATAGTGGGGTAGAAGAAGCAGGCAGCATAAAACAGAAATAACCATTAAACATAGCTTAAAGTAAACCTTTAAACACAAACATTTTCTTAGTAGTTTTTCATGTAAAAATGTAATTTGGATTAAGAACTTATTCAATGCAAAATGGTTTGTTTTTACAAAGATGGCTCAGTTGTCAGCACATGCTTGTATTCCTGCTTCTGTATTTATGTACTGCTTGTAGGTGTTTGTTGTGGTGGGGGTTGTGTTGTCCTGGCACTCGAAGCAGACGGGGCACTCCTCCTCATTTGAATGTGAAAATAATCCCGAGCTCTATAGGTAGCCTATCTTCCCTGGCGCAGTGTTCTTTCAATCTGTCCTCCTTGTCTCTATGACCCCAACGATGCAAGCTGGGGTCAGGGGTTCACCCCCCATCACTTGTGGTGTCACTCAGATGCTGTCACATTTCCCCCTCAGCCACAAGGGCAACAGCACCCTTAACAAAAATCTAATTAGGTATCAATGAGCTCCATTGCCCTGGATGTAATTGGCTTTTTATGGGCCTGTGAGAAGGGGAGTCTGGGTGGGGATGTAATGGGCATACAGCTGGTGGCAATAAAAGAGACAGAATACATCCTCATAAATGTTTAGCATGTGCCACATGCAGACACGTGACACGCATACGCTGTTGCAAAATATTTCATTACTTAAAAATTGTCCAATCAGGCCTAATTTTTTCCATTTATGTTTACTCATTTATTGGTTAATATATTTATCAATTATTACAAATTATTATACAATCACAAGATAAATAGATAAAATAACTTTAGGAATTAATAATATCTTGACCACTTAACGTAAACTTAATAAATTCTCTTATGAATCTGATCCAACTTGGGGTGAAGAAGCAGGCACATAGGTTGAAGTCACATTATTTACATATGTCATCAGTTTCTTTCCATTTCATTGTCACATTTTATTTCATTAAACTTTATCTTTTCCGATTAAAAACAAGAGAATGGAAATGAATGAGAACTTATGGACCAAATAGCTACATTTGTTAGTATGTTCATAAATATGAACCATTTCATGCAATTTCCTGTTGAATTGAAAAACAAATCCTGTTCATTTCAAATAATGTTAACTTATGTGTATGTAAAAGAAAAGGGATGTTAAAAAGAACACACTCTCTAAACACATCAATGAATGATCATGTGTCTAATGTTTGGATAATTGTCTAAGTAGAAATAATTAATTAATTTCCTCTTGTTTTTGAACGCTGTAAAAAGTTACAGTGACAAATCTGTGTGCTGCTCCATAGGCAGATCAGGTGTAGTCAGTTTTGAAAGTCATGTTCATCTCCCAGAACGTCATATGGTATAACAAACACTGAAGAGGTCCTAATGGGAGGTGGTGATACACAAGATTGGAACATATTTTAATGGAGTTATAATATTTTGTACAATATTTTTAACATCTAATAAAGGGGATATATTGGATTATATTAGAATGCATGTTCTTAATGCTCGATGAGTGTATATAAATTACAGTGCTGTGCAATGTCTGTGGAAAAATAAGGAGAGGTGAGGAAATTAGCAATTGCAGACTTTCAGATCTGTCTGCATTACTGTGGACACAGTGTTACGCAACAGTCATCGGAACAGCCTGTGTGTGTGTGTGTGTGTGAAAACTGTCCTCAATTAGCTCATGCCACTAGACTGATCACCCTGCTCCTCCTTCTTGTCCACTTTGTTGCTATTCCCTGCAGCTCTCCTTGGTCTTCAGAGCCCCCAGTGTTACTCCCCAGAGTTGGCCACTCTGTCCACAGCACTGACGCGCAACATTAGCTCAACACTAAAGATAATGAGACACGGGCTTGGGCTTTGTAGCCCATTCATCATCCTGCTCTCTCCAATCCCAACGCCCTTTTATCAGGCCCCGCCTGGGCCCTGTGTCATCTTCTCTGACATTAATCAGCTGTCCAGCCAGGCGGGGGGCCCGATAATGCCCTATTAGCCACTGAGTTCGGGGAATCATTACAGGCCAATGAAAAGGCCAAGGATTACTCTCCCACCCACTCCACCACCTTCCATCCAGATGCTCACTAAGTGAGAGAATGAGAGAGAGAGTCAACAGCAACAACTGACCGGGTGGTGAAACACTGGCACGATGTTTTATAAAAGAGATATGTTTGGCAAGTTTACTCTTTCTGTTTGATCTGGGTCTGCAACCCTCACGTCTTCTGTAGTGGCTCCCTGTAGCTTTGACAAAATAAATAAAAATAACACAGAAATAACTAATGGTTTATTTTATTTGACTTTATTTTGTCAGCTATCTGTGCTTCTTCCTAGTACATCTACTGCCTAACGGCGGCTTCAGGTAAATTTTATTTTGTAGGAGAGGAAGCGAGACGGCTCTTTGATTTTAAATATGAAGGTTTCTAAAACGATGCTTTAGATTCCAGTTTTAGGTACATAAAGGGATGCTTCTGCTTCAAAATACATGTCCCACCAATGTACTCTGAATTGCAAATACCCACTATATCACCCTTCATCGACCTTTCAGCCCTTTTCCACAACTCATTTATTATCACCACTGGGATCTCCACTGTGATCAGTGCTTATAAATGTCATCAGAGAGTTAGGTGCAACGCACCGAAACCCCTTGGTAGCAATTTGGCTTCAAGTAATTATGAGATATGCTTTCACTTTCCCTTTCTGATCATCTGACGGCATGCATGAGCGAGTTGGCATTGGAGGTAGTAAAACATCCATCATGGATAGACACAGGCAGATTAGTAGGACTGGCCTGGTGATAGAGTATCGCTGAAAATGTAATGATTAGCTCTGTTAGTGTCCATAAAGCTTGGCCAGCTGGTGTTACACACTGCCCTCCAATAGTCATGCAAAGTGGAGCACATGAGAGCCCATTTGTGTTCATTAAAACATGGAGTGGTGTTAATAGGCGTCACTCATTCTGCTGCTCTGTGGTCGCTCCCATCTCAGCCTCAACAAGATAAAAATCAATTCCGAATCAAAATGTTTGTGTGGTGTAATAACAGAACTCAGCAACAACATGTGTAATGCTGCACTCTCTGCACACTTTTATTCTATACCAAAATGCAACTTGTAAGTATGGGCCAGACTGAATGTCTGACTATGAATCCTGTGGAGCTGACAGGCTTTTATCCTCAGACACGCTCATCTATTCTTAAAAACAAACAAAAAAAAGGTCATTTATATTGGTACTCAAAGTGACACATCTACACACACTTTGGTATGTGGCATGACATCCCGTTCTGGTGGGAAAAAACAATGGAAGTATTAAGATCAACAAGATACTGACTTAGACAGAATCTAACTATCATTCTTTGAAATAAAAGTTGTCCGGTGGCACATATGCCAAAGATGTTTCCAAGCTTCCTCCATTGTGTGATCTTATACTGACTCCCCACACGCATGAATGGGGTCAAATAAAACATGCTCTCGACACACTGCAGTTTGTGCACCAGGAGAAGGTGGGGGTGGAGGACACCATCCTCTACCTGCTCCATTGCACTCTCTCACACAAGAGGAATGCTGCTGTGAGGATCGTGTTTTTTGACTTTTCCAGAGCACCATCCAGCCCATTACTGAGAGACAAGCTAACAGAGACAGGAGTGCACTCACAACACATTTCCTGGATAGTGGACTATCCCACTGGGAGACTTCAGTATGTCAGGTTGGGGAACTATCATCAGCAGCACTGGAGCACCTCAGGGGACTGTCCTCTCCCCTGTCTTATGCACCCTGTACACCTCAGATTCCAAGTACAAAACAGAGTCACGTCCCTTACAGAAGTTCTCAGACGACACTGCAATTGTAGGGTGTATCAGGGATGGACGAGAGCAGGAGTAGAAGAATCTGGTAAACAACTTCAACTCATGGGGTGGAGCAAACCACCTTCTCATCAATACACCAAATGATGCGATAGTGGATTTTCAGAGGTGTAGGCTCTACCTGCAGCCTGTAACCATTAACGGGGAGTGTGTCGATGTGGTTCAGATTTCCCTCGGGATAATGTATATATAATATATATTGCTATTCGTCTTCTTCCTTGCACTTGTATTCAACATTAAAAGTTGCTTTTTTCCAGTGGGTTTGTGTGGGGGTAAAAAAAAACATTTATTGTGCCATTTGTGGTCTGTCCACTAACATAAATTTAACTCATCACTCTTTCTGGAGGCCTTTTCACTAGATGTATTGCTACAAATTCTCTGCAGCCTACATTTTTTTCCACCCTTGAAAAGCTATTGACTGGACACCTACTGTATGTATCAGTTTTTCTCAATACTTTCTTTGCTTGTCCCCACGCCAAAGAAGATGACCTATCAGCCCTTCCAGTTCTTTAGACTTAGAAGGACAGACAGCACGATGGGACCACATGACTCAGAATTGTCTGGAAGAGTGGTGGAGACAAAACCAGAATTTTGTTGGCAGGCTGAGGAAGAGTGGAAACAGGTATGCTTCATCAGCTACTGCAGAAGGAGACAACAGCACCAAACATAAACTCAGAGAACCCTCACATATTGTCTGTTATCATGTCTAACAAATGAGTCACAAATATAAATGCCACCAACACCGTCTTCAAGTACAGTAATTGCTGAATTTCAGTTACGCTTGTTAAATGGCGGGGTCTTTAAACCAGGAGATGATATCTGTTGGTTGTCTGCAATCAGACATAACTGCAGGGAACAAACAATTTGTGAAATACCCTGATAGACTAATTAAAAATGAAATGCGTCTCCTAACCTCCATCATGTCAAATAAGTGTAGAGTGGAGGTGCTCGGTGTATCATGCCAGATCCCCCTGCAGTCCCAAAGCCAAACTGGGAACTTGTTCCCCAGGAGAGGTCTGTAATAGCTCTGGGTCTGTCTGTCATTGGATTTTTGGGAAATATGGAACCACAAGCTTGTACTGTTAAAGCCAAGTGGTCAGGAAGGCCAAGTATGATATTGCAAAGAGCAACAATGCACATCAAGAGGCTGGCTGGTGATCCAGAACAGAAGTGATGGCACGTTTGTGGTTGCTGGATGAATCCAGGTTCTTTGGTCTCCAACAATTTCAGAGGAAAATCCTGGAACCTTTATCTGCTAAATGCTCCAAGTCATTCACCGGCTAGTTGCTAACTGTGACTGTGCTTTGTTTTTACGCATATTGCTGGATTGACAGTGCACAGTTCACCAAAAGCAGCTTCTTGTTGAGGTTAAAAATGCTAATTTGTGTTGTCGAAGAAGGCATAAGAGCAGTAAAGCTAGAACTTGAAAGTAAAGTTATGACCGAGCGACATGAAGAGCTAGTTGATGACTAAGAACAAAATAAATACTCTATTCTCAGTACAGATTATTGGACACATTAAATACAGTATGTTTCCAGTAGCACATATAATTAAATAGATTATAATGAAAATCATGGCCATTATTCTATCAGTCCCTGTTTCACTGTCAAATGGGTGTGTCTAATAGTGAATCACAGTAATAAACTGGGGTCACGCTTATTTAGCGTCAAGTCATCACCGTCAGAAGTCGTCTACCTGATACGATCAGCCTCCTGACACAGCGGATCTTTGCACAGTGATTTATGGGAAACAAAGATGTGGCGTCACCTGCTTGCAGACAGCAACAGGCGTCTACTGCTGCCTCGACTGAGAGAGGAGCACAGAGCCCCGCTGTGACCGTCTGATGTGTCATCCTTTAGCAGCCACCCCCCCAGTCTGATGATGGACCTAGGTGTGTCCCTCAGGCTGTTCAGGCCAAAACCAAACCACCTTAAGATGCTTATCTTCCCGTACTGTGGAGGACAGTGAAGACTGCTGAATGTTTTCTGGAGGTGCTGACAGGTTCAGTTTCAGTCAAATGTTTCATGTATGTATTCACATTTTTTGTAGAATGGGATGATTTTTTTTTTTTAGGTTAGACAATCACTTCAACAAGTATTGACCTCAGCACCTTCCTGTACCCACTCACTGCTTTCACTTTCACCACCAGTGCAATCATTTTATTACAATAACCTGCAATGTCTTTTTTATACTTTTATAGTTTTAAAGAGTGTGTCTATTTCAAATAATGCTGTGTGTTTTTAGTAGTTATTTCTCTTTAATCTGCTAATACTGCTAATTCTGTTGTTTGTTTTTTTTGATAAAAAAAAGCTGAAGCAAAAGGAAGTTTCCACTAGAATTCCAGTGTACCCGCTCTTTTAAATTAAGGTCTATCCTATTCTATTCCTCACTTAGAGAAATAATGCCGCCCACTAGTAGTAGTAAAGCTAGCTGAAGACATTAGCTAAAAGCTAAACCCAATTATTCATTTTCCACCACCAAGCGCAGTATGTGAACCTAAAAGACAGCTAACCATACAGATGCTGTATTAAGAAAAAGCTAGCTGAAGACATCAGCTAAAAGTTAAACCTAAGTATTCATTTTCCCCTGACTGATATCAGTTAATGAAGCCCTCACATCGTTTCAAATTCACAGTACAATCTACTAAGAGCCATTGTTTGGTACTATGAGAGCTCAAAGGCAATGACTCTGGCATGCAAGACAGATGACAGATAAAAGATGAAGAAGGGGCCTACTAGTTTGTCCTATTGATTTGAACATTCGGTTACTGGCTGCTCATGTTTCTCAGGCCCCTGGCAACGCTACTGTGTGGGGGTTAAAAATACACATCAGCGTTGAATGCATTGTCAACATTGTAACAGTGACATCTGTTGGAGCAGCTGGTAATGCTAAAGTTAAACTCTTGTCCTGCTTTTGTAAATGTAAGGTCTGCTTTGCTCACACTTCCAAGTAAACAGCATACAGCAAATATCTGCTCTGCATTTTTCCTGTTTAATCGTGAGTCTGTCACTGTCACCTTGTTGAAAAATGGCAGACAACCTCCCACTGTTCTGTATTCTGGGAAGACAAAGTGTAAATGACGAAAAGGTCAATGTTAGCTGGTAAAAGCAGTGCCTTGCTCATGGACTCCTAGGAGCAGCAAGATGTTTGATGACATGCTAGAGTCCCAGTATGTTTAATGTTGTTCCTTAAAAACCACTTGCATGCCTGGAGGAAGCTGTTAATGTTGACCTTTGGAAAGGAACACTGGGAGCTCTTTCTTTAATTGGGTGTTTTTTTTTTCTTCTTTACTGCCTTTGCAATAATCCATTTCAAAGAAATGTGTACCCAACAGCTAATCCATATCAGGCTTTGGATTTCATATTCCACTGCATTGTGACCTCTTTCTGTCTGCACAATGTCTGATGGAAGGAATTAGTCCTAACCTTTAAAGATAAGAAGTGGAAGGCCTGTAATTAGCAAGGTGCCAGGAAGACACTGCCTCGCCACGGCTGACCTACACAGATACCGTTCAGATAAGAGATGAAGAATCACCGCCCTGTCCCTCGAAGTCCCGGCAGGAGAAAGAATAATGTCTTTTCTTACTTGATGCATTTTTGCAGTGAGCAGACACGTGAGTGGACAGTTACGGAGCAGTTGTAGGTGTTTTTGTTATGCCCGCTCGTTTTGTATTTGAACATCACAAGGTAGAATACTGTTGGTTGGATCCCTCGAACAGCGTTGGAAATGGACAAGGATAAAATGTAAAGAGATCTTGAGGCAGGTATAAATCCTATTTTGCCTATTCCACTTAGAGTGAAAGAGGTGGTGAAATTGGTGGTTTGGAGAGAAGAGCGTATTGGCAGTGTGGCTGTTGTTCACAGATGCCACTGTTTCAGAGTCCATCTGCTGGACCATTTAATCTGCAGTCTGTCCTGTATCACCACAGTGCGTACTTTCCACTTTATGTGCTGTGAGGTGGACATCTTGGAAGTGGCAATGCTATCACTGAAAGATGTCTGAGAGGAAACACTGCAATAGTGTGAACAATCTTTTTCCACTGTCTTTCATTCTCTGTCCTTCTCAAGCTCCCTCTTCTCTCTTTTACTGTCATGGGCCAAGGTACAGCAAAATGGCAGCAACCATCATAAAAAACATAATGTCCACAGTATCTCTCCTTATATGCTAACATTTGTCAATAGTGCTTATCACTGATAAGAGCGGAGCTATCTATAAAATGCATTTTTCTTGATTGAGTGCTTCATTTCGACTTTAAGGGTTGAAAGAAGTAACAGTTAGGGTTTAAGTTTGAACTCCATGTAGTTTTCTGACAGGAGGCAGACGCCTTTGCAGCAGGTGAACCCTGGGCTTGTTGAGACAGGACATGCTGCAGTGTGGAGCTCTGCAGGTGCCTTGTAGTCTGCAGAAACAGTTTCATCACCTTATCTATTGTGTCGGCACACCCTGAGTGAATATGACAAGAAAATATATTACATACACTAAGCAGCCACAAGAATAAGGCCATTGTATTGTCACATCTTGTGACAATACAATGTTCTGCTGGGAAACTTTTGGACCTGGCATTCATTTAGATGTTACTTAGACATCTAGCACCCACCTAGACCAGACCAGACCAGACACCCCCACCCCAGCCATTGACAGTCCGTGATGGAAGCAGTCATCCCCAGCAGGATGCAGCCCTGAAGAACATCATAAGGTGTTGACCTGGCCACTAAATTCACTACATCCCAAACTGATCAAGTATCTGTGACCTCACAACTGAGGCACAAAGGAGACTTGCACAATATTAGGAAGGTGGTCATAAAGTTATGCCTGAGTATGCCTATGCATTAGTTTATGTAGGCAAAGAAGTGAGTGCAGCATAATGAACAATCCCTGAGACTAACATGCTGATATACACCACGGCAACTGTGAGTAAGATGCTGTATAAGATGAACACTAGTCAAATGGAGCAGTATCCTCTATAGAGAAAAAGGTTGAAGGCAAAGATTAAGGCAACATGAAAAGAAGACAGTCAGCTGAAGACAGTCAGCAGAAACATGTAACAAGAAAGGGGTTGCCTACAAAGTACAACAAGCTGTCTGTACCTGAGGCCTTGGAGACTGCCAAGCAAAAACTCACAGCCGTGGCTACCTGCTGGAAGAGATACAGCAGGATGTTCTCCACTGGACCATTTAAAATCTATGCTCAATGACAGGGTAATAATATGAAAACAGACCCACCAAGGCTGGAGACTGAGCAATACTGGAAAGACATGGGAGAAAGAAGCAAAGAACCAGAGCACAGCGGTAGACATTCAAGAACGAGTATCGAGTGGACAGCACCAGGCCCTTACATGAACGAACCTAAAATAACTCAAATGAACCACCTCCTTAAAGATAGAACCCAACCTGAATGGCTAACTGAAGACTATGCAGTAATGATCCTGAAACATCCACAGAAAGGAGCAGTCCTCATCCAACTACTGGCCAATACCTTGCCTCTCAGGCATCATAGCTAATAAAATGAGACTTTTATGCCTGGGTCCTGAAATGCCTGAAGCTGTACATTATCAACATGACTCTAAAAAGTCTTCAACAAAAACTCAGTGAGGTTGTGGAGACATTTCCAGAGGCTAACTCCCATTTAGTCCCCATTTAGTGTGACATATATATAAAAATGACTGTTGGATTTTTCAGTTCAGTGTTCTGTTTTGTAGATTGGAGAATCTCAAATACAACACTGAAAGTCAGTTTTTGTGTTGAGAAAAACGTCATCTTCACACCCAGAGACCCAAAATAAGAATAAGTAGTAGTATTTTCCCTGAAAATATTGATCTCTCTGAAAATACTATTGCACAGCCAGGGACAAGTACAAGATTCTCTGCGGTGGAAAGGATTAAACCGTCGGTGTCAATGTGACTCCAAAATTAAAATGTCTGTCTATTTTAACATAGTTTTATTCAGATTGTAAAAACAGTGGATGGAATGAATGTTCAATGGGTGACTGCCTTCCGCGTCCTCATGTGTGTTTTGCATTTTCTCTTGGAGGTGCCTCTTGTGGGAGAGGTGGGGGACACCAGTGTATCTCAGGGCTAACACAGAGAGACAGACAACCATTCACACTCGCACCTACAGCCAATTTTAGAATCAATAATGAACCTAACAAGCATGTCTTTGGATGGAAGCCGGAGAACCTGGGGAGAACCCACACAGGGAGAACATGCAAACTCTGCAGAGAAAGGCCCCAGTCGGCCGATGGATTAGAACCCAGGGGCAAATTAGTAAAAGAAACACAGAGATCACAAAAGGCTGTTGATCATTATTAATTATCTTTACCCACTGTACATCTTACACAAGATGACAGAAAGACAGATGTGATTCCAAGATTCAAGATTTCTAATGTTATCTTTTGCTCAAATGTTCCTCATCTGTTACTACCATGTCTCAAACATCTGCCTCTGTGTGATCAATTATGAGACAGTGTGGTTTGTGATGTGTTTTTGTCAGAGTGGCTTGATTAAGACGTATAGGTAGCCAAGGTCCTGTCTCAGTCTGACTAATAGAACAGAATTATTCAATTCCTTGAGGTGAAGTAATGGGTGAACTTGGCCAGGATCTGTTAGCATGTCAGTGCTTGCTGTGCATAGATGTGCGTTGGAAAGTATTCAAGCCGGAAAATCTGTTTATGTGTGTGTGTATCTGTGTAATGTTTGCAATAATGTGTGGAACAAAACATGCCTGAGTATGTTGTATTTATTTATTTATACAGGTTTTTGCCACAAACCACTTTGATTTAGTGGATTGACTGTTGTATTGATGTTGAGAAAATTCTGCTATAAAAGTAAACTGTGTAAACTGCAGTGCAGTGTGTGCACAAAAAACTTATGTTTTTGATTTATACATTGCTATCTTAGTCTGTATAAAAATAGAGGTGGACCTGCTCCTCAAAAATGAAAGAAAAGCAAGTAGAGCTCCCCCTGGTGCCTGGCTGCAGTGTGGGTCATAAGCTCCTCCTCCTTGTTAGTGGATGGGACTTGGTTCAAACTAAAACTAAAAAAATACAAGGATTTCAAGGATGGCTTAAGTCATTTTAGTAGTGAATATACTGTCAGTTTTTTGGATAAGTTTCATTTTAGTTTGTCATTTGCCCCCATTTGCCATGCCAACTGCTCTGTAAAAAGGACAGGGAGAGTTGTAAAAAAAAACAATTAAACAAAAAATAAGTAGAGTAGAGCATAGTATTAATGAAATGAAAACTCAAGGAAGTCTGGAGGAAGTGTGGTCGGGTCATCGATATTGTGGCTTCCCGTGGCTCCACTTTCAGGCCGTAATGCTCAGACTCTGGAAGTGGTGACACACCATCCATATTTATATACAGTCTATGGTGCTATGTCCTTCAGCAGCCCCACTGGAAATGCAGATGTAGTGCAAGTCTCGTTGCGTTAGAAACATGTTTGTCATGTTTCTAAAACATGAAAATGAGCAGTTTATTTTTGTGATGCAGCTGCTGAGCCGGAACCTTCTGAAGGCACCAGTGTGAAGAGGATACTGTACAGTGCGGTGTAGCTGGAATGTCTCAGGACAGTGAGTGTCTTGACTTACTGTCTGTGAGCTACAGCACGAGTAGGACACATAAGTAAAGGCATTTACCGCTGGTTTGTAACCATGCGTCAGACGTGCCCTGATTCCAAAACCTGAAAATCCTTCCATCTCAACATGACCTTTGCCACTAACGCAACACAGCAGAAGGTTAAAGTTGATCGTTATGATGGCGGTGTGAAGCCCCACGAAGCCTCCCTTTCCTGTCTTCTGCATTGTCAAGCGAAATCCAACCCTCGCTATGGTGTCGGACATAAAATACTTTCTTTCGTTCTTATGGTAACGCATGGTAGTGATCACAAGATTTCCTGCTTGGAGGAGGCAAAGTAGCACAGGTTCACCTTTGGGAATCGAGCGCTCATTTTTCCACAAGGATGAAACAGCAGCTCTGTTGCTAACAGCGTGGCAGCACATATGGCCCTGTGTGTTTTGGGAAGATTCCATATGGTCAGTATACCTCGCACAACTTGGAAGGTGATAAACATTCATCCCTGGAGAATAAACAGAATATCATCTTGGAGAAGCTCTGGAAATATGAAACGTTTTAAATCTTATGTGCTTGAGACAAATTAAAGGTTCTCCAAAAACATCAGAAAAGGCAGTTTCTACCTGTATTTTTTTTTTTTTTTCAAACATATGATCCTTTCGCACACTTAATCCCTGGAAGGAGGTGGTTATAGCCATAATTGTCTGTTCAGCTGGTAAATTAACGGTGTCCTTACTAAGCCTCTTCATTGTTTCCTGAACCACCAATGACATATCTCCTACCAGTTACTGATGCTAATGGTGCTCTTATAACAGACTGGACCAGATTCACAGTGACCAGATGAAGCCTCCACAAGGAGAACTGCTGGTTGACATGAGGCGAAATTACAAGGGAGGTATCGCTATAATCTGCTGAGATGAAGAAGGAAGAGCAGGGTTCTTAAGCTGTGAGAAGAGGCAGTGGGCCGATGAAACACAGGTGTGCCAGTGAGCAGTCTCTGGAGAGAGCGGAGTTGACGTAAATTGATTCTACACACACTCGATGAGGCAATCACACAATGGGAGGGAGAGAGAAGAGCAGGTGAAGCCAGGCCAGAGCGTAACAAGCAGTACACAAGCAGTTCTGCCCTGTGACAATCCCATCGGCCATTTCCACAGACATGTTTTTCTCATAGATCGATCGGATAGTAGCATTTAGCATTTACAGATGTAGCTGTGAATGTCACGTCATGTACATAATGGCCCACAGCATACTGAAGACCCCTTGCTCCAGAAATGCTGTCTGGTAGTAGAGTCTGAAGGTAACATGGGGCATGAGGCAGTTAATAGTAGTAAATGAAAACATAAAACTAAAATTTCTGTTAGATTCTGAAAAAATATGTAGCATTTGTGGACAAATTACATTACTGAAAGTTATTACCAAAGTAATGAAAAATTAATTTGACCCTACAATGTATAGAGATTCATCTAAAACAGTTGTGACTCAGAAGACATGGGTCTTCTGAGGGTGTCCTGTAGTGTCTGGAACCAGAATGTTGTTAGTGGGGGTCAACTGCATCCTGCTGGGGATGACTGCTGCCACTGAGGAGTGTCATTGCTATGGGGTGGGGGTGTCTGGTCTGGTCTAGGTTGGTGCAGTAATATCCACATGAATGAATGCCAAGTCCAAAATGTTTCGCAGCACGAATACTCACAAGATGGTCAATGTAATTCACTTCTCCTGTAAGTGGTTTTAATGTTGTGGATGGTTATGTAGATTACCCATTATCAGTTCAGCACCACTGAATATTAAGCGGACAAAACTAAGGTGATTCCTCATCTGATTCAGTGCACCACTTCATTACAGTTCTAATGATGAAGTTTGTGCCAAGCTTGTTCATTCAAACTTTTGTACCAGTACCAATACCAGTGTGTTACTGTGTGTTCACTTTATGTACACATAATGTAACTTTTAAAAAACTTTTAAAAAATTCTTCACCCAGTGAAGTACTAATCATCAAATTAGTAAAGCACTTTAATAATTGGGTCGCCTTTATCTGGATTTGATGTTACTGAAGCAGAATTTTCAGTCCAAAAAACCCCAACTTGACTCACTTTCACTGCCTTGGATACGGGGTGGCTGTGGCTCAGTAGGTGGTGTAGGATGTTGGCAACCCACTGGGTTAGTAGTTTGATTCCCAGTTCAAGGATTGCATGCCAAAGTATCCTTAAGCAATACATTGAGCCCAGAATTACTCCCAGTGAAACCCACCATTGACCTCTCCCTCCATTCTTTGTTGCCTCCACACCAAAAGGGGGAGCTGTAAGTAAATCTGTATTTTGCATATGTGTAATGGCTTCCATCTGACACAAGTCCATCTATAAATCCTGTAAGTGCATATGTAGCAGTCTCCAAACTTCAGCTCTTGTAACAAGTGGGGATTGTCGAACTCCAATAGAGCGTAGAAGAACTAGCAGTGGAAAAGGTGCATGCAGTATCAGAGAAGCAAAACACATGCTACCATGCTAATTATGCAACTTCAGTCATGCATACATTTCCTTTCAGTGAAAGAAGATGGAGCCTTGCAAACACCAACTTTAACTCAATTGTTAGCACTTACACTAACAGACACGGGTGATGAAAAGCTAGTGCTGCTGAATCGGAGTGCAGGCTGCCAAATGCACCTGCAATGATTTAATTAGTCAAAAGCAGCTTATACAGATCGGCTGTGCATTTCTGCACTCTGGAGAGTGTCTGGGAAAAGCAGCGCATTTCCCCCCTTGCTGGAAATGGGCAGATGATAAATTGGGATCCAACAAATCCAGCAATTCAATTCAAGCTTGCTAAAGAGCATAGAATAAATTGCTTGTGGATGAGTGATGAGCCTGAGAATTATGCACCACAATTTTATGTATTCCTCAAAGCAAAATTCAAAGCTCAGCTCAGGGAAACTTAATATGAACCAAATCTGAATTTGTGCTTTCCTGGAGTTTCAAAGTGGTCTGTGAATGATGGTGGTCAAATCCAAAGATGACAAAGTGTTAAGTGTGTACATGAAGACGTATACTACAGAGTTGTAGCTTATAGACTTACTTTGTACATTTTGTATGGATGAATTTGACCCAGAACATTCTCTCTGCGAGGCATCGGTGCTGACATTTTTCCATATCTCACATTAAACCTCAACCCTTCAGAAAACACTAATAAGAAGCTGCAACACAGCCCAGTTCAATTGCTTATGTTCACATTCAGGGAACAGATGTATACTCAGTGTCAGGACAAAACCAACAAACAAACAAAAACAGAGAAAAAATATGGGTTAAAGAGTGCATGCCCTGATGCTCTGCAAAATTTGGACTGACTAGGTCACGTGTAGTGAAACTGTGTGATGTTAGTCAAAGATGGTTCCTGTGGAAATGGGGTTGTAAGGACTGGCTGTATCCATTGTCAGTACATTACCTCCAGTAGATGGTGGTGAAATTGTTAATGATGTAGAAACAGTAAGGAGGAAGCAAAGATTTTAGCT
Organism: Mugil cephalus; assembly: GCF_022458985.1. Classification (NCBI taxonomy): domain Eukaryota; kingdom Metazoa; phylum Chordata; class Actinopteri; order Mugiliformes; family Mugilidae; genus Mugil; species Mugil cephalus. The sequence goes on from NC_061781.1 coordinate 5,361,672, forward strand.
ACGTAAAAAAACTGAACAGAAGCAACCATAATTAGCTGAAATGAAAAGAAAAGAACGAACAGTATATTAATGCAGAATCCAGGATTTTCTTGTTTTTTAATTTCATGGGTCACACGTGTCTCATAAATCCAAGAATGGCAAAACTCTGAAATTCACTTTATACTGTTAATTAAATTACCTGCCTCATGTATATGCAGATATGGTCTTCATGCTCCCTAGTATTCCTGAAAATCCACAATTCATGTCCTTTTTTTTAACGACATTTCTAATTGCAGAACTACAGCGAATCCTAATGGTAAACTTAATTGGAACAGAACATCTACAAAACATAAACACCAACCTGTGCACCGCCTGGATGGGATGGTCTACAAGAAAGCCTACAACTCAGTGTCTCACACATGGGTTCTTCAAGAACCTACTAGGGCTGTGGAAAAACCATATGCTCGCTGCTCCACTGCATAGGCCTGAACGCCCTCGGTTAGATCATCACCGAGAATGGAGCAACCATCAGTCACCTCCTCTGCAGGATGAGACATCAGCTCACTGATCCACACCTCCAGGATTGACAATAACGACACTGGAATGCCATTAAGCCCGTATAGGTATGGTTGAACGATAACAAGGAGAGAGAAGGCTGTTAGAACAGAAGGAGCTGTACTGCCAGAAGGCAACATAGCAGATGTTGACAACTATCTTGAAGAGGCCACAAGGAAAACAGCCAAAAACCTACAGAGAGTGAAGAAAATACTAAAATAAAATCAGCTGGATGGGAAGAACAAGATCCAGGTTATAAATACCTATGCCCTCAGTCATCGGATTACCTGCTGGCATAAGCTGGTCAAAGGTAAATTAAATGTAAAGGGCCACTGTTACAGAGACATGCAAGCTTCTCACCATGCACAGGGTAGAAGGGGTTCTGCACAAATATACTACCCTGAGGTTGTACACTAAGAGGAAGGAAGGAGGCCGAGGACTAGTGGGCGTCAGATCCATCCATGATGAAACGAGGAAGACCTATGAGTACATCTGGAAGATGAACCCCTCTGATGAAAGCCTTAGCGGACACCTCAGGCAGCAGAAATCAGAGGAACCGTGCATGTTATTTAGCTCCAACAGATAACAGTGGCTCATAATCCAGAAGTCCTACCGGTGGCTGGAGAAGGCTACACTGAAAGACAACCCAGAGGTACTAATCATGGCAGGGCATGAAGGAATGCCATACCCAAGATGCTGACTGGTGTATAGAAACATCTGTGCAGAGCACGGAGTGGAAGTCTTTAGAAGGTCTTTAGAAGCCAGTGGAGAATGATCAAGGTAAGAATGTGTAACTCCCAGATCCGGACTGACAAACTGGTGATGGGTAACCAACCAGACAGAGAACAGCAGAAGAGGGCCGTAGTGATAGAGGTACCAGAGTGACAGCCACATTAGGGAGAAGGAACACAAAAAGCTGGACAGAAGAACAAGAAACTGCTTTTAAAATTAATATGTTGGCAACTTTGATAAAAGAAAACTGGGCTCAAACTTCAGGTTTATTTTTCAAGGGTCTTGTGACTGTTATTATTCAAGTACAGTGAGATATAAACACGCTATTACTTGACTATTTGTCAGTCCTCAGATATTGGTTACAAAGCACAGAAGACCAAACTATTTAGCAGACTTGGAATACAACACAACTGCTGTATTGTAATACGGAATACCATATACAATAGGGTTAGGGTTAAAAAAAAAGTCTGTTAAAATGTCATATTTCTTGGCTTCCTATAAGTATTTTAATGCAGTGCAATGTTAGTGTGATTGTGTTAGGTTGTTGCTGTTTGCAACCTTTGTTCCTAACCTTTTGTTAGTACCTTTGTCCATTTTGCAAAATTTTATCGGGCAAGAATATGATAAGATGAAAGTAACATCACGGTGTGAGTCTATTGTTGCCAAGTGGAGGTGCACACAGGTTTTTCATTTCATTTCATGTTTAGAAGCTCTGTTATCTGCATTTGACACTTCTATAAACGTCTCTGCCTGTGGTGATGGAAAGCCTCCTCCCAGCCCCTCATACATATTTATGAGTGTAGCACATGAGACCAGAGCTCGCACACAAACAAAAATGATCTGTACATAAACAAATGTAATAATTAGGGCTCATTTCAATGGAAAATTAGACATTGTTTTAAAACTCAGAATTCGAGCTCTTTCCAGGTTTTTCAAATTAATTTATTTCCAAATTGATCCCACTGTTTATTGCTGTAATTATCTTTAAAAGCCATAAAAAGGGTTTATATTGTACACAATACAATATCATTTTGAGCAGTAGTGTGTACTAGACAGTTCAGCGTGTGTTTACCAAGAGGGAGGAAATAGAAGAGACACTGACTAATTAAAAAAAAAAATCCGTCAGACACGACAGACAGCTCATTTGTGGTTTTTGTTACATTTTACTTCACGATCACTTCACAGATGCATCACCAAATCAACCCCTGCTGTAAATGAAACACTGCATTGCATTGGTGTTGCGTTACGTTATAAACCTTCGGTCTCGTGTACATTCAGAGCTGCTGGGATTTGTTTGGACCATCAGTGCTGTCATTTACAGAATGACACACAAAGAAGATATGCAGGAGAAAGTTTTACTGAAACCCAAAGAATGGAGAGGTGCTGGGGGAAGTTAATAAAGCTCTCAAATACATATTAAAGAACAATGGTGACACTGAAATGAAGAAGTATGAAGCACCCTAAAATTACAAGACATGACTTGCAACACAACATATAAGCATTTCTTTCCATGCTCGTGTGGCCTGGTCAAAGCCTTAAGACACTTAATGAATGACACATCACACACAAGCCACTTGCTAACTGTGTGAAACACACACACACGCGCGTGTAGGGGAGGCCTGTACATCTCAATGTCACTTTTATTACTCATCCATGACAAAACAACGGCAGCCATTTGTTCAACTGCTCTGCTAGGCTCTCCTGGCTCAGCGGTAAACAGACTGTAGACAGAGGAGTAGAAAGGAAAGGCCTGTGTGTGTGTGTGTGTGTGTGTGTGTGTGTGTGTGTGTGTGTGTGTGTGTGTGTGCATATCTTGAAAATACAATATTTCTGAGCATTGCTGCATTTGCATTTTTGAACCTGCAATTTTCAGGTGTGCTTATACTCTATCAAAATGTGCCCCGGTTCTTGAAACGCTACAGCTGCTCACAGAGGGCATACTGTGTGGGGATTGTGTGTGTGCTTGAAATTGTAAGATTTCTAACTGAATGCTGATGTCGGTGCCGAGAGGTCATCAGCTGGCATTTTAAATGATAACTGTTTCTTCAGAAATCCTGTCTTGTTTTGATGCTGGAAGGGTAAAAAAGCACACGCCTTTAAATCTTCTGCTTTGCAGCCAAAAAAAGAGACGAACCCAGATCTGCCTTCCTTGCACCCTAAACCTATGAGTCATTAAAATGAACATGATCTCATCCGTGCAGTTCTTCATCAGCAAGGAGGAGAGCAGCACTAACTCGTAACCACTGCGCCTTAAAGCCACCGAGCTGATTGTATGGCTGAAGTACAGCCTGTCCTCGTCACATGCACCAACACATAGCCACGAGCGTGTGTAATTTATAGGGAGATTTTAATTTGTCTAACTCTTCTGAAGCACTCTGTGTTTTGCAGTGTCTGTAATTTTGCATGGTGTGAACAAGCAAGACTGAATGATGTGAATAAATAATATAGTTCTACCTCTTTCTCTGTTTCTATTGGCTAATTACAGAGGTTTCCGCCTGCATGAAAGCTTTCTCTTACCTTTCTCTTCCCTACAGATCTGATCAAAGTAGTAGCAGCTATGGAGAGGAAGAAAACAGGTAGAGGCAAAGATCCAGTCAACCTGTCACAACATTTGCCTTTGAATTTGACAAATTGATCTCAGGCTGCCTTGGTTTGCTTTCTCTGTCTTTTTTTTCTTTTTCTAAAGTGGTGGAGAATACATACTTTGGACAGAATCCAGATCTTTGTTGACAGATGACAGATGACCTCCAAGATGCATGAAATAGCCGGGTCGTATCAGAAAAGATGATACTTCAGTAATTCTCTCAGAATGTCTAGCAGTATCTATCTGTTAAAAATAATATAATAAAAAAATATATATATTATAGACTGTTTCTGGTGTGGAATGTGCAACGTTTTCTTGCCTAAAATCTGGAAAATCTGCACATTTTTCCTTCAGCAAATAACTAAAAAACATTTACTAAATCATCCTGTAATTCAGACAATAGAAAAGAAAATCCGCATTGCATTTGTAAGAAAAATGCTGATAATTAAAAAAGAGAGAGAAAGAAAAGAAAACAGAAAGGGTTATGTTAATTGGAAGCTAATGCTTGTGTTTTTGTTTGTTGTTTTTTTTGGGGGGGGGGGGATTTTTTATACAGACTTACAAAATTCTTCACACATGTCTGATTTTCAGTGTGTGTGTATTTAAAATGCAAATTTAAAGTAAAAATCCACCTTTTTTATATAAATGATAAAAATTACTGTAATGACTATTAGTATAATTATTATTTAAATGTGAAGAATTCTGGTGAAAAAAGTTTATCTATAAAAGTGAAGAAATATTAAACATTTTTGCTTAATAATTGTTAACTTTTATAGGTGCATTTATTTCGAAAATACACATCGGATTTTTTTTAACTACGTATTTTCTATAATACAGCATTTGTTGTTTGTTGTTTGTTTTGTTGCACTGAGTGATATTAAACCAAATCTTCTATTCTGATTATCTAACAATCACGGACTCCCGCTCCTTCTACACTTTACAGCTCTTGTACATTTGTGTTTTTCCGGGCCTGGCAGAGGTCTGTCTGGTGAAATGAAGGAACTCGGGGAGACGGGGCAATTTCATGCTCTGCAACGCTTTCAACGGCGCTGGTAGAGGCGCGTCTCGCAGTGTAAATCCACCTCCCTTCCAAACACTTATGAATATGGATTCCGTTGTCCCACTCACTTGAACCAATGAGCTGCGACCTCTCCCCGCCGCAGCACGCCCCATCCAAGGCGCACGCTCCCATTTATTAAATATTCGGTGCCATTCAGCAGCAATAACTAGGTCAGTGTGTGAGGATTTTTATTTTTTACTTTTATACCAATATAAAAGTCTTTATTTTATAACATATGTTTCAGATAGTCTGATGGTGTCGCTGCTTGTCCGTGGGAAGGCCCTTAAACTTTCCCCTTGCAAAATGAAGGCGATATCTAGTGGTAACTGTTTCACTTGGTGTCGGCCCATAACAAATCACTTCCCTTTGTATATACTATATATTCTCTTTTTAAGAATTACAGGGATCCTGGCTATCTTTAGGCCTAAATGTTCAGACACACGCCAGAGGTCCACATCGGAAGATGACAATTTCAAGATGACATTATAATGTCAGTTCAGACAAGGCTATTACATGTCACACAGACTAAGACTGCTTTTCCTTAACACTGCATGAGAATTGCAAGAATCTGAAGGCGTTTGATATTTCTATTTCTTTCTCATATGTCTCATGTGTGTATTTCTGAGTCATGCAACATTATAACGCCACATAATCATGGCACTGTATACAGAATATTCTGAAATATTCTTACAATAGCTAAAGACTTATTGTGGAGCGCCGCACAGTGTTTGCTCAACATTTCCCGACCAATATTTGGATTTGTTTTACGTGTACCTTTTATTTTTATTCATTTTGTTTTTTGTTATAATCATGGGGGTTATTCATTACACGTTTTGATCCGCTAAAAATGGAGTCTGAATAATTGTCTGAAATTGTCAAATTTAAATATTTTCAACGCTGTAATAAGCAAAGACAAACTATACGCAAACTCAATTTTAATTGATCAAATCTCTACTTTTAAAAAAACACAAACACACATTGGAAACTAAAGTCGTGACATTATTAGTATTTCTATGCAGTTTTGGCACTTCAACTGTCTGTGGCGTCTCCTGCAAAATTGGCTTTGATGGGATTATTACGGCTCTTTGAGGACGGTTCGCGCGGTGTCGTGCGTCGTGTCTGGTGGAGGGCCGCTGTGCGCGGTACCTTTATTTTTCCTTTATTGTCTCTGAAACTGTCCAGGATCTATTTTCAGTAAAATCTTTGGTTTTGCGGTGACAAGTCAGTCCAGGAGTGTGCAGCCTGCTGCAGCTGCTGCTGATCAGCTCCCTCTCCCCTTTCCTCCTCCTCCTCCTCTTAAATTAGATTTATATTTACAATGTACAGCGGACGGAGGAGAGAAGTGAAAAGCGCGCAGTCTCGTAACTACGAGGGGCGAGCGTAAAGAATTCAGTCGCTGTCCTCCTTGTCTTCCTGGATGGTGGTGGTGGAGTGGTTGTACAGTCCCTGCGCCATCAGCTGCAGCGCCAGCCCGTTCTTGAAGCCGCTGGCTTTCTTGATCTTGGCCCGCTTGTTCTGAAACCAGATTTTGATCTGGGACTCGTTGAGGTTGAGCTCGTGGGCCAGGGACTGCCGCCTCTGCTCGGTGATGTAGCGGTTCACCTGGAACTCCGTCTTTAGTCTCTGCAGCTGCTCGGCGGTGAAGGCTGTGCGGGGCCGCTTGTCCTCTTTACTGCTTTTCGACTTTTTCAGTTTCCGTGTCCTTGGGCCTGCAGTAAGGGCAAAAGGACAGGCGAGCGGAAATATGAATATACAGCGTATGATAAAAATAAATGATTGAGCGGAGATTAAAAAACGCACACACAAATAATATTAAAATTATATTATTATTATTATTATTTGGCGTTCTTGTTTTTCGTTAGTTCTTTCCAACAAGTCGTAAACTAACATATTTAGTTATTGATACTATACGCATCAGTAAAGCAGCACCAACCAGTGATGCTGAATATCAGCCTGCTCGTACCGTTATCACTTTGACTGTACAGAACAATTACGCACGCACACAAAGATAACAGTGGAGTTATGTGGAACAGTAACTGATAACTCCATGTTATTAATGTACCGCACCTCCACCTCATCCACATAGAGTATATTTACTTAATATTTATCTTTCTTCAAGATGTGTAGGTATTGCAAATCTTGTATATTTTGCTGATACTGTTTTATTTATTTCATTTTTATTTAAATTTATGTTATTTTACCGTTTTTTCTTTTTCTATTGGTGGTTTTCAATAGTTTTTTTATTTTAATTGTTTTACGAGCAACGGAGCTACCGTGACCAGGCAATTTCTCCCGTGGACCAATAAATCTAAATTACAGATAACTTCAGTTTGAGCTATTTTCTATCGCCTAGTTTTAGCTCAAGTCAAATTAAACGGGCGGTTAATGAATTCAAAATGTCTCCCCAGCAGAGAGAAGCTGCAATGCTGAAAGCCATCATTTCCCTTGTAATTTCATTGTGTTTTATTCTGTCATGCTTTGATGGCGGCAGCTCGCACATAACCAGACTTAATCAGTCGGACTCGGAATTATTTTATCTGGAAAAGAAAAAGATTTTTCTATCAATAGAAAGATATAACTAGGAGATCCCTCAACTAAAAAACAAAAACATACGACTAAAACACAGCAGGCAAAAGCTACTATAGGTCTGTCATCAGCGCAGTCGTTATGAGACCAAGTTCACTAAGTATTGGTTAATGTTTTGGTTGACTTTCAATGGACGTATTTCTAAGATATATATAGATATACACAGATGAGATATTTGTTGGATTTTCTTTTTTTGACCCATCCATTCCACGCCATTATTTTATATTTTCTTTATTATTCTTTTTTATTAAATTTACAAATACGACACATTATTATTATTATTATTATTATTATTATTACTGGTGTAATAATCTATGCTTAAAAATCAATCTACGTGTTACAAATCAGTGTCACAGAGTGCTTTATTTGTTTATTTTTAAGGAGATAATATTCTGGTCCAAAACTTGAGGGTGGAACAGAGATACACACAAATTGTATTTTTAAATTTCTTTCGTTTCTCGGTTCCAGAAAGTCTTCCTTCTGTCACTTGGTACTGCGGTGTATTAACAGACTAGAATGTGATCCTAATGTTGCACTGAACGACTAAAAGATGGAGAATTAAGTAGTACGTTGGGAGTATTTAGAAAGAAACTGCATGCTCAGAAGTTATCGGGTAGGCAACGATATAAATATAATAATAACAACATGACAAAAACTATAGAAATAAACGACCGGCACAGTTTTACACAAAATTCTGACAAATATTTACACCAATAGTTGGATTTAGATTCGATTATAAATAAATATTTAAAGTTGTATTGTAACCGGGGTGAAGGTTTGGGGTCCGTTTAATTTCCAACTTTCCGTTCCAGAAAAACTCACTTGACAAAAATAGTCATATAAATCGTTGATGTGTTTTTGGTTTTGTATGATAAATTGTGATGATAAACATAAAGCGAGACTTGGTGCAGTTGTTCCTTCTTTAAGGATGCGCACCCTCAGACTTTTCACGAATCTGTTGTCTTACCAGATGAGGGCCTATCCGAGTACCGGGTGCAGTAGACCCAGGCAGGCCAGAGCAGCGGCTGGGCCTCCGGTGTGGACGCCCCGGCGTCTTTCAGTACCACCAGCGAAGAAGGAGAACTGTCCTCCACTGTCCCGCCAACAGTCCTCTCTCCGTCTTTTACGTCGCCGCCGCTGCCGGTGGAGACGTCGGCTGCAGTGGCTCCTCCGCCGCTTTCTTTGTTCTTGTTGGGACTCGGCAACGAAGCTGCCGAGGAGGCGGAGGACGAGGAGCTGTCACTGCTGCAGTTGGAGTCCTGGCACGGCGTCCCGGGGAGGCTCGGCCTGCTGATCACCGGGTGGACGCGCTCCCGGCCGGATGTCTGCGCCCTCTCCCGGGGGCAAAGGCCGTGCTCCTTCTTGCAGCCGAAATCCGGTCGCAAAATATTATCAATGAAAAAGTTAGTTGTTCTGTGGGCCTGTTGGGCGACCTGTAGAGGAAGTATGGGCGGCGAGGGCATGCTGCCAGACGGAGATACGCTCTCTCCCTCACTGCTACCAGTGCTGTTGAGTTTCTCCTGCTCCTCCATCGCTGCTTCTCTGCAGAATGTGCCTTTTGTTGCCTCAGTCCACTTGTTCCACGTGGGTCGGTGTTTATATCCAAGATATGGCTACAGGAAGCGCCACAGCATAATTATTTTGTCTCTTGAACATTGGCGGTTGTTGTCGGTATTGGCAAACATCCTGCCCGCGTCGAGGAGCCCCGGCACGTCATGGTCGTTGACTAACTATAAGATTGGCCGTGGCTGCTGCTGCGCATTGCTCACACACGCCCCGAGCTTTTCACCGCTGTATGACAGTCGGAGACACAACGTCCTCACATCACATTACCTTGCGCGCACACACACCCGGAGGCGCATGAATAAGATCCAAAGCGCAGAGGTCCAATCACCGACCTGTACACTTCTGGACACAAGGTGACGACGTCCAATAATGTCAGACGTCTCTGAGCCAAGAGGGGATCTATGGAGCAGCGGGCAAGATTCACAGAAAAACTAAACAAGAGATTATCGCTGCTACGCGCCTTCAGCTGTTACTACATCTTACACAGATAAAGGACACACACACACACACAGTCTCCACCGCTGTTCATGGTTTTGGATGAAATTCAAATAATCACTTTTAAACAAATTACCTGTAACTGAGCAATCAGAGAACATGGCACTGATTGGTAACACTTTCATATACCATGCGCGGAGACGCGCGTTCATCCCACAGTACAACCAGGCTGGGTGTTAATTTATTTTATTTTATTTTATTTTATTTTATTTTATTTTATTTTATTTCATTTTTCACACAGAACCACATACTCTCGTGGTGGAGCAGGCCCATCGGCCTACAGCAGGATCCAAAACTACACCACAAGCCACATCCTTTTTTCCCCGTTTTATTCGGACTAAACTGTACACCTACACCCATACCAACCGAACGCACGCATCCCTCAGGTTTGACGCAAAGCCATACCTCTACTGTTTTCCTTTCTGGAGTATAGCCACCATTGTTCGACTGTATTGTTTTCCTGGCCGAGCTCTTATCTCTCCGAGAGAAAGAAGGGAGCTGCCGGGGAATAATTTATAGGTTTTAATTACTCCTCATTCCGCATGATCAGCCGGACGTTCATCACCTGGCCGTGGAAGAAAAGCGACTCGAAGCCACTGTCACCGTCGCCGCGCAAAACACTCCATCAAAGCGCGCACAAAGTGGACTGATAATATAATGCCGCTTAATAGACAGACGAGACGTGGAGGAGACTTTGAATAACTTGAAACTAAAGATGACATGTGGCGGAATATGGAGAGACCGTAGGAGGGAACGACTCCATTTGTGTAACTCGAGTAAAATCCTGTATCTTATTTTATTTGAATTGTATTAAATTAAATTAAATTAAATTTATTTGTATTTCCAACGCACTAATAGCCCACTCGTGTTTTCCCTATAAGAGAAACTTGCCTTTATTATATTCAATAGCTAAAAACTGAATGCAGGTAACCACAGATTGCTAAATGCGGTAGCAAAGCGTGAAGCATTCCACGCGTTCTTCTCCCAAGCGACGTTTACTAGTTTATTTCCTCACGGGTGGGTCCCGGGGTGTCGACGGGCCAGATGAGACCTGAAGGCCTAATCCTTCAGGGTCTACCGGGGAGGTCTTCTCCCAACTGGCCGTGCCAGGCAAAACCCCCAAGTGGAGGCATCTTCAGTAAAACACTAAAGGGTCTTGAAATGACTCTATATTAATCTCCCTGTCACTTATTGCGCTTATTATATATATTTTTTTTTAAACCCACAAAACACGGACTATAACTGTGTTACAGCACACTGTCTTTCCTGGTTAACACTTTATAATAACAATAATTCTATAAAGAACTATTCATGGCGCGTGTCAAGATGAGGCTCAGAGCATATCCGGATGATTCAAGGTAAAATAATGCAATAATTGCACAGGAGTTTTCACATTGCAGAAATATTATCTATAGCAAATTAGAGATAATGTGGGACATAACAGCCCCAAGGGGGGGAAAGGAAAACTAAAAGGCAAACTCTATATTTTCAAGTCGCGTTATAATTGTAGGATCTGGAGAACATGAAAATGTCCACAGCCAGTAATTTTAATTATTATTATTATATGTATTATTATTATTATTGTTGTTATTATTATTATTATTATTATTATTAGTAGTAGTAGTAGTAGTAGTAGTAGTAGTAGTATTAATATTATTATTATTATTATTATTATAATGCAGCAATTTGATTTATCTACGGCAAAGACTAAAGACAAAACGTCTGAAAGAACTGTCGTGGAAACACACAGATAACTGAAATGTCTATTTCAGGAACATTTGGACGCGATGAATTAAAAGCAGCGAAATGCTCCGGGGATACGCTGCAAAGATGACAGTGAGAGTGAGTGAGAGGAGGCCATGCTGCTGATCTCAGATTATCAACACTTTCATTGCAACGAAAAAATACACAGACACAGCCTCGTCCCTCAGTTGACGCTGAGAATGAAAAATCGACTCATATGGCTCTGTAAAAAAAAATGACACTACAGCGACATCTACTGCCCAATGAGACGTGTAGCACATGTACAAATAATATGGTACTACAGTTCCGGCTCATCTGCTTCCAACGTTATAAATCTATGTGGATATGTATGGCTGAAGCAGAAGGATAGAGGACCCTTGATGGGAAGTCCAGGTTATGGGGGAACTAACTCGATGGTGAGGTACAGCATGTGCGGACATTGGCGTGGATCAGAACCACCAGGGCAGTAGCCTCAATCATGGATTGCAAAACTGATGGTACTGAAGAGATGTAATGGGATGTGGAGGTTGTATCGAACACCAATCAGCCACAACATTAAAACCTCAGGAGAAGTAAATAACACTGTTGTAACGATTCAGTGTTCTGCTGGGAAACGTTTGGACCTGGCATTCATTCATGTGGACTTAGATATGTCACCTACCTAGACCAGAACCATGACGCTCCTTGATGGCAGCAGCGATCACCAACAGGATGCAGCCTGACACATACACACACAAACAGTTTAGGAACAACTAAAACATAATATATATTGGATAGAGATTTATTATGAATAAAAATGGAGTTAACACTAACAACATTAACTTTAGAAATGTTTACAGAGAGTACATATAATGCTCATACAGTAACCGTTAGAGGGATAAACAAGAGTGGTGGAAGACCTCTCATGGGCCCAGATGAACCTGAACCTGCACCGAGCCAGGCTCCAGCTGTTAATAAATGGAAACCCTGATCAGGGGGATGAGGAGCCACTCGAAAACGTGAGTGTGAAGCACTCCTTGACACAGCTGCGGATGGGACCTTGTTGCTATCTGCACTGAATAAACAACAGCCTACGGCATTCCCGTCGCGCATATTTGAAGTTGTTATCATTTTAGGGCGCCACCAAGGTTTGTCTGGGACATTAGATTAATAAACGTCAATCTTCTGCCTTAACCTTTACATCGTGCATATATTTAAACATGTATAAAAACAACTGAATAAATTAAGCAAGATACACGAGATTACATTAGTGATTATATATTTATATATATATATATATATATATATATATATATATATATATATATATATATATATATAAAAAGTCATATGTAAGTAATACACATTTCAGTGACAACCGAGAGCTATGTATTCAACGGTTATTAGATGCATTAAATATATTAAATGTTAAATTTTGCACTTCAAACCATTAATTTATACTGTTGGGATATCGAGCCTATTTCTACAAAGACTTTGCTGAGCTCCGTTTTTGTGGTGCCATTCTTTCTCTCAACAGCACCACCCTGTGGATGATAAGAATAATGGTTTTGTTTCAACACAAACTGTTAGATGAGATCATAGTGGAGGTTCCAGTCAGGTCATTCTTCTTTCTGCTGTGAGCGATGACAGTTTAATTGACGATTCTCCATTCCACAAGTGAATGCAGCACATGTCACATGATATTTTGATTCTATTGATCAAACTATCGAGATCCCATTTCTCTTAATTCTATGTCTTAAGAAAAATTACTAACTGAACAGCTGGGTTAAGGAGGATTAAGATGATTGGAATTGTAAGCCCATTTCTCAAAGAGCCTGCCCCAGCAGACCTCCTTCACACACACATCTTCAGTTCTACACATGTCCTGGTTCCTGCAAAGTAAGCTGCTCCGAAGGATCTGCAGAGAATTTATAATGTAAGACAGGGGCCGTTTCTGAGGTTGATCTGTGTTGCTAATAGTGTTCCATGTTCCATGTGGCTCAGCACGTGGAGTTATGAGGGACTACTTTGTGCAACAAATGAGTGGCCAAATCTCAATAATCTTCGTCCCTCTTGATCAGGGAGTGTGTTGCTCCCTGCGCTTCTCACCTGACTCTCCATGGCCTTTTAATCTGAGATGTCAGGTCATTCACCCTGGCCTTTCCTGGCCCATTCCGTTCCCCCGAGGAGAACCAGTGATTAAAGGTACATTGTTTTCAATGACTTGTGCTGCGCTGGACATTCAGAAGCTGGTGTAAATGTGGCTTTGATAGTTTAATAGGCTCAGAGTTGCATAATAAGCTGAACCAGAATGTAGAATTGAAGTAATTACTATGAATGGGAAAACCTGTTTGGCACAGTACGAATCGACTACTCTTTGAACACTTCCACAACGGTCTTGTGTAAAGTGCAGATAGGTGTACTGATAGTGTACAGATGTGTGGAGATAATGCCGTTGTGCTACATGTAGATTACTTTGGCTTTGCTTACCTGATTACTTGTTTAAGAGCTTGTCTGCAGCCCAGCACAGCGCCTCTGAGAGGGACGCACAACTGGAACAATGCCTGCAGGTGTGTGTGTGTGTGTGTGTGTGTGATTTTCTTTTGCATGCATGTGATACTTTAGGCAACCCCACGGGTGTTATTAGTGTCAATAAAAGACGCCATGCTCTGGCACACACACAAAAATGAACACACTAACCACAGCGATCAGAGAAGGCTGATTTATATTGAAATGGCAGGACTCTGTGCAGACACATGATGACAACATTAAAACCTAAATCCTGATGGAAGGTTAATGAAGGACACACTGCATGTGTCATAAGGCATTTTACAGTATTAGAATGAAGGATGTCTGGTGGTGGTCTCCTGGGCTGCTGGCTCTAATCACATGGCGTTAGACCCCATACTTGGCCTTCAGGTCCTCCACCAACTTGATATACTCGTTCATGGCATCCTCTTTGCTCTTGCCTGTAAGAAAAAACAAACAAATAAATAAAATCCAACATGCATTAAAGTACATGCACACGTACAGATACATAGATCACCTATTTTTACTAGTTTAGCCTGTTGTTATAGTTTCTTTAGTTCAAAATTTCTTTTCTTCTGCCCAGTGTGCACATACACCGAACATTATAACCACTTACATGTCTTGGAGAAAACAAGACTTGGTCATATTTGTGACCCTTTCAACATGTTCCTTTCAACATGTACTATTAATGGCTATTGCAGGCTGTGGAAAGAGCTCGAGTGTGGTGTTAAACTCAGTCATTAAGTTTGAAACAATGATTCAGAAACCTGTCTGGATTCATTAATGTACTTTTGGACTAAACACCTGGACTGGACAGACTGGCAATGTAGCAAGACAAGTTTTGCTGGAGTTTTATTAATCTGTGGAGTTCAATGATTTTTTTTTTAATCATTATTATTGGTCTGACAAAACGATAGTACCAGCTGTTTTGACTGCATCTCAAAGTGGTTCACCTGCATCAATTCACAAGAATCTTAGCTTGCCAGAGATACAGCACTTGGCACATGAACAGTCCTACACACTGGAGTTGTGCACATAGCGCAGATGTGCAGGCAACACACTGAGGCCCATTTCAGTGGCAAAGTCTATGTTAAGGGATACAACCACTTGTGCACTTTTTTTTTTGTCGGAAATGTGTCATACTGCCTTTCTGTAGCATTATGTTGGATTCATTAAAAAGCTTTTTTTATTCTTAACATAAAAGATACAAAGTCCTGAAATGAGAAATTTTGCCTTTTTCCTCATCACAAAAACAAAAGATGACTTTTTAAAACGGAAACAGTGATGTACAAGGAGAGTCTTACACACCTTTCTGCTTTTCCCAGGCATCCCATTTAGCTTTCCCAGTGAAATCAAACATCCCCGGGCGATCTACAGAGAGAAGACAGATGTACTTAGGGTAAAGCAGTTTAAATACATTCGATTCATTTCTATTTATACAGCGTGAATAATGATACAAATTGTCTCGAGGCGCTTTACAGAACCCAGAGGCTGAAACGCCCAGAGCAAGAACTAAGGTGACTGTAGCAAGAAAAAACTCCCTCAAGAAACACTGAGTAGAACTGAGCTCATATGGAGGAACCCGTCTTAACGAGAGAGAGAGGAAAGAGCAGACGTCACAGACTTGTTCACTTCCAGGCTACAAATGCAACATTTCATTAGCTGTATATTCAGATATTCTACTTGCTGGCTGCCACTGGCATG
This sequence comes from Mugil cephalus, assembly GCF_022458985.1. Taxonomy (NCBI): domain Eukaryota; kingdom Metazoa; phylum Chordata; class Actinopteri; order Mugiliformes; family Mugilidae; genus Mugil; species Mugil cephalus. The sequence goes on from NC_061781.1 coordinate 5,377,184, forward strand.
TCAACAAATTATCATATAAACTATATGTAGCATTGGTTATTTGCAGCGTGACTCTATAGGGACTTATAGTACTAGTATAGTTTAAATTGAATGACATCTCTTAACAAAAATAACCTGAGCTCAGCTACAGAAGCAATGGAAAAGTCTTTTTAGAAGGTTGTTGAATACGGGACTGAAGGGCTTATGAAGCCGAATCTGTATCACAAAAAGAAAGTGAAGTTTTTTTTTCATCCCTTGGTACGGCTGAACGAGGTCAAATCTAATGATTACTTCTTACAGTGGCATACAAGGGAGATACATAATAAAAAGAATAAATCTACATAAACGTCTGTATCCTGTGCATTCCTATTTAAGACCACCGACGTCCGTCCAAATCTGGAGGCACAAGGAAATGAGCACAGTCCTACCTGTGTTGATGTCTCCCACGGAGGCCTGCTTGAACAGGGCGTAGATCTGCAGCATCTCTTCATCTGCCGGCTTTGCCTTCAGCTGTTTCACCTCAGCCGCTGCTGCATCAAACTTCGTCTGTAGAGAACATGAGGTCAGCCTGGTAGCCATACTGATGCGAGATTAAGCATGTGGGAAACATCACAGAGAGCTACAGGCTTGGACAGCCGACGCAAAACTTAAAATATGCAATAGATCACACGTTTTTTCGAACGTCTGGAGAAATTCACTGCATTTTCAAGGTTTTTATTGTCATTCAGCTGTGTTAGATATATGATTAAGTTAAAACCACAGCTGAAATCTAGGAGGAGCAGCGTGACATACAAGTCCAGTGTTCTCTACAGTGGATCGGTTCTTCATGTACATACTGACGTGGGTCAGTGTGGATGTAGATTGTTATCTTTATTTTGGGCTTTATTTTTATCTTTATAAACCATCTGTTCAAACACTCCCTGACTATTGGAGTCAGAGCAACCGGTCATTCATGTATGACGCTGCTGAGGACTTTGAAACAGGGACGATGATGACAGATTTAAAGGATGATGGTATCTTTGCTTGGCAGAGGGCGTTGTTGAAATAGAGTACTCCAGCCAAACTGTGGACAGAGACAATCCACGACTGGCAGTATTAAAAGCAAAACCCCAGCCATCATAAGAGATGAAGCAGTGAAGGCGGTACCTGCTGTTGATTTTACAGGGATGTGTCGCCAGCATGTAACCCCTACTAACAACATTCTGTTACCAGACACCCTCAGAAGGCCCATGTCCATTCTCCGATGAGTCATAACTGTTGTAAATGTTGCTATATTCCATTCAAGTGGTCATAATTTTATGCTTGTTCGGTGCATATTGCATCAGCATTGGATCCAAGTCCCCGCCTTTCTGGTCTACTGGGGCACGTGACCACGGCATGAACAAAGCTGCTGTGAAGAAATCGGATCAACGTTCCGTTGGTGAGGAAACTGTGTCTGTACAGCAGGACACCGCTCTCGCTGACCCTCCATCACAGAGCTCAAAGGAGTCTACCACAGAACACTCCAGCTGGCAGGGCACTGGAATAAGTGACAGGTACAGAAAATAAAACCTGTCGCTCTCTGAAATTCCACTGGTTGAAGATGCATGCAAGCGGTATCCTTGGGACCACTGTCCCCGCTGAGAGAGCTTTCTTAACTGCTGGTGATAATGTTGTGTGCACAAAATCTCACTATCTCCAACAAATGAGATATGAGCCATTAAATTGGCCAACAGTTCAACAGACTTAACAGATTACAATGTCCAGAGTTCAGAGACTGCTTTTGAAAATGTTCCATTAAACCCCTGATTTCTGGCACTATTTTCCAAAGGCAACTGAGAAACTTTTGATGGACAACCTTTAAAAGTTTTATAAGACGAGTTAACATGTCACCAAAACCTTTCTTGCCCTATTTTCATGGTCATTCGGTGCCTTTATCTGTGCTTATTTTACTTAAGTGTACTTGCATTTCAGTAAAACATTATTTCTCATTTGATACAAGTTTAGTCTGCACACTAAAGCTGCCGTTGCTTGCAAAAAAAATTATGGCAATATTAGGTATCCTTTTGACCACATGTGTATGAAAAACTGTGCGACATGCTTCACTTTGGATTTGTTTTCTCTACCTCTCAAGGTTCATCTGTTTTAATTTTATTGTGGAACGTACACATTGCACGACTTCACATACAAGTGCTCTGTAGAGTTTCACTGCTTGTTTGGAAACAAAATTGTTTGGAAACTAAAACATCTCTTAATGAATGATGTGAATGGAACCAAAAGGGGACCTTGTGAACTGGATTAGAAGCAGTTCAGGAAATCAGTATCAACGCCCCGCCCTAACATATACTGCGTAATAAAGTTCTAATAATAAGCTTTATGAAGGTTCTTTTATAGTACTGTGGGACCTAACACGTAGTAACACGTAGCCTACACTGGTGTGAGCCATTTCTACTTGTGCACCCGTCAGCCTGGTTCACTCTGTAACACCACCACAAAAAACACTAGTTTTGACAGTCAGGTTCATTTTTCTTTCTACTTCCTGCTTCACTTTCAACGATGGCAACTGAAACCTTGGATGAGATTTCACCGAAAACAAGTCATACAAATGTTTGTATCTCAGAACATCCTCAGTTAACCTTGTTGATTCCTTTTTGATCCAAAATATTCAACTCAAAAATTGCAGAGGCGGAGAAGCAGTCAGAAATACTGAAGAGGAAACATGCACCAAACGCTGTTGAGGTTTCTGCGTCAACTTAACTCAGAAGCCTAAAGTGTGGGTAAAGGGCCTGTTAAGATCTTATATCAGGATATGATCTGGGCCATTCAACTGCAAGGGACCAGCTTTAGATACTGATGTTCACACCTAGCTTAAGAATGCTTCCCCAGACCGTTTCGCGCCCTGAACGCAAATAGTCAGAGGTCAGTAGAATATTTTAACAGCTGCTGTCTCTAATAATCAAAGCTGCTGCTCCAGAACCGATCGCAGCGTCATTTTATTTGTGAGTGACACACTGATCTCCACATTGATGTCAGCTAGATCTGCAAAAAACTCAGATTAGAACTCTAACATCAATAATTCACCACATGCTGGTTACTTAATGACAAAATCATACACGGTGTACTCATATTAAATACTTTCCTTTCTTATTTCTCGCTTAGATTTAATTATTTTTTTAGTCAGTTAACAGCTTCAAGGCCAGAATATTTTGACAGGATCATTTATGATAGCAGCGCGTGCTTTCTTCTGAATAAATGAGGCAAAACTCTGCTGATGCAGGAGCACCCCTTTTGAGTAAGAGCTCTTTAACGCTTTAACTCAGCGTTCACACTGCCACAGGAATGTGGAAAAAATGCATCGCAGACCCAGTCCACACGTGGTGACAAATCGGATCTGTCAAATGTGATTCACACAACTCTAATGAACTCTTTGAGGAACCATAAACTATTGCCGAGTCAAGGACAGTAAAATCAGAGTAATGTACCTGCCTCTAGACAGGTCCTGGCTAACTGGTAAAGACAAATACGAATGAATGCAGGGTATGACACTGTACTACAAATGTCATAACGTAGAATAATAATCTTAGATTAAACCTCAAGGAACTACAAATCCACAGGAGGATTGCTTCATGCAATATGAGCGTGTGGAACAAAGGTCGGTGCACTCGTGTCAGTCTGTCCGGTCTTTCCCCATCAGGTCTGGGAGGGAAGTCTGCAACGTTTCCACATTCAGATTATTATTTTTTTAAACGTCCTCCTTGTACAAACACATAAACTCTCCAACATTTGCTCGGGTGTGTAAAGTTCTTACTTCCCGACTTCAACATTAAGCTTGAAATCCAACTAATAAACGTCGAGTTAGGGGGAGTGGGGGGTGGGGGGATGGGGATGGTGGTTGACATTTTGCACACTTGGCTGACATTACATAACGAAACGCGCACACTAAACCCTTTGCACAAACTCGTTTTCACCCATTCCGAGCACGTCTTTCATTAACGCTGGGGAACAATGACAGTCAATTCACACAGCATCACGCTGTCCTCCGTTACAAACGAGGCTCGTTGACGCATGCTCACTTGATGAAAGAAAAGAAACTTTGGGCAGCAGCTGACTTTTCCCTCTGCTGCTCGTTTACCGATGCATAGCGAAATCTAAGCTGTTTTTCATATTTCTACTAAGTCATTCTGTACCAACCTGGAGCTCAGCCATCTTCAGTCCTGGTCGAACGGTGCACTTCTTCTTCGCCTTCTCCTTCTTATTCTGGTGTTTGTTGGTCGCTTTGACACCGCTGAGCGTATTAGCGCCCTCTACAGGTTAGGACTATTTACAACACATGTCAGATCTTACTGTACAGTCTCAGTCCTGTAACGTGCAGGAGCCTGAAAACTGTTCCCCTAATCACATGGTGGTTCTCATAATTACTTATTTAACAGAAGAAAACACAACACATACATCTGACATTCTCTTAGTCCTCGTGATACCTTCATATTTACACCTTTCACCCCCCACCCCTTATACATTCAGAATACCTATTACTATGGAGTAATTAGAATTAGAAAAAAATGAATTGCAGAACACCATAAAAATAAAATTTCACTGACTGACGTAAAAATGAGATATGTTTAATTGACTTTTCATCCTTTCGAGGTACATATTGTTGTTATCAATGCGATTTTGAATGAAAAAACTATTTCCGTATGTTCGGTGTTCATCTCTATGTTGGAGCAAAATTTGTGTTGTGATTTGATTAAACTTCATCCATATCTTATTTGGGGGATGTCATGTATCTCAGTTTCCAGTTCCTCCTCAGTTAATCAGTAGTTCCTCTATATGCATTGACACTTGACATGCAGTCTGTCTAAGTCTGTTATTATAAGGCCAGGCCCAGGTATGTTTTTGCCTAAAAACATGTTTTGTCACAAAACTTCCATATTAACATTTTTCTAACTGTAAAATATTATAAGCGCTCACCTTATTGAGTACAATGTAGGGAACATAAGACACAAAACATTTTAAAACCAGTCTTTATTCAGCAATTTTAAAACAAAAACATTTTCTGAATTAATGAAAGAAAAAGGTTCAAAAATAAAAATACACAGGCATACCACTGATACTTAGGCATCAGCTTGAAAAAAAATAAATAAATATTAAAAGCAAACAAAGAACCTAAGCTTAACGGCACTCTTATTGTTTTGTTTTATTTTAATAATCAGTATTGTTTGTGGCATGCCTGATATTTATCCTCCATCTTTTAGGAAAGTCCTCTACAAATGTGAAACACTGTGGTCACCAGGCTGTTTTGGGGTTTGCTTTATAGAGACCATAGTCTTCTTTCCTGAAGAAGGCCAGTTCTGTTTCGTTAGCTGAAAGGACAAACACAAACATGTTAAAAGTCTGATAACTCACAGCAGCACATAAATACTGTACAGATTATTTACCTGGAAACTCTTTATTTTTGGACTTATACAAAGACATTTGCAGACAGACTGACAACCCACAGCTCTTCCACGTAGTATTTTCACATCTCACAGATATTTATCAGCTTCAGTAATCATACTGGGTTCATTAATCCAAACCTACATGGAGGATACATAAAGGATCTCTTCACAAACAACAGGTCTACTAATCATCGCCACACTAAAGCTATTCGCATATTGATCGTTTCCAAATTAGTATTTCTATCATATCTCAATATTATAATTCAGAAATGTATCCAATAACTATTTCAGACCATGGCCAACCCCAACACCTACACAGGTGGGTGGTGGCTCAACATATCGCTCCTGGCAGAACAAGATTTCAACAACATCCGTTCTAAAGAGGGAGAAAAAAATCCTCCTCAGTTCAAAGAGAATAAGATTGAACTATATGCTACTAAAATGGTATATGTCTAGCTAATATCTAGACAAAAACTTTCTTGACTGTTACAATCAGATAACATATCCAGCACTGAAGACATTGACGCTTTCCAAAACTATCTTAAGAACAAGTTACTGCATTAGATCAGCCTATATCCTCTGAAGAACTAAGGAATGCCTTCTTCTCCATGTCTAAAAATTCCCCAAATGACTACCCGACTGAGTTCTATAACACTGCTGGTAACTCATATATCTTCTTTTTATCAGAATGGTGAATGAAATCAAATCATCAGGAACCATACCCACGCACATAAACACAGCCCTCATCTCAGTTTTACTTACCAACGCCAGCAGCGCTAAGGGTCTGGCCATTGTGTAGAATCAGCTTTTCATCATCATCTAAGCTCATGACCAACTCGTTAGTCTGAAAAAACAAACACATACTAGTAAACAGTGTCATCTTTCATTTCAGACAATGTTAATAGTAGTGGTAATTTCTTTTAATTCACATCCAAAGTGCTTAATGCCACAATTACATCATATCAATACATCAAGTTGTTGGCCTGACTGAAATTATCCTGATTCTGAGCTTTGTTTGAGTTGAGCTGGACAAATGACTAAAATCTCCTCTTCTTTGTGTGGTTTTCTCCTGGAAGATGCGTTCACATTGTAATGCTCTTCTTGTGATTTGGGCTCCAATCTCAATCGGGTCTTCAATGAAAGGGCACGTAATTTTTTCCTCAACAGCTGATTGGCCGGTGTGTGGAGCCTTTTATTGGATTAAGATAAATCCTGAAAGTTACCCTGGCCCGAAGCAGGTTAGCCGTTCAGAGTAAGTTACCATGGTAACGTATCTCGATAAGAATGAATCCAGCTTCATGATACCAGAAACCCAGGGTTAACCCTGAAGTTACCTCGCTAAGTCTGTAACCCCGCTTCGTGATACAGGCCTCAGGTCTCATATGCAGCAAAAACAAACCCAGTTGAAAACATTACCATGTGTAATGAATGGGATAAGTGTCTGCTGTGTTTCTTCATCTCCAACATGACGTTCGGGACTAGTGTGAATTCAGATTTTTTGATTAATTTTTGTGCAAAAGTGTAGGAAATACTGAAAGATGCAAATAATTTTAGGTGGCACTGTATATTGTGGTTATATTTAATTTCGATTTCCATAGTTTCAACAAAACACATTATTGACATGTGCAAGTTCTTTTATTGATGATATTTGTAAAACTATGAATGACTTTAACTACACCCACATTCTTGCTATGACACCATTCAAAAGCATCACAAGTCATTAGCCTTCCTTAGCATTTTTCCTACTAAATTAAAAGCTGCATACCAGAAGACACTTTTTAATCTCTGATTCTTAAACTGAGACGCGTGGGGACACCTTCCTACACACGACATGTTTCTTACCCTGCAATGTCACATTTCAGATAGATACCTTTGCTCCATGAGCTTGGTGGATAATCTTCATTGTGTCTGAAAATATAAGAATATGGAATCAAATGCAGTACACACACGCACGCACACACACAGCGAATCATGTTAATACTACAGTCAGTTTATGAGCTTTCACTCCAATACACTATATGTCCTCTCAGCTGCTAATCTAAAGTGTTTTTTTTTTTTGTTAGAGAAATATAAACGACATGACTCACAGTGGACAAGCGGCCGTTTTGACAACTGATCAATATAGACTGATCACCTATAATACAGCAAATCTTTTAAGTTCTGCAAATTGCAAGGTGGTGCCTCCATGGATTGGATTTGTCACATATGCTGGATTTCACTGAGAACGGTATCCTGACACAAAACGCCACTGTTGCCAGGAAATAAATAAGTGACATCACCATGGCAGCATCTCCAGCAGAACATTGGCCAAAGCACTGCACTGCATCCACTGGCTTATGTTCTTGCTCTGGTATTATTAGAAAAGAAACGGATGCAGATCATGTCAAGCGTACATACCATAAGCATGTTTCCGGAAAGGAGGAGGAAGTCCTGGTCTTGTTGCCACATCTGGAAGAAATTAAGATATGTCAGCACCAGACTTGCTGAGGTAAACACCGGTTTCTCGATGAATAACTGAGGATCATGAACACCAATGGTATACAGATTCCTTTAAAGCGTCTTTGGAGTATTCTGTGTAATAATATAGAAACAATAAGTAGTAATAGTATAGTATATAATAGTATATAGTAATAATATAGAAACAGTAACTCTGTATGTTTTCATTAACTTCGCGTTGGAGTGATGGAAAACACGACATGAATCATGTTTATTTTATCCCCCTTGTCATGTGATCAAAGCGCCATGCACCGAGCATGCCCGTCAGCCTCCTGTGAAGCTCAGCGCTGTGTACGGAAGCTGCAACAAGTGCTGTGACTGGCTGATTTGGTTTGATTCATAAACTTGCGAATTTTACTCACCGTCCCTGATGAACTGCACGAATTCCTCCACCGTTTGGTCTAATCTAACTCCGTGATACACGACAGGTTTGAAGTTCCTGTGCTCAAAGGACCTCACAAGACGAACAGTGACCACCGCAGTTTCACTGGCCATTCTCCGGACACCCCGCTCCCCGTCTAACCGACGAAACCAACAAAGGGTTTTTTAACGGGAGTCTCTGAGAAATGTCGCACTGTTTAAAATGATTGAGTTTTAGCACAATACACAATTTGCTTCCTGCTTCTGCTTCTTCTTCTTTGTTTTTGAATGGCACCTAAAAGTTAAAGGTGCTTTAACGCCACCAGCTGGACTGGAGTGTGGGGCAACAGATTAAACTCCAGTGTTGTGTCTAAACTTGACTCTGTCTGTTATTCAAGAGGCCAGATAATGAAGCAGCTCTATGCTTAATCTTCTTCAGTGACTGAATGAAATGATCTGTCTCTATATTGTACTTGGTGCAATGAAGTTTTACATGCTTAACTGTTTCTGATAGGTTGATGCACAGGATGTGAGTGAACAAACAATTTATTTATTGTTATTATTTCGATCTGTTTTTAAACACAACATAGAGGCATGTTGTTTGCTCTCAAATATTTTCAAGTTGCACTGATTACACATGTGACTAAAACGGCTGCAGTTTCAAGCCCTGAAAAAATATGACTTAACTGCTTGAATTAGATTATGAGCGGATTGGATAAGAACCAATCTAATAAGGATCTACCGTACACTATGTGTAAAACAACACCATACTATTTAGAGGGACTTAACAGGCCTAACGACGCCACTGTTGGCGGCTATGTTGTGTTCCAACTAGGGATGCACCGATCCAATATTTGTATCGGTGTCGGTACCGACATCGAAGAAAATTCTAGATCGGGTATCGGTGACAATGAGCAGATCCTATGGAAGTTTTTCTGTGCCATCAGAGTTTGAATATAAATTGCTGGGTAAATGTAGTTTACACAAAAAAAAAAACAAAAAAAAAATCAACATCAAAAAAAGTTCAGCCTCATAAAACTCAACAATAAAAAAATCAACCTCAAAGATACAACCTAAAACAATTCAACCTCAAAAGTTCATCCTCTCAGCTTCAACCTCCGACTGTCAACCACAAACCTTCAACCTCCAACATTCAACCTCTGAAAAAGCTGGACTTAACTTCCTGGTTAGCAGGGAGAAGCAATCGATCCCCGTCTCTATCCATCCGACGTCTAACCAATCAGTTTACGCTCAATTGGTCATTGGTCATGAGGCGACACCGGCACATAAGACAGATCAACCATGGCCACCAACGCGAGCTTCGGACAGATATTACTCCATCAGTTGAACATTGACGGAGTGGCGTTATTGAAAACTGTGTTAAAAAATAGCTAGTTACTGGCTGTGAGCACCTTTACTCTCAGCTACAAACAACAAACGAGTGGGTCTGACCCTCTTTCTCTTTGCCATGACTTCGCAACCCGTGGATCGTGAAACTGTACCGGGTGGATTTCGGTGAGTGTAAAAAAATCCCTTCACGCTTTCTTAAAGGGATTGGTGTCCACACGTTTGATTTTTTTGTACTGACACACGTACACATTTTCTTTGCACCATTTGATAAATGAGGCCCCAGAACAGAAGCGAGTAGGTTATAAATGAAGACAGGAAGAGCCCAAAGAACCGAATACACATATGGATATTACACACAGGAAGGCCCGAGCTTGACTCGGACCCTTCTCGCTGTGCCGCCTTTGGAGGGAAGTCGTTGCAGAATCAATAAGACCCCACCAAATCCCTAAATGAAATGAAGGATCATCTGAGTAACATCGCAACTACTTTACTGCAAATAAACCAGTCACCGATACAGATTGATGCATGTGCATTGCAACAGGAACGAGGTGAAAAAGAGGTGAATATTGTATTTGTTGTGGCCTGTTGGACTGAAGGTCAATTACTGCAGTTTAAAAGCCTCTGTTCCATTTAAAATAACAAATGCTTCCTTACATTTCTTTATTTATTCATTTTCTCTCTGAATAATACATCCCACTGAAAAGCTGTGCTTATACATCATTATATCCTGCATTTTCTACACATATGGTACAAATACAGACTGCATTACTGTAAATATATAAAGCAACACAGTTTCTACTGTATGATAAGCAGTGCGTAAATATGTCAATAGTTATTGGACAAAACAATGCAACTGCAATTATTTGTCTATAATGTCTAGACTAGCAGATTAATTTATCAGTAAGAGAATATGCAACAGCAGTAGCAGTAAAATCATCTGTAAATGACGACATTTGCAAACAATATAAAAAGAACAGACACAAATCAGATGCAGTAAAATGTGCTAAATTTTCTGCTGGTTTTCCTTCATTCTCCAGTGAATGTAGGATTGTCCACGGTGGTGGTGGCTCCCTGGAAGATCGGGTTGCAATCCTGTTAACAAATAAAGCCCAGTGATCAGAAAGAGTTGTTTGATGATTTGAGGACATTTTGTCTTGAAGTCAGTTTATTTCAAGATGTCACATCACTAGGAAGACAGTATACAGTATGAGTGGTGCTCTCAGGTAGATCCTTATGTACTACACATGTGTTCACCTCCACAGGGTTAGTGTTACTGACTGACTGACTGACACAAGCAAAGCTATGGTTATTTGTTCAATTTATTTTTGTTATGAACATAATTCCAATAATCCCTAACCCACCATAGTTTCCAAATCTCCCACTCAGTATTGTGATGACAGTATATCATCCACAACTATTATTGCTGCAACATATACAATGTGATGTCACCCTCAGAGATACGCATCAGACTGACCAGCCACAACATTAAAACCACTGACAGGGGAAGTGAATAACATGTGACAATTCACTTTTCTGCTGGGAAACATTTAGACCTGGTATTCATTCATGTGGATGTTATTCAGACATGTACCACCCACCTAGACCAGACCTGGCACCCCCACCCCATAGCAATGACACTCCTTGATGGCAGCAGCCATCCACAGCAGAATGCAGCCTCACACAAGCTCACACATAAAAACAGTTTCAGAACTCAAAAAAAAAAAAGATGAATAACAGCACAAGGTGTTGACCTGGCCTCCAAATTAACCTGATCCCAAACTGATCAAGTATCTGTGGGATGATCCACAGAGGCCCCTCCCCTCGACCCATAGGACCAGGTTTGGGGGAAACATCCTGTTACCAGACCCCACAGGACAACCTCAGAAGACCCATGTCCATTCTCTGGTGAGTCACAACCGTTTTGGAGGTACTTGGTTTTAATGTTAAGCTCGATGTGTATGCTGCTTATGTTCACCAGAGGTTTACTGTTTTCCTCTGAGTGCTAATAATCTAATCAATGGGTCTCTTACTATTTTATTAAATTATATTTGTAATAAATTAAAAATAACACAGCGGTGGCATATTTGTTCAACTAGTGGCTAATGACTAGTCGACTTTACTGCTGTACCATGATGTTTTAAGCAGCAAGTCGTAACATCATGGCAACATGGACGCCTCCTGGAAGACCAGTGAGGACCCCAGTGGGTCATTGCATCAAACTAGCAGCAGTTCAAGTCTGTGGTAATACTTTACTTAAGATGAAGCCATGGACATGGAGAATATGTAAGTCAGCCCTGAAATACAACAAATATACTACTGCAATGCCCACACATCTGAAAAGACATCTGCCTGATATATTTCCTGAAATGTATTTCCTGAAATATATCAAGAAATGAAAATGTATTACTCGACACCAAAAGATGTCTTTTATACAAACCATCTGGAACTCTCATATCAGCTACGTTGAGGATTTCAGAAAAGGATTCAGGATTTCTATATTGTACCATCAAGTCCTGGTTAAATTCTGTTCAGAACCGTTAACTTTGCAGCTATACAGCAGGTAAAATAAGTATAGAACACATCACAATTTTTCACAGTAAACATATTTCTAAAGGTACTTTTCACCAGGTCTTGGTAACAACCCAAGTAATCCATACATAGAAAGAAACAAATAAGTTCATAAATTAATTTATGTGTAATAATGTGAAATGACACAGGGGAAAAGTGTTGAACACACTTTTAGCAGCTTTATTTTCCTTCTCTGAAGCCACTTGAGAGTTTCGTTGCCTTTGTGTTTGGGATCATTGTCTTGCTGAAATGTCCACCCTTGTTTCATCATCATTCTGGTAGATGGCAGCAGATCTTTCTCAAGAATGTCTTGGTACATTTTTCCATTCATCCTCCCTTCAATTGTATGAAGTTTGCCAGTACCACATGCAGAAAAACTAAACAGAAATCTAAAATAAAAACCCACACCATGAGGTTCCCACCTCCAAACGTCACTGTCAGCTTGGTTTTTTGGGGTGATGTGCAGTGCATTTTTTCCTCCAAACATGGTGTGTGTTATGGCATCCAAAGAGTTCAAATTTGCTCTCATCTGACCAAATTATGTTCTCCCAGTATTTTACAGGCTAATCCAAATGTTGTGCAGCAGACTTTAAACGAGCTTCAACGTGCTTTTTCTTCAGAAATGGAATCTTGCATACAGGCCATGGCTGTTGAGTGCGTTGCTTATTGTTTTCTTTGAAACAATTGCACCTGCTAATTCCAGGTCTTTCTGAAGCTCTCCATAAGTGGTCCTTGGCTCTTGGACAACTCTTCTGATAATTCTTTTCACTCCTCTGTCAGGAATCTTGTGAGGAGCACCAGGTCGCGGCCGGTTTACGGTCAAATGATGTTCTTTCCACTTCCGGATTATGGTCCCAACATTGCTCACTGGAACGTTCAGAAGTTTAGAAATTCTTCTGCCATCAGAACGTTTTGCAACAATAAGGTTGCAAAAGTCTTGAGAAAGTTCTTTGCTTCTACTCATCGTGAGATTTTCCTTGTGTGACACCTTGGTAATGACACACCTTTTTATAGGCCATCAGTTTGGACTGAACCAGCTGATATTGCTTTCTATGTATGGATTACTTGGGTTATTACCAACACCTGGTGAAAAGCACCTTTAGAAATATGTTTACTATGAAAAATTGTGATGTGTTCAATACTTATTTTACCTGCTGTATGCATATGTGTAGCACATCAATCACTGTTCTTCTCCAGCGGTCAGTATTTCCCTGTATTTACAAATAAATGAAACATAAATATTTTAAATAATACACAGCATTTTTTACCACTCTATAAGGTATTCAAACCTAAAAGGAGGCACGATTCACTGAATTCTGCTTAACAACAAACTATAGATACAGAAAGTGTCATGGCCACGTCCATGCCATCCTGCTGCTCTCCCCTCCCCTCCCTGTTCTTTCCTTACTCCTCCCTAGGGTAGGTCCCGGATGCAACCAACTGCTGCATGGCGCACACCTGTCCTTCATTGGCTCATCGCCACGCAGTTTGAATTCACTGGCTCTCCACTCGCTCATCGTCAGATCTTTACAGTTCACCTCGTGGTAACTATGTTTGGCCTCTGTTCCTAGTTTTTTGAAAGATGTGCTTTTCCTCTGGTGCTCTCCTTTTTGCACTTAGTTTCCTTGCGCTCAGATTCCTTCTTTTTGAAATCAAGTTTGTTTTTCTTCCAGCCCTGTCCAGTTCGCTGTTGCTCTGGAGGCGCTCCCATCTTGGATTCCCTCCTCTCCCTCCTCATCGATCCAGTACCCTGCCATTCTGCTCCTGCTAGCCTTCAGCCTCATCCGTCCACTTCTACTTTCCCTTTCAATAAAACCCCTTTAAAGAACTTGCTCATGCGTCTGCATATTTGGGTCCACTTTATTCCACACGTTACCACAGAAATATCTGGCCAAAGATGGTTCCAAAGCTCTCCAACAAACCATCGCTGGACAAGACGATCTGCTGTGTAAACATGACCAACTACTTTAAAACCTCATGGACAACTCAGTCGCCATCTCAGGGCAAGTATATGACATAACCTCTCAGCACACTGAAACTTTGGCTCAGATCGGGTTCATATTTGGGTCCACCCGTTACCACAGAGGGGGGGAAAAAACAAAACAAAAAAACTTTAATATAAATAGTCTCACATCATTCCACTGGGATTTCTTCTTTTCCTTCTCAAATTTCTTGTACTCTTTCACGTCCCTCATGTAGAGGAGCATCTTGACGAGCATCAGCACCAGAAGACCAATGAGAGCGACTCCCACAATGGCGCCTCCGATAATCGCTGCAAAATTGGGCGGTGGTGGACATTCTGTGGGAGTTAAAGACAGCAGAAAGTTTCACATGATTCCAACACCATAAACATGAAAGAAAAAAACTAGTATATTAGTATGTTATGTAGTATGTGTGCAATACTTTGGATTTGTGACTGCATATAATAACATTTTAACATAGTGCTGAAACAAGAAGAGTGATCTTATATAAAGAGTTTGCCAAGTCTAAATTTTGTTTTCATTAGCAGCCTACCTCTCTGTTTCAAAACTTCAGCTCTGTAGTTATCTTCTCCAACCAACTGGTCCAGCTTAAATTTGATCCAGCATCCCTCACTGTCCTTCTGCTGACACTCCTTGGTTGTTAAGGTGAATTGGTCTACATTCTCTACCTTGGTATTCCTACACTCTGTGCTACAGTTTTTTTCAAAGAGACCGACGACACATTCAATGCAACTCCTGAAAACAAAGTTAAATGAGGCAGTTTAGAATTCTCATTATAAGTCTGCAGTGGAGATACTTTATTCATGGATTTGTAAATTGTTGAATGAAACAATAGATAATAATTTGAAAGTTACAGCAGAATGAATGTGTTAACTTACCACTTGGTCTGACATGGGTCTGGGCAGCCGAGACATGTCTTGCAGAGTGGAGGCTGGTATCCCTCTTTACATATACAGCGGTTACACACACAGGACCCTCTGCCATAACACACTGTGTTGTTTGGGGTACGACAGGCCTCATCAGACTTTTTGCATTGACAGGCACTGCCCTCAAAGCCAGAGTGGCATTTGCATGTTCCACACTCGCAATCACCATTTCCTACAAGTAGTGAGAAACAGAGAGGAAAGTTACTGAGTCATGACATAATTTCTATCCCATATATCCTGTAGTTTCTCTGTGGAGTGGTTGTGTCTAAATATCCACAAGGAGCCACTCAGTCCATGAATAGTAGGGCCAGCAGATCAGGCAGCCCAAGAGCTCCAAGGTCAGACTGACCATATACAGTACTGTGGAAATGTTTTAGGGGAAAAATGCTGTAAACTCAGAGCACTTTCAAAAACATAAAAAATTACTCTTTATTTTTATTAATTTACAAAATGCAAAGTGAGCGAACAAAAGAAAAATCTACATCACATCAATATTTGGTGTTACTACCATTTGCCTTCAAACCCACATCAATCCTTATAGGTACACTTGCACAAAGGCAGGGACTTTGTAGCATCAGCATTCTCTCATTCAGCCTCAAGAGGTAGTCACCAAGCACAGTTTTCCAACAGTCTACAAGGACTTTCCAGTGTTGGGCACTTCGCTTTGCCACAACCAAACGATCTCTTCTCAATAACCCTTACAAAGCCTGGAGCTGTTGAAAAATAAATGATGGTCCCACTAAGCAGAAACCAGATGGTATGGCTTGTTGCTGCAGGATGGTGTGGTAGCCATGCTGCTCCAGTGTTTCTTGCATTTTTAATAAATCACCAACACTCATCAGTAAAACACCATCACACTTCATCAGCCCATGTAAAACCCTCCTCTCACTGTGTCTGACTCTCAAAAAAAAAAAAAAAATCTAAATCTTCCTCAGGTTTCTTAGCCCAAGCAATCCTCTTCTTCGTGTTCTCCGCTACACAGTTGATGTTGAGTTGTGTCTGCAAACTATGAAGAATTTAAATGGCCTCTAATCTGAGGCCATTAACTCTAATGAGTAATTCTACAGCAGAGGTCACTCTGAGGCTTCATAATCTGTGGTGGTCCTCATGAGAGACAGTTTCATCATAGCATTTAACAGATTTCTGGACTGACTGACGTTCATGTGAACGAGAAGGGAAAGAGAAGGGCTGGAAAAAGCTGCCATCAAACCGAAAGGTGGGTACTTTGAAGCATCTAAAATATAAAACATAGTCTGTTTTTTCGTTTACTACATGATCCCGTGTGCGTTCCCTCAGAATTTGTATCTTCAGTATTAATTTACAATGTAGAACATAATACAAATATAGAAAAATAATGAATGTCTCCTCACTTGGTCCCTCAGTGCTCAGTCATATTCTGTTTTATCTTAGGAGTGGGTTAGGGTGGGGTAAGGGTACACTTGGGTAGTGTGCATGTGTATGCTATTTGTCGCGTGCGTGTGTTTGTGTGTGTGAATGAGCTTCTGGTGCATGGGGGTTGGGGGTGTTTGTTTTTAATGTAAAGGACTTCCAGGACAAAGTTTGATTGGAAAATGATGCAACCGTACCTCCACATTGCTTATTCTGGAACTTTTCACAGTGGTCATTGTCACACTCGCAGAATTCACCATAGATGCTGCTTCCACTCTCCGTGTTGTGGCACTGGCACCTGCCACATACACAGTCCCCTCGACCCTCACACTCCGTGCCGTTATTTCTCTGGCAGGAAGCTCGCAGAGAGGTTTCGTCTTTATCACCAATGACACATTCACAGAACTGACCAATGAAACCGGCATTGCAACTGAATAAGGACAAGTTAAGAAGATGAAGGTTTGTTAGATCACTCTCTGTGAGCTACATCTTTTAACAGAATGTACAATCATATTTTTCAGTCATCCACACACCCTTTGAAGATTCTATATTTCTCTTTGTAAACAGGAAAAACAAACTCATTTTAAAAGTGCTGGAAAGAGCTAGACCTGCTATTCCTTCATGAATACTGAGGAATCTTATATTATTCTTTGAATATTATTCCACAGGAAAATCTAGGCTGTGTAAAGGTGGTGTTATTTTCTGCAACACAAATACTAAAAAAAAAACTAAGTATGGACCTGTGTAACGTCATCAGCTGTTTTATTTGTTCAAAATTGTATCATCTTACTATAAGGTGTAGCATTTTGAGGTTGTTCTTATATCAAACTAACAGGTTAGACTAGATAGAGAATGTAAGTCCCAAAATTCAACCTTGATGACAAATCAACTGATGTGAGTTTGTTACAAAAATCAAATCAAAACAAGTTTGCCCTCTAATTACTATGGCTATAAGAATTTAGCAGGCCATAAGTAATACAGGACACTTACAATATGCTGATGAAATTAGTAGAACAATAGAAATACTATTAACAATTAACTCCATTTTGTCCAAAATAATTTCTGTAACTCATGAGCTTAATATTTTTGGTATCAGTATTTCTTACACTACTTACACAATAAGAACTAACTTTACTGTGTAGTTTTCAGGAACCCAGTGGTTGTGGAAAAAGACTTATTATATTATAAATTTATCTATTCCAAATCAAATTTAGGCAAAAATCACCATACACATACAGTCATTGAGTAGGAGGGAAATACTTACCTGCAAATACCACAGATGATGCTTCCCTTGTGACTGCAATGTTGGTGAGCTTTGTCTTCTGAGTTTTCACATGGACACTTGCAGTTGGTAGATAAAGTCACTGTCAGTGTGTCTTTAAATCCCAGTGGTCTGATGGTGAAAGACTTATCCTCTATACATGAGTCTACAGTTACAGTAACGTCAAAATGTATCTGGAAAAGAGATTTCAAAATGGAGTCAGACAATTTTTCAAGAATGAAAAACAACATGAAAAATCCGAGGCACAATATTCTGATTTTGTAATTGCATATTCTCAGTAGGTGTTGGTTTCAACAAGGCGTGTGCCTCATCATTTATTCTGTTTTGTAACAAAACTGTTTTGGTTTTGCTTGAATTAGCAAATAAAGATCTAGAGCAGAGGTGTTAAACTTGTTTTAGTTCAGGGCCACATTCAGCCCAATCTGATCTTAAAGGACCAGAAACATAATCGCATAACAACCTAGAAATAATGACAATGTTTTCCTTTGTTTTAGTGCAGAAAAAATACATTATGATAATGTTTACATTTGATGAATTATCCTCTTGCAAAACATTTCATGAACAACCTGAAAATTCTCAAGTAAAATAAATTAAATTTTGGTGCAATGCTGCCATCTACAGTTCAGTTCTGGGTCTCATTGCTGTGTTATGTCAGAAGATCTAAAAGAGTCTGACAGTGGATTAATTGTGAATAGCAGTTACTTTTATCAAAAACTTGCAATTAATTTCTCAATTCTTTGCACAAATTCATCCCACCGCTCACATTGGACCTTCTGGTGTGCCGGCTTTGGCTCATGAACCATATGTTCGCCACCCTTGGTCTACAGCATGCACTGGAATGATTTAGAATCTTTTCTGAAGAGCTGGTGTCTGAGCTACATTATCTAGTCTGTGGTCACCAGACCTGGATCAGGATATGCAGATCTACACAATAAATGAATGACTATACAATACAATCAAGCACTTGAAACTGAAATGAATATAATAATAGCTGTGAGTGTTTTCTGAACTTTATGAACAACAATGTCAACACTGACCATTTGAGCCTCATGCACATTGTTACAAACTCCTCTGCTGTCTCCTGCTGGTCCTGGATTATCACATATTGGGGTGTAGACAACTCTTACATTGTCAGGAAGACTGTCATGAGTCACGGTTTCTTTAGAGGACAAACTCTGCCATAAAAATCAGTAAGAAATAATGCATTAATCACAATACAGATTTCAAAGATGCATTTGCCTTCAAATGGAGAAAGGTGGCAAACTGATGCACCATGAAAGGCCAACTTACATTGTAGGCTCTCTGAATCAACTGAACAACATTTTTGGAATCTGATGACAGGACTCCCACTTCAGATTTTGGAATAATTTTGGAGAGTTTCTATGAAAAAACATGGAAATGAAATATGAATCTGAATTTTAATGCAATGTTTCCTTTGTAATTTGTACCAAAATGAATGAATTTAATTTACCTTATACACAATCTCCACATTTTCTGTCACTGCAAATATTGGCTGAATATTGTGCTTTTTCAACGCCATAGCAAGTTGTCCAACAGATGGGTAGTCCTGCAAATAATGATCAGTAAAATCTTTCAAACATTGCTGACAGCGCTTACATAATGAGAGGAGTAAAAATCACTGAACCAATCTGTCATGATTCCACACATACCATCTCACTGCCTTTGACATAAAGATCATTTTCCATATGACACTGTTCATCATTGGGTTCCAGTATTCCAGCCAATTTTCCATCTCCAGCCATGTGGAATCCAGCATCAGTGGTCAGCACAATAAGCCGAGTGCTGCTGTTTCTCCAACCAATTTTATCCTAAACAAAAATATGCACAGAGTAATATTTTTATGATAGAAATATTAATTGTCTCTGACTCTTTAACAGGGAACACTGAGAACAACTGAGTGTGTCAGGACATTGGAAGAAATATTACTAACTCTTTATAAGGTCAAGTTTGGATTCCTTGTCTTCCTTACAACACATATTTACACATTTATCTGTTTGGACTGGTCCTTACCCCACATACAGCAGCCTGCATCATGGCATCCAGACTCCCTTCAGGAGAGTCAAGGTTCCCAGAAATGAACTGAGCTGCCACTTTCCTTTCAAACTCCGTCTCCTTTGATGTCATACTGAGCACATGTCTGTAGCCAAAGGCAGCCTGACACTGCTGGTCATTCTCATCACATGGCTTCGCCAATTTTTCCTTGTTGGTGTTGGTGTAAGGAAGGACTGTCTTATCAACAAAGGCACCAAATCCTGTAATTATAACAAGCTACAGCTTTACTCGTTGCTTTTATTTATAATATGAACTTGTGAAGTGTCTAACTTACTGTCACACCACAGAGCATTTTTTTATTACGTGCTCTAAACTGAAGACACTGGTAATTGTGGATTTAACTCTCGATGTTCGACAGTAGGAAACTTTGAGAACCCTAAAGTTATTGAGTGATATGTAAAAGACAACAAATAGATGGTCCATGTTATTAGAGTAAGACCACCACCATCTTACCTATTTGAGCATGCCGAGTGATTCTTTTCAGAGCAGCAAAAAGATCATTGCCGAGTTCTTTGATTTTCTGCAAATCATCTTTCATGGAGTAAGAGAAGTCCATCAGGTAGTAGAGGTCCACTGGATAACCCTCAACTCTCTTAAAAGAAACACGGAAGGTTTGTGGAAGCCCTGTGAACACAGAAATGAAAGAAATTCAACTAGAGCTGTTACCATGGTCATCAAGTGGAACAATAGGAAAATGATTTAAATTCAGTGTGATAATTGTCAATTAAAACCAGACAGATTAAACTAATAGAGAATATTAAAAACCTTTGATTGTTTGATTTTTACAAAATATCAGTGTTTTCCCCCAAATGCAGAGACTGGCAGTGACATGGAAACAAACACAGTCTGCAGATCAAAGTTTAACATTAACTGATTGCACAAACCCGGACGCAGCTGCAGGTTAATTTTCTGAGGACTCATCTGGACTGGTTCTTCATTCTCAAAAGACGTAGACAGAGAATCACTCTTGGTAATGTCTTGAGAGTTCACAGGAGAGATGATTTCTTCATCGTCGCAGCCCTTTTGTCTCAACTGGTCTTTGGTGTCACAGCGCACTGCTTCCTGCTCTCCTGGTTTGGTGAAATTCTGCAATAAATAAAGACAACAACAGAGCATTATTCAAGCTAAATATATGATGTGCTTTTAACATCTTGCCGTGTGTTCAAGCAACACAGCTCAAGAAACATCAGCAGAACTACATGTAAAATAAAGTAGTCTGTATAAAAATGGAACAGCTCCTCTAAAGTGAAGCCAAAGTAAGTAGAGCTTCTCCTGGTGACAGGCTGCTGTGTGGGTCATAAGCTCCATATTAGTGGATGGGACTTGGCCCAAAGTAAAACCTTAAAATATACATCAAAATTTTTTTTTCAAGGAGGTTTCTGTCATTTTAGGTAGTTAGTATAATACTGGTGCACATTGAAGTTTCAAGATGAATTTTCTTTAGTTATTTGACATTATAGAAACAGTATGTGACATCATCATCATCCTGTAAGACCATGAGAGTTGAAAAAAATAAATGGGCACAGCGTACAATCCAATATTTCTAGTAGTGTAGGTTGAGCAGAGCACAGTATTAATTAAACATATTAAACAAAAACATCTGGAGGAAGTGTGGTCAGGTCATCAATATCCCAGCTCCCTGTCACATGCATGACCGCATTGTCCACGTCAATGCTATGATTGAAACACCGCAGTCAGAGGCAGTTATGTGCATGAGCAATGTGGACAGCATCTTTTAAGGGGCAACACGAGTAGCACGAGGTCCCAGGCAGGGCCCAACCCTGGCGTCCTTTTGGCAACTCTCGATGCAAGGATGAGCAGAGAGTTGACCTGTCTGTCACCAGGGGACCAATCCTACCAACCACCACTCAAAGTATTGCTGGGAGCCAAACTGAGAGTAGCTACATAGATAAGATAAGATAAGATAAGATAAGATAAGATAAGATAAGATAAGATAAGATAAGATAAGATAAGATAAGATAAGATACACATATGGGTGGACTAAAAAGAATATAATATAAAAGAATATAAGAATACACAAATATCAAAAATATATAAGAAAGCATAATTACAACAAACAAGGCAGTGTTCACGTAAAGTGTGTATGCTTATAAATATAAATGTACGTATATGTTCACACAAATGTATGTATATGATGCAGACAGTGCAAAAAACAAACTGCAGGTATATAAACGAAATATAAATGGCATATATACATGTAGTTAAGATTGAGAGGAGAATTGCAGTATATGTAAGAGATATTGCACATAATTGCACATATGTAGTTGTGGGTCTACTGGGAGCAGATCTGGTTGCAGAGTCTGACAGCAGAGAGGAGGAAGGACCTGCATCTCAATAGAGACTATACAAAACCCACATTTACATATGCAGCCCACGCCCCTACATTGATCATGGTCATGACTCCGTAACCCCCACCCCTTTCTATTGATGTATCCGTATAAATGTGGTACATTTCCAGTGTTCTGGGTCGGTTTACCTTCCCAGACCTAACCTCTGTGTCTGTAAGCTCACCGTATACCGGTATACCAATAAACACTCCACTACAGCAAACTTTGAAACAAGGAGCTTGAGTGTTTTTCTTCAACACTACTCAGTAGAGGACCAGACTTCAGAGGGTAATCTCACCCACCATTCAACCTAGAACCACCATTGACTACAGTTAATATAATCAGTTTAAATGATTATGATTTAATACAAATGTAAGAGGAAAAACCTTTAGAGTCTGTAGTATAAGACATGAATTGAGTAAACATCCTACAGGTTTATGAAGAAAATTAGCATTGTTGTGGTTGAAGTATGAGTTTCACAAAGTTCTCAAAACAAAACCTCTCTCAAATAAAAACTAATTTATGAAGTTACTATGAAAATATTAATATCTGTGTATGGCCCATACAGATCTTTGGTTATACTGAGTGTGTCTGAATGGTGTCTTTCGAGTCAAAGCCAGTTGTGTTAATATGAAGCCTGCAGCAGGATGAGGTGTGATATCATCAGCTAGTAAAGAAGCTGATGGTGGCCTGTTGTGTGTAATCAGCCTGAAGTCACGTTATTGACCAACGGTGGACAAATCAGTACCATCTTGTATTTCATTTACATAAACTTTCTCTCTCACCAGCTTTTGGCACCATGCACAGAACGGCCCAGATTTGATACAGTCACTGCAGGAGTTGACGACTGACTTTGTGCAGGTTTGTTGTTGTTGACACAGCGCTGCAAAGAAAATCACAAACCTGAACAACATGATCACACATTCAAATAAACCTTTTAGTATCTCTATAGATTGGACAAATAAATCTTTTTAATATGTCTATAGATTGGTAGGGATGGGGGGCTCAATGTCAGAATCCTTAAGGCTTAAGAATTTCTGGTTTAGAATAAGTGAGAATAAATAATCACTGAGCCTGAACATCCTTTGAACAGTCACATCTTTCCACTGATGGATTAATTACAGATTTATTCATTTGCAATTGAATTATCTAACTTCTACATTTTAAAACTTACCATTCTGCTCCATCATGAGGAGCAGAAGTAACAGCAAACGACGATCCATGACCTGGTGACAAAACAACACATTTTTGCAGCCATTAACCAGCAGATGAGTAAAATCATGATATTAGATATTACATAAAGGTCAACAATGAAGCAATCACTTTTAATTTAAAATGCTCCTCCTAAAAATACATGGAATATGTTAAATTATTTCCTATTATTACAATATTTGCATCATTTACTAGTGTACCCAATGTTTTTTGCGAGCAAGTGTGTGCACACTTAGATGTCATTTGTTCTCTGCATTTAACCCACCCAAATGAGCTCACAGCACATCTCAGGCAGCATCCTGGATAAAAGCCAAGGCTGAATATGGTGAGACGGCACTGAAGACTTATTATACTTTGTGAATATTTTCATTGAAAGCTTACAAAAATAAAAAAAGACATTTTTACTAAGGTATAACAGCTGCAACAAACTATTACATATTTTTTTCAAGTAATGCATCGATCCGAGTAGTCTATTAATTATGTGATTAACTTGCTACTAAATAATAAACATAATCATTACAATTTGTCTTTCAACCTCTTATTTGTGCTGTATCTTGTTGCAGGAAAACAGCCAGTTGATATTTGTGAGTTGTAATGTCACATACCAACATTTTATTGGACGTCATATTGGACTGTGCATCAGACCTAGGGTGGGTCTTAATTCTAACAAGGTCACCAATCACATAGGAGGCCTGATGCCGTCTCTAAAAACACAATAATCTTTTTGTCTGTTGTGCCTGCAGTCAAGCACTGCTCTGGCATCTCTGGGTGCAGCACATCAGGGTACGGCACACCAGGCTCATCCACAACGTCGCTGGAAGGGTGTGATATGAGGTCAAGTGGGGTGTCCAGCACCCGACCATACAGCATCATGGAGGGGCTGAGGCCTGTGCTTTCATGTGGGGCCGTACGCAGAGCAGAGCAGATTTGTGACAAGTATTTATCCCACATTGTGTGTTTCTCCCCAACACTGGCAGGTATGGCAGTTCTGACAGTCTGGTTCACACGTTCTGTTGAGTTTGTTTGGTAAGCAGTGGTAAGCCTGTGCACAGATCGCAGGGTAGAAACAACATGCTCAAACAATTCACTGACAAAGGGTGAACCTCTGTCACAGATTAGGTAGGTTGGGGCACCATGTCTGGAAAACATTTTACCGACAAACTTGATGCTGCCACCCACTGCCACCTGTGCTGTTGCCTCTCTAACTGCACACACCTCAATCCATTTAGAAAAGTAGTCAACAAAGACCAGCAAGTGGGTGTTACCAGATACAGTTTGGGGCAATGGGCTGACAAAATCCATTCCTTCATACTCCCAGGGCTTTTGGGGCAAAATAGGAACCATGAGACCAACTGGTTTCCTCCAGCTCGGTTTTGTGATCTGACAGACTGAGCAGGATGGGACATACCAATTGACATCTGCTGCCATCTTGGGCCAAAACAAACCTGAACAGCAACCTTTGGTTTGAAAAACCAAGGTGAACTGCTGTGGGGTGGTCATGATAATGGGAGAGCAAGGTGCCATGGATTGATGTGGGGGCATAAAGCTTCAGTTCTTTCAGAGGATGCAAACTACACATGGCTTTTGGGTCTGAGTAGTAAATCAGACTGTCATGAACAATAAACTGTGGGGATTGTTTTTGTCTGAGTCAGTATGCAGATTCGCCTCCACATCTCTGAGAAGCTGCCTGATGTCGGGGTCATTCTTCTGCAGCTGTTTCAGTTGTGAGCTATCTGCTAAAAGCAGGTGTGGGGGACATATCCAATACTCTAATCATCACCAAAGTCCCATCCACCTACTGGTTTTTATGGAAAATAATTAAGTTTTTTTTTTTGTAAAAAAAACAAAACAAAACAATAAAATACTTTGGCTCAGTAGACTGGCTGAACGTTGCTTAAATGCACTGCTCCTGTCCTGTTCAACTAGCAGCAGGTTGTAAGTAGCATTACAAACAGATGGAGTGACAGCGGGGACAGTCAATCTCATGGGAAACCGCGGGAGCCTATTGGAGAGCAATATTTAGGTTAGAGGCTGGACTTTTAGCAAAGACCAGTCTTTGTGGTCCATAATTATTAACTCAACATTATGGACATGGACATTTTTGGATATTAACAGGGAAGTGTCCCTATCATCCTTGTCCAATTCTACGCCTCTGTTCGCTCCCTGCTCTCGCTCCGAGTTTTCTGGATTACACTCTGTGATTACACTCTGTTTGATTCCATGGTTTGTCGTGCTGGTTGCACTAAAGACTATAGTGTGCCCTTTATCAAGCCGGTCTCAACACACACAAACATTCAAATTAGACAAATAAATTGTCATACCTTTAGATTTCGGGCGTTGCGTGTTCCCACTTGTGTGCCAAGATCAACGAGCTGACCCTTATCCAGTCCCTTTGTGGTTGCCAGTTATATCGTCTGCGAGACTGACCCTGTTGGCTCTAAATTTCTCCAGTTACTATTAGAAATTACATAAAAGTCAAGAAACCAGACGGAAGCCACAGACTTGTGCTTCCTTACAGGTTTAGTGGTACTTTATTTCTCACAGCCAAGTGCACTAGACAAAGTGAAACTGGAACAACCCAACGACAAGCATCTGGGGTGTAGTTTATATAGTCTTGGTGTGTGTGAACGTGTGTTTATTTAGCTCTGTTCACTGTTGGACTTGTTCTTGGTGATAGCGTCAACACTTTCCTGTTTTTGACACATTTGGTTTTATGCCCAGAAAAGGTCACATGGTGTTCCTGGTGTGTGAGCCGATTCCTGGCCCATTATTTTCAGTGTTCCCATACAACCTATTTACTGTATATCTGTCTATCCATATATGCATATAGGCATATGTAATTTCTCCAACATCAACCAACCCGGTATATACATATACAGACACATATAAGCACACTCACACTCACACCCAAATACACACTAAAAGCTGTTGAGAGACATGGCAGGACACTGAAGCTCGAGGTAAGGAGGAGCTACCGTTCAGTAAATAATTGCATGTAATGTCTTTTGTCAATGCAAAACTTGGGGCCCGCCACACCTAAATGTGGAGTGCCCAACCACCCAGGCAGTAGGGACCTAAGGGACTGTACCTCCATGCCCATGCCCCAAGTATTAACATAAATAAAAATAAATATGATAAAATCAGGAAAATTTTAAATCAAGTGTGATAAAATAGAATTATGAAGAATTAAAATCATGTAAAAGCCTGATTAGGAAGATGAGTTTTAAACCTCATTTTAGAAGTAGCAACAGTCTCTGTGACCCTGGGGCTCTCCTGCAGGCTGTCCCACAGCTGGGAGCCATAATAACTGAATGCTGCCTCTCTGTGTGCCTTACATCTATCTCTTGTAAAATTTATCATGTCATCCATGCCCGAAAGTTTGTCTTTGCTTTGAGTGAGTCTGGTTTGGCTAAATATGTGAGATTGTTAAGTTTTTGGCAGTAATAGCACACGGTTTCCTTACTTAGAAGTCACTATAATGAACATGGAATCAGTGCCAAAACTGTGTTGGTTTTTCTTGCCACCGTTGTCTCAGTGCTGGCTCTAGGTGTTTCAGGCTGTGGTTTCTGTAAAAAGCCTTTTTATTGTTGTAGACACTATAAATTAATTAAAGAATAAGAATAAAACGCCATGAGAAGGGGTGAGGGTCAGCTAATGCTTTATTTTTGACAATAACAAGAGACCCTACCATGTGTTCATCTCCACAAGAACACAGCAGAATGGTAGAGGTGGGATCAAACAGGAGACTGGCTGAATGTCACTTGGTAAACTGTGTGTAAGCAGCCAAGCTCAGGCACAGTTTAGCTGTGGCTCATTATGACACATCAGTCTGGTCTAATTCAGCATGCAGCTGCATTTTAACACATGCAAGTCCTAGTTCAAACCATTCTAACCCACCAGCTTTTCAAATGCTAAGTGACAGATTGATTGGTGACCGACATGATGGCCTGGAGAAGTTTATTCACCTGTAAGGAGCAGGCATCAGGTTAGGACTATGCAATCTTTAACAACCAAAACACAATCGAGGAAAAACGAAAAACAAATATAACCAGCTTTGTGTTAAAATTCTAAAGGTGTTACCTCAGCTTACAGTATACCCCATCAACAGATGAGCTATACGGGCTCCTGGTGTGCATCCATCTTGGTGGAAATCTAGCAGCTCCAGCAGCTGCAAGCATTTTGATGGAATATTTCTTAAAGAAAAACATGTACATTCTTCTTGATGAGGTTCAGATTACAAGATCTTCAGGTCAAATCTTTCAGTTTGTTTCTTGCACAGAATTTGAAATAATCACATCAGCCAGTAGGAATATATTAAAGAATAATCAGCTATGATCAAAACCCAAAAGAAATGCTGTTGTTGCCTTTCATAGTCACAGGATTTTCAACCTGCTGCAATCTCAGCCATTATAAACACAAAATAGTATAGTATAGCAGTCCAGGGGTGTAAGTCTAGGACACGGTAAAAGGAAAAAGGAAACAGAAAGAACTGCTGAAAATGGAGCAGAGATCTTAGGCCTTGTTCAGACCTTGCATTAATATCCTGGGCCGTCTGATCACCAGTGGCCTGTGTTCACACCTGACACTGATGCAGCTTCACATGCGTCCCCAGCCAGCTCTTCAGATCCAATCTCAGTTGTGCACTCTGTATAAATAAACACCGATATCATTCGGGGTGTAGAAGAATATTTTAAGGCCGCTGTCTGTAATGGATCTCTGCCGCAGTTTCAGAACCATAAACGGAGCAGCAGTGCAAGGTCTGAACGCGGCCCAAGTCTTCTCTCTCTAAGACTAAACAAATTAACAGCAGGACAGCGAAAGGAAGCGAGATCCACTGGTTTGAAGTTCTCTACATTTGCTGGGTGGAGTTCCCATTCCAGGTGTTGTTGTCGTCTTCGCTGTCCTCCTGAGTCCTCAGCCTACAAACTTGGCCATCTTTCTTGAAGTCCTTAGTCCGACTCTCTAAAGTGTGCTTGGAGAGTGATTCTCTGGAAAAATGAGAAAAATGAAATAAAGTAAATTAATAACTTCTTTGTTTGATTACAAAGTTTTGCGTATGGTCCAACAATCTTGGTTTAAGAGTCAACGTAACACCAGACCACTTACAACCCATTTCCAAAAAACTGGGATGTTGTGTAAAACAAAACAAAAAATAAAAACAGAAAGCCATAAGTTGCTAATAAGTTACGATATTATCATTTAATCTCTGACATTTAACACTGATGATAAATGATTAATTTATGAATTAAATATTCAAGTATTTACAAACCACGTATTAAGACGTCATTAGGACCGGTCTAAATAATAAGCTGTATAAATGTACATTCAAATAGTTTATGAATTGTTTCCTTATACCTTTGAAAGGAACCACTAATACTAAGTGTGTTAATCGATGGTTTACACGAGTGTATGATTCATGATTAATTCAGGTAGTTAGAAACCATGTAGTAGTTGCTAGTAACCTATTTGTTCAAGTTTTCCAGACGGAAAAGTAGCACCTCACCTCTTTGCTTTGTTGGAGGATGATGCTGAGTTGATGACAGAGCCGGATTCCTGGGACGGGCCTCTGGATGCTGCTGCTGCTGTAGTAGGCGGTGGACTCGAAAACAGGAAGGAGCTGAGGAATCTCCAAACAGCCAGCAGAGGGTAGAGGAGCGAGCCCAGAAGTGCCCAAATATTCCCCCCGGACGACTGGACCGTGTTTGCCGGCCTACCAGACTGATAAAGAAAGAGAGAGAGAGAGAGAGAGAGAAGGCCTCGTCAGGTCCAGGACCTCATTAAAACATGACGGCTAGGGCTGCGTATTGTTTACATTTCATCAATTCTCATTCCAGTTACGCTTAGTGATTCTGGTCAACACAAAAATGAACCCGACTGGCTCAACTAGCGTTTGGCAGTGACTGACTGCAGGTTATGGCGTTTATGTCCCACAGTACTCTGAAAGATCCTTTACTGTGAGCACTGGGAATGATCCTTTCCACCCCTGTATCCTCTGTGATGAAGCCTCTAAGATCATGATCAGGAAGTCTTTTCTTGAAAACAAATACTGTGCAAGTTGTTGTGATCTGGATCAAAGGTGGAATGCTGGGATGTGGACACTAATTTACTCACTGGCAAAAGCACAACAGAAGCACTTGAAGTCAGTTCCAGCTCCAGCAGAGTCTTGTTCAGGTCTTCACTGGTGAACTCTCGCCGAGGGAACATAGTTGCCAAGGTAAACTTCACATAGCGGCTTCCCACTTCCTGAAGCAGAAGAAGCACAAAACAATTCCCTGTGACTCTTTGTGAAGAGAGACAGCACTGGGAGGTACACTTCAAAATGTTCAATGACATCATTCAAAGATTATTTGAAATCTATGTGTGATTGTCTTTATTTCAATGGACACACTCCAATGGCCTAATACAAAATGCCATCACGTATTTGACATAAATTATTACTTTTCATGGCAAAATGTCTGCTGACATTCCACCAGAAAGACAAACACTAAACAGGTCACTTTTAACAGATTTACATTTCAATAACCTTAAATATGCGCCATCTACAGTTATTCCTTCAAACGGATTATATCGCCTGCTGAAATCCTCTTAAAGTAGCATAGAAAAAAAAATTATTGGTGGTAATTTTTGGCAAACCTGAACAGCATAGTCCTGAACCTCCTGCAATCTGCTGAGAGCGGGGAACTGGTTGGTGAAGGACGAGCCATCTGGGAGGCGGAACTGTATCCTTGCGATGGTACTGGTCATACATGCACATGATGAGACACAGGATAAAAAGAGAGGAACAATACTGAGGGTTCAATGTGGAATATTACAACAGATCCAACATCCAAGACATTTTTTCAACGGCACACGATCTAACGGTCCATTGTGACCAATGTAACGATCATCCCTGCAGTACAGTATGACTGGTAGCATTCACAAACCCAAACACACCAGCCTAACCTGCCAAACAACACGAGTGTCATTTGACTGGCTCCACCAGCTCCACGGTGAGTGGATGGGACTTGGGTCCCACCCCGAAAAATCTAGTGGAATTAAAGCAGCGTCTATCATAAAATTCTGCTGCATGTTCCCGTTCCTTGACTCATTTTCCTGTGCCCAGGGGGCAGATTTGAACGATGTTGACAATGCTTAGGCCAAACAGAAGAGAAATTAAGCATATATCACAATGTTGTGACATGTCTTTGTCTATACGTATCTGAACCATTTATGACCTGTGAAGCTATCAACTCCTTTATACCAGTGGCCCATTTACCTCCTCTCCCTGACTAATGCCTCCTTCCTGGTCTTCTGTTCTTCCTCTCTGGCCTGCAGTAGGGCCTGCTTGGCAGCCTTATCGTCTTCCTGGGTCTTGGCATAGCGGGCTGCTCTATCAGCTCGGTCCTGCAGAACACCAGAACAAAGGTCAAGAGGCTCCAGTTAAAGAAGAGCTGTGAGGGTTTTATGTATAGGAAGTATGTACACTGCTACCACTCATTACACTACATGGTATATATATTATACCATTCATTGAATATATTATATCTATATGATTGATGCCAAAGACACTGAGGATATACTACTACTGTATATGGTGCTTCAAAATACATGGCAGCACACATGAATATATGTATGAATGAATAAGTCAATAAATACACAAACAAACAAACAAAAAAACCTCAAAAATGCAGGAATAGACATCACTGGGCTTGGAACTACCTGAACAGTAAATGAGAAAACATTCTCAGTCTTGGATTGTGGCATCCCGTTAAGTCAGGTGTGTCCAAACTACAGTCAGTTGGGTTCATTTTTAATTGAGCTGTAGCAAATTCATATTACACATTATGTAATATGGTCCTCATAGGGGGCATGAGGATTGGATGGAGCAGTTGGATGCTGCTACTTTTCTGTGCATTTGAGAAAACAAATCCAACCTTAGAACCTTTGATCCAAACTTTTAAAATGAGAGCCCAATGGATGTTCTGCCAAATAACAAGATCCAACCATATTAGCTCACTTTTAAACAGAGCCAAAAAAAAAGCCTTTGTGAATGTGTTTTTTTACGTATCAACTAGCAGCTTTTTTTCCCCACTTCCTCTACTTTAAATAGAGACTAAAATAAGGTTACCATGGCAATCTGCTGTTTGACCCTCTCTCTGGCAGCCTTCTCCTCTGCCTTCTCTCTGTTTCTTTCCTCCAAGAGAGGCTTGGTCTTGTCTTCTTCCTGTTTCCTCTTGAAGTCCTGCATGTTTTTCCCCAGCTTCCGCCGCTCCATTTCCTTTTTGATCTCACTCTGACACAGAATGAAACAGAAACAGAAACAGAAACAGTTACAGTTAGGTCAGGGGTGGAGTGGGCTGAATGAATCGTACATTCCATCAGTCAGGATTCACACTATGAAAAAGACTCAAAGACAACGTTAAATAAGACATTTTACAGAGATGGAACAACAAAACGAATCAGCCATGAAAAAGGAAACAAAAACACCTGATCTGAGAAATGAGGCTGTGTAGAAAAAAACAAACAAACTGTAACTGTACCAAAATCCAGTTGGGGACATATTTCAAATAATAGGTCATACCCTGGCTGCATATATATATAATATAGTGTATTTTCCCCTTTGGCGTCATGATGGTTTCCAGTCTTATGTGATGCTTATGTGATTCTTCCATATCTTATTTGGGGGGATGTCATGTATCTCAGTTTCCAGTTCCTCCTCAGTTAATCAGTAGTTCCTATATATGCATTGACACTTGACATGCAGTCTGTCTAAGTCTGTTATTATAAGGCCAGGCCCAGGTATGTTTTTGCCTAAAAACATGTTTTTTCACAAAACTTCCATATTAACATTTTTCTAACTGTAAAATATTATAAGCGCTCACCTTATTGAGTACAATGTAGGGAATATAAGACACAAAACATTTTAAAACCAGTCTTTATTCAGCAATTTTAAAACAAACACATTTTCTTAATTAATGGAAGAAAAAGGTTCAAAAATAAAAATACACAGGCATACCACTGATACTTAGGCATCAGCTTGAAAAAAAAAAAAATATAAAAAGCAAACAAAGAACCTAAGCTTAACGACACTGTTATTGTTTTGTTTTATTTTAATAATCAGTATTGTTTGTGGCATGCCTGATATTTATCCTCCATCTTTTAAGAAAGTCCTCTACGAATGTGAAACACTGTGGTCACCAGGCTGTTTTGGGGTTTGCTTTATAGAGACCATAGTCTTCTTTCCTGAAGAAGGCCAGTTCTGTTTCGTTAGCTGAAAGGACAAACACAAACATGTTAAAAGTCTGATAACTCACAGCAGCACATAAATACTGTACAGATTATTTACCTGGAAACTCTTTATTTTTGGACTTATACAAAGACATTTGCAGACAGACTGACAACCCACAGTTCTTACACGTAGTATTTTCACATCTCACAGATATTTATCAACTTCAGTAATCATACTGGGTTCATTAATCCAAACCTACATGGAGGATACATAAAGGATCTCTTCACAAAACCACAGGTCTACTAATCATCGCCACACTAAAGCTATTTGCATATTGATCATTTCTAAATTAGTATTTCTATCATATCTCAATATTATAATTCAGAAATGTATCCAATAACTATCTCAGACCTTGGCCAACCCCAACACCTCCACAGGTGGGTGGTGGCTCAACACATCGCTCCTGGCAGAACAAGATTTCAACAACATCCATTCTAAAGAGGGAGAAAAAAATCCTCCTCAGTTCAAAGAGAAAAAGATTGAACTATATGCTACTAAAATGGTATATGTCTAGCTAATCGCTAGACAAAAACTTTGTTGACTGTTACAATCAGATAACATATCCAGCACTGAAGACATCGACGCTTTCCAAAACTATCTTAAGAACAAGTTACTGCATTAGATCAGCCTATAACCTCTGAAGAACTAAGGAATGCCTTCTTCTCCATGTCTAAAAATTCCCCGGCCCAAATGACTACCCGACTGAGTTCTATAACACTGCTGGCAACTCATATATCTTCTTTTTATCAGAATGGTGAATGAAATCAAATCATCAGGAACCATACCCACGCACATAAACACAGCCCTCATCTCATTTTTACTTACCAACGCCAGCAGCGCTAAGGGTCTGGCCATTGTGTAGAATCAGCTTTTCATCATCATCTAAGCTCATGACCAACTCGTTAGTCTGAAAAAACAAACACATACTAGTAAACAGTGTCATCTTTTATTTCAGACAATGTTAATAGTAGTGGTAATTTCTTTTAATTCACATCCAAAGTGCTTAATGCCACAATTACATCATATCAATACATCAAGTTGTTGTCCTGAATGAAATTATCCTGATTCTGAGCTTTGTTTGAGCTTAGCTGGACAAATGACTAAAATCTCCTCTTCTTTGTGTGGTTATCTCCTGGAAGATGCGTTCACACTGGCTCCAATCTCAATCGGGTCTTCAATGAAAGGGCACTTTATCATTTCCTCAACAGCTGATTGGCCGGTGTGTGGAGCCTTTTATTGGATTCAGATAAATCCTGAAAGTTACCCTGGCCCGAAGCAGGTTAGTGGTTCTGAGTAAGTAACCATGGTAACATATCTCGATAAGAATGAAGCCAGGTTCGCGATACCAGAAACCCAGGGTTAACCCTGAAGTTACCTCGCTAAGTCTGTAACCCTGCTTCGTGACACAGGCCTCAGGTCTCATATGCAGCAAAAACAAACCCAATTGAAAACATTACCATGTGTAATGAATGGGATAAGTGCCTGCTGTGTTTCTTCATCTCCAACATGACGTTCGGGACTAGCGTGAATTCTGATTTTTTGATTAATTTTTGTGCAAAAGTGTAGGAAATACTGAAAGATGCAAATAATTTTAGGTGGCACTGTATATTGTGGTTATATTTAATTTCGATTTCCATACTTTCAACAAAACACATTATTGACATGTGCAGGTTCTTTTGTTAATTTATGATATTTGTAAAACTATGAATGACTTTAACTTTACCCACATTGTTGCTATGACACCATTCAAAAGCATCACAAGTCATTAGCCTTCCTTAGCATTTTCCTACTAAATTAAAAGCTGCATACCAGAAGACACTTTTTAATCTCTGATTCTTAAACTGAGACGCTTGGGGACACCTTCCTACACACACGACATGTTTCTAACCCTGCAATGTCACATTTCAGATAGATACCTTTGCTCTATGAGCTTGGTGGATAATCTTCATTGTGTCTGAAAATATAAGAATATGGAATCAAATGGATGCAGATCATGTCAAGCATAAATACAATAAGCATGTTTCTGGAAAGGAGGAGGAAGTCCTGGTCTTGTTGCCACATCTGGAAGAAATTAAGATATGTCAGCACCAGACTTGCTGAGGTAAACACCGGTTTCTCGATGAATAACTGAGGATCATGAACACCAATGGTATACAGATTCCTTTAAAGCGTCTTTGGAGAATGAAAAATAAACCACAAAAACGGCAACAGTATTCAGTTATATTTAAATATTCTATTTGTACATGACTTGTTTATATATATATGAGTATTCTGTGTAATAATATAGAAACAATAAGTAATAATAGTAAAGTATATAATAATTTATAGTAATAATATAGAAACTATATTTCACAGCTCTGTATATTTTCATTAACTTCGCGTTGGAGTGATGGAAAACATTAAACTCCAGTGTTGTATCTAAACTTGACTCTGTCTGTTATTCAAGAGGCCAGATAATGAAGCAGCTCTATGCTTAATCTTCCTCAGTGACTGAATGAAATGATCTGTCTCTATACTGAACTTGGTGCAATGAAGTTTTACATGCTCAACTGTTTCTGATAGGTTGCAGTGTGCACTTTCCTGTTGGGTGTTCCTGGTGACTCTTATACAAAGAGCATCATTTAGGCCCACATGACCGATTCTAAGTAGGAGTTGAACAACTTTTTAAAGCTGACTAACATGAAGTCAAAGTGCAGTCGACATATGATTTGAGTACATTTGGTCTTGAAGTCAGTTTATTTCAAGATTTCACATCAGTAGGAAGACTCTCAACACAATACACAGTCTAAGTGGTGCTCAGTATTGTGATGTCAGTATATCATCCACAACTATTATTGTTGTATCACATACAAGGTGATGTAACCCTCAGACATAGTCATCAAACACTGATCAGTCACAACTTTAAAACCATTGACGACCCAGGGTTCAGACCAGGAAGTATAGTTTCAGTCTTACACACTTCTCTACTGTTTCTCTCGGTCTGTCTCACACCTCAATTCCTCCATCTGCATAGATATTGTTCTTCTGTACACTTCCCTTGGACATTTGGATTTCTTCTTTTCATTCTCAAATATCTTGTACTCTTTATTCATGTAGTTAACCAATATGAAGAACGCCACCGTCAGAATGCCAATGAAAACCACCCCTGCAGCGGAGCCTCCGATAATCGCTGCAACATGGGGTGGATCTGGACATTCTGTGGGAGGTAAAAACAACAGAAGGTTTCACATGATTCCAACATCATGAACGTGAAAGAAAAAGGTTAGTATGTTAATGTCCAATACTTTTGATTTGTGACACATATAATGAAGTTCTAACACGGTGCTGTGATCTTATATAAAGAGTTTGCCAAGTCTGAATTTTCTGTTATTTCATTAGCAGCTTACCTCTCTGTTCCAAAACTTCAGCTCTGTAGTTATCTTCTCCAACCAACTGGTCCAGCTTAAATTTGATCCAGCATCCCTCACTGTCCTTCCGCTGACACTCCTTGGTTGTTAAGGTGAATTGGTCTACCTTCTTTACCTTGGTATTCCTACACTCTGTGCTACAGTTTTTTTCAAAGGGACCGGAGCCAAAGCCGAGACATTCAATGCAATTCCTGAAAACAAAGTTAAATGAGGTAGTTTAGAGTTCTCATTATAAGTCTGCAGTGGAGATACTTTATTTATTTATGTATTTGTGAATTTTTGAATCAAACTATAAATAACAATTTGAAAGTGACAGCAGAATGAATGCGTTAACTTACAGCTTGGTCTGACATGGGTCTGGGCAGCCGAGACATGTCTTGCAGAGTGGAGGCTGGTATCCCTCTTTACATTCACAGCGGTTACACACACAGGACCCTCTGCCATAACACACTGTGTTGTCTGAGGTACGACAGGCCTCATCAGACTTTTTGCATTGACAGGCACTGCCCTCAAAGCCAGAGTAACAGTCGCATGTTCCACATTTGCAATCACCATTTCCTACAAGTAATGAGAAACAGAGAGGAAAGTCACTGAGTCATGAAAGAATTTCTATCCCATATATCCTGTAGTTTCTCTGTGGAGTGGTTGTGTCTAAATATCCACAAGGACCCACTCAGTCCATGAATAGAAGAGCCAGCAGATCAGGCAGCCCAAGAGCTCCAGGGTCAGACTGACCATATACAGTACTGTGGAAATGTTTTAGGGGAAAAATGCTGTAAAGTAAGAATACTTTAAAAAATATACAAAAGTGACTGTTTATTTTTATTAATTGACAAAATGCAAAGAAAACTAAAGACAAATCTTCACTTCACTTTGCATCACCAAAATGTTCTCAACTAAAATTAGTTCAGGTGATTGTGAAGGCCAGCTATTCTGATGCAGCACTCTATCACTCTCCTTCTCAGTCTTCTCAATAACCCTTACAAAGCCTGGAGCTGTTGAAAAATAAATGACGGTCCCACTAAGCAGAAACCAGATGGTATGGCTTGTTGCTGCAGGATGGTGTGGTAGCCATGCTGCTCAAGTGTTTCTTGCATTTTTAATAAATCACCAACACTCAAAGCACCTTCACACCATCACACCTCATCAACCCATGTAAAAACCCTCCTCTCATTTTGTCTGCCTCACAAAAATTATAATCTTAATTGGGTTTCTTGGCCCAAGCAATTTTCTTCTTTGAAACTTTTTCTAAATCCTCTATTTATTTCTTTTTTTTTACAGTGGTTACTTTGGTGTGTTGTTGTTTTTTTCACTTTAGTTGTGTGTTCAGTGGGGTTTAAGGTTGTTTAGTTTGTTTGTGTGTTTTGTGCCAGCCAGATTCCAGTGTTCCTCCATTTATCTCAGGAGCTATCGAGGCACAAAACAATCCTGTCTGGATGTAAGTCTCCACTACTTAAACATGTTGTCTCCCATCGGAGACAACTATTCATGGTGCTTAACAACCATGGAGGGAACTTAACATCTGTTTTAGTGTGCGTGTGGCAGACTATGACTATATGTTGTTTCTAACATGTGAATGTGGAGGAGTGTGGTGTGGAGAATAAGACTGGTAGAGTGAATGTGTCTGGTGAGGTTGAAGTGGTAGTGGAGATGGAGGAGGGGTTCTCAGAGAGAGTAGCTGGGGAGAAGAGGCATAGTGCTGGTGATGGTGAGGCCAAAGTCAAATCGAGAAGAAAGACTTTAAAACAGGTTACAGACAAACTCTATCTGTGATAGCAATGACAGTGAAGGAAACATGTCAGAATGTAGTGATGTCTCCCTGTCACAGGCACCAGAGGAGGGAAAAATATACCCAGCTGCTAGCTTCGAAATGTTTCTACAACAGACAAAGGGTCTGAGAGGCATTAAAAGTGAAAAGGTGAGAGACTGTGGCTCATCTGATCATGTGTTTATAAGGGGTGATTTTAACTGCACAGAGAATGTGGCGTTAGACCGTAACCATGCAGAGCACTTAGCATCCCAGCAGGCTTTAAAGCAGCTGGTCTCCTCCTGTGGCCTGGTGGATGTATGGAGGAGGGTGCACACAGGCTCTAGACAGTACTCCTGCTTTGATGAAGGTGTCTCGCTCAAGGACACTTCGGCATATGGCACATTCTGGGGATCGATTTTATTGTTTTGAGCATCAGTTTAATGTTTTCAAATCATGCACAATTTTCCCAGTAGGTTTCTCTGATCATTCGCTGGTTTTAAGTGTTTTCTAGAACAGTTTTCATTGGGTGCAGATGTTCTGAGGTATCTGACTGGACCTCCTGAGTTCGTGTGAAGGGAGATGGCTAATTGTATATTCGGGCGTGTAGGGAGCTTGGGCCTGGGTGCTGCTCTGTTTTTAACAGATTTTAACAGGTTTAAAGTTACAAGGGCTTCCAGAGTTCTTTCAGAGTGTTTTTAAATCCTGTGCACTATTCAACTGGGAATAGTCACAGAACAGGACGTATCTGCACTGGGTGCTGTTGCAGCCACTGCTCTGTGGTGCTGCGACACCACACCTGGACTTAAGGGGGCGCTACTTTACATGGACACAGTGACCCTCAAACATGTGGTAGAAGTGGCAGGGCCAGACGTTTGCAATGTCCAGTTGACTTGTGCTCTGCTGGGGCTGTGGTCCGCCAGGCTCACCCAGAGAACCCTGGACCTGTGGAGGCGGAGACTGTCCCCAGCAGAAGGGAGACTACTGAAAATCTACGCTGAAGGATGACTGCAGCCAGACACCACGGACCCTTTCCCTGACCTCACCCTCAACCTGGAGCTGGCTGACTGCAGTGGTCCTCTCTTGACTTTCACATCTCTGAACCTCCATGCTGCCAACAAAAGGAATCTCTACAAATGTTGCGTAAAGACCATTATCAGGCAGAGGCTATCCGGAAGACCCAGCAGTAGGTGGACGGAGAAGCTGGTAGGACGCCTCCCCCAGTGGATAACATTATATAAACCTCCTATGAAAAAAAGAACTGGCGACCTCCAGTGGAGGGTGGTACATGGAGCTATAGCTTGTGATGCGTTCCTATCTGTAATCAACCCGGCGGTGGTAAACAACTGCCCCTTCTGTAAACTGTCAGAATCATTTTATCATGTTTTTACAGACTGCAGAAGACTCACTGACTTATTTGCAAATGAAACAAAAAACAAATGTTTTTAATCACTGTTTTCTCACTGTTGCTTGTTATCGCAACTTTTTAATCAGTGAAGCAAAACTAGTGATATACCTGACAAGAAGAGACAAATCACAAGGCAAACCATATTTAGACACTGAGATTGTATGGAAATATAACATTAGAGCCAGACTAAAGCTTGAGTTTAGCTTCCACAAGGCTACAGGAAATCTGGACAGTTTTCTACAGCTGTGGGGACACTAGTGTCCTGTGGGGACACTACAGTGTAGAGTAATTCTACAGCAGAGGTCACTCTGAGGCTTCATAATCTGGGGTGGTCCTCATGAGAGACAGTTTCATCATAGCATTTAACAGATTTCTGGACTGACTGATGTTCATGTTTTAAAGTAGTAATGGACTGTGGTTTCTTTACTTAGTTGACTTGCATTTGCCATAACATGGATTAGAACAACAGTCAAAAGGGCTACGTCCTTTAGAGAAGCATCTAAAACATAAAACATACTAGACACGTTTTTCATTTTTCTTCGTTTTGTCCCATGTATGTTCCTTCAGAATTTCTACATCTTCAGTATGGAGTCAAGTCAAGTCACAGTTTATTTATAGAGCACATTTAAAACAACCTCAGTCGACCAAAGTGCTGTACAGTTGCAGAAGCACAATATAGTTAATCATAAACATTACAACAAACAACTTGACTTGACAACTTCTTATCAAACATTAAGTTATCCAAGTTATTATTTTGTGCAGTAACAAATCCTGAAAGCCTCATGACCTTGGCTTTGGCCTATTAGATAAGAAAGAACAATGTCTTTGGTAAGAAATGCTTTAAAATGATGAAAATTATTTTCAAAAAGAACGCTGTATCAGAAAATTATGCAACCATACCTCCACATTGCTTATTCTGGAACGTTTCACACTGGTCATTGTCACACTCGCAGAATTCACCATAGAAGCTGCTTCCACTCTCCGTGTTGTGGCACTGGCACCTGCCACATACACAGTCCCCTCGACCCTCACACTCCGTGCCGTTATTTCTCTGGCAGGAAGCTCGCAGAGAGCTTTCGTCTTTATCACCAATGGAGCATTCACAGAACTGACCAATGAAACCGGCATTGCAACTGAATAAGGACAAGTTAAAAAAAAATGGTTTGTTAGATCACTCTCTGTGAGCTACATCTTCTAATAGAATGTACAATCATATTTTTCAGTCATCCACACACCCTTTGAAGACTCTATATTTCTCTTTGTAAACAGGAAAAACAAACTCACTTTAAAAGTGCTGGAAAGAGCTAGACCTGCTATTCCTTCATGAATACTGAGGAATCTTATATTATTCTTTGAATATTATTCCACAGGAAAATGTAGGCTGTGAAAAGGAGGTGTCATTTTCTGCACCACAATTACTAAAAAAAAAACTAAGTATGGACCTGTGTAACGTCATCAGCTGTTTAATTGTTCAAAATTGTATCATCTTACTATAAGGTGTAGCATTTTGAGGTTGTTCTTATATCAAACTAACAGGTTAGACTAGATAGAGAATGTAAGTCCCAAAATCCAACCTTGATGACAAATCAACTGATGTGAGTTTGTTACAAAAATCAAATCAAAACAAGTTTGCCCTCTAATTACTATGGCTATAAGAATTCAGCAGGCCATAAGTAATACAGGACACTTACAATATGCTGATGAAATTAGTAAACAATAGAAATACTATTAACAATTAACTCCATTTTGTACAAAATAATTTCTGTAACTTATGAGCTTAATATTTTTGGTATCAGTATTTCTTACACTACTTACACAATAAGAACTAACATTACTGTGTAGTTTTCAGGAACCCAGTGGTTGTGGACAAAGGCTTATTATATTATAAATTTATCTATTCCAAATCAAATTTAGGCATAAATCACCATACACATACAGTCATTGAGTAGGAGGGAAATACTTACTTGCAAATACCACAGATGATGCTTCCCTTGTGACTGCAATGTTGGTGAGTTTTGTCTTCTGAGTTTTCACATAGACACTTGCAGTTGGTAGATAAAGTCACCGTCAGTGTGTCTTTAATGCCCAGTGGACTGACAGTGAAAGACTTATCCTCTATACATGAGTCTACAGTCACAGTAACGTCAAAATATATCTGGAAAAGGGATTTCAAAATGGAGTCAGACAAGTTTTCAAGAATAAAAAACAGTATGAAAAATCCAAGGCACAATATAGAAATAATGACAATGTTTCCCCTATGTTTTAGTGCAGAAAAATACATTATGATAATGTTTACATTTGATGAATTATCCTCTTACAAAACATTTCATGAACGACCTGAAAATTCTCAAGTGAAATAAATTAAATTTTGGTGCATGTTGCCATCTACAGTTCAGTTCTGGGTGCCCGATGATCTAAAACAGTCTGACAGTGGATTAATTGTGAGTAGCAGTTACTTTTATTGAAAATGTGTGATTAATCTGACCTTCTGAAGTGCCGGCTTTGGTTCATGAGCCATATGTTTGCCAGCCTTGGTCTACAACATGCACTGGAATGATTTAGAATCTTTTCTGAAGAGCTGGTGTCTGAGCTACATTATTTAGTCTGTGGTCACCAGACCTGGATCATGATATGTAGATTAACACAATAAATTAATGATTTGTTAATAACAACTGCAATTACACAAGGGCAGCAGTTAATACAATTAAGTACCTGAAACTGAAATGAATATAATAATAGCTGTGAGTGTTTTCTATACTTTATGAACAACAATGTCAACACTGACCATTTCAGCCTCATGCACATTGTTACAAACTCCTCTGCTGTCTCCTGCTGGTCCTGGATTATCACATATTGGGGTGTAGACAACTCTTACATTGTCAGGAAGACTGTCATGAGTCACGGTTACTTTAGAGGACAAACTCTGCCATAAAAATCAGTAAGAAATAATGTATTAATCACAATTCAGATTTCAAAGATGCAAGTGCCTTCAGATCGAGAAAGGTGGCAAACTGATGCACCATGAAAGGCCAACTTACATTGTAGGCTCTCTCAATCAACTGAATAACATTTCTGGAATCTGATGACAGGACTCCCACTTCAGATTTTGGAATAATTTTGGAGAGTTCCTGGGAAAAAACATGGAAACAAAATATGAATCTGAATCTTAATGTAATGTTTCCTTTGTAATTTGTACCAAAATGAATGGATTTCATTTACCTTATACACACTCTCCACATTTTCTGTCACTGCAAATATTGGCTGAATATTGTGCTTTTCCAACGCCGCAGTAAGTTGTCCAACAGATGGGTAGTCCTGCAAATAATGATCAGTAAAATCTTTCAAACATTGCCGACACCGCTTATATAATGAGGAGAAAAAATTAATCTATCATGATTCCACACATACCATCTCACTGCTCTTGACATAAAGATCATTTTCCATATGACACTGTTCATCGTTGGGTTCCAGTATTCCGGCCAATTTTCCATCTCCAGCCATGTGGAATCCAGCATCAGTGGTCAGCACAATAAGCCGAGTGCTGCTGTTTCTCCAACCAATTTTATCCTACACAAAAATATGCACAGAGTAATATTTTTCTGATACAAATATTAATTGTCTCGGACTCTTTAACACAGAGAAGGACACTACATAACAGACACTATCAGTAGCACTGTAAAATCACCATCATAAGCTTGAGTGTGTCAGGACATTGGAAGAAATATTACTAACTCTCTATATATATATTAATAATATATAAGGTCAAGTTTGGATTCCTTGTCTTCCTTACAACACATATTTACACATTTATTTGTGTGGACTGGTCCTTACCCCACATACAGCAGCCTGCATCATGGCATCCAGACTCCCTTCAGGAGAGTCAAGGTTCCCAGAAATGAACTGAGCTGCCACTTCCCTTTCAAACTCCGTCTCCTCTGATGTCATACTGAGCACATGTCTGTAGCCAAAGGCAGCCTGACACTGCTGCTCATTCTTATCACATGGCTTCGCCAGTTTTTCCTTGTTGGTGTTGGTGTAAGGAAGGACTGTCTTATCAACAAAGGCACCAAATCCTGTAATTATAACAAGCTACAGCTTTACTCGTTGCTTTTATTTATAATATGTATTTGTGAAGTGTCTTACTTACTGTCACACCACAGAGCACTTTTTAATTACGTGCTCTAAACTGAAGACACTGGTGATTGTGGATTTAACTCTCAATGTTCGACAGTAGGAAACTTTGAGAACCCTAAAGTTATTAAGTGATATGTAAAAGAAAACAAATCGTACTCTAATAACATGAACAGATTGTTCATGTTAGCAGAGTACGATCACCACCATCTTACCTATTTGAGCATGCCGAGTGATTCTTTTCAGGGCAGCAAAAAGATCATTGCCAAGTTCTTTGATTTTCTGCAAATCATCTTTCATGGAGTAAGAGAAGTCCATCAGGTAGTAGAGGTCCACTGGATAACCCTCAACTCTCTTAAAAGAAACACGGAAGGTTTGTGGAAGCCCTGTGAACACAGAAATGAAAGAAACTCAACTAGAGTCTTTACCATCAAGTGGAACAATAGGAAAATGATTTAAATTCAGTGTGATAATTGTCAATTAAAACCAGACAGATTAAACTAATAGAGAATATTAAAAACCTTTGATTATTTGATTTTTACAAAATATCAGTGTTTTCCCCCAAATGCAGAGACTGGCAGTGACATGGAAACAAACACAGTCTGCAGATCAAAGTTTAACATTAACTGATTTCACAAACCCGGACGCAGCTGCAGGTTAATTTTCTGAGGACTCATCTGGACTGGTTCTTCATTCTCAAAAGACGTAGACAGAGAATCATTCTTGGTAATGTCTTGAGAGTTCACAGGAGAGATGATTTCTTCATCGTCGCAGCCCTTTTGTCTCAACTGGTCTTTGGTGTCACAGCGCACTGCTTCCTGCTCTCCTGGTTTGGTGAAATTCTGCAATAAATAAAGACAACAACAGAGCATTATTCAAGCTAAATATATGATGTGCTTTTAACATCTTGCCGTGTGTTCAAGCAACACAGCTCAAGAAACATCAGCAGAACTACATGTAAAATAAAGTAGTTTGTATAAAGATGGAACAGCTCCTCTAAAGTGAAGCCAAAGTAAGTAGAGCTTCTCCTGCTGACAGGCTGCTGTGTGGGTCATAAGCTCCATATTAGTGGATGGGACTTGGCCCAAAGTAAAACCTTAAAATATACATCAACATTTTTTTTTCAAGGAGGTTTCTGTCATTTTAGGTAGTTAGTATAATACTGGTGCACGTTCAAGTTTCAAGATGAATTTTCTTTAGTTATTTGACATTATAGAAACAGTATGTGACATCATCATCATCCTGTAAGACCATGAGAGTTGAAAAAAATAAATGGGCACAGCGTACAATCCAATATTTCTAGTAG
This sequence comes from Mugil cephalus, assembly GCF_022458985.1. Lineage (NCBI taxonomy): Eukaryota > Metazoa > Chordata > Actinopteri > Mugiliformes > Mugilidae > Mugil > Mugil cephalus. Next base: position 5,421,830 of record NC_061781.1, read on the forward strand.
TGTAGGTTGAGCAGAGCACAGTATTAATTAAACATATTAAACAAAAACATCTGGAGGAAGTGTGGTCAGGTCATCAATATCCCAGCTCCCTGTCACATGCATGACCGCATTGTCCACGTCAATGCTATGATTGAAACACCGCAGTCAGAGGCAGTTATGTGCATGAGCAATGTGGACAGCATCTTTTAAGGGGCAACACGAGTAGCACGAGGTCCCAGGCAGGGCCCAACCCTGGCGTCCTTTTGGCAACTCTCGATGCAAGGATGAGCAGAGAGTTGACCTGTCTGTCACCAGGGGACCAATCCTACCAACCACCACTCAAAGTATTGCTGGGAGCCAAACTGAGAGTAGCTACATAGATAAGATAAGATAAGATAAGATAAGATAAGATAAGATAAGATAAGATAAGATAAGATAAGATAAGATAAGATAAGATAAGATAAGATAAGATACACATATGGGTGGACTAAAAAGAATATAATATAAAAGAATATAAGAATACACAAATATCAAAAATATATAAGAAAGCATAATTACAACAAACAAGGCAGTGTTCACGTAAGAAGTGTGTATGCTTATAAATATAAATGTACGTATATGTTCACACAAATGTACGTATATGATGCAGACAGTGCAAAAAACAAACTGCAGGTATATAAACGAAATATAAATGGCATATACACATGTAGTTAAGATTGAGAGGAGAATTGCAGTATATGTAAGAGATATTGCACATAATTGCACATATGTAGTTGTGGGTCTACTGGGAGCAGATCTGGTTGCAGAGTCTGACAGCAGAGAGGAGGAAGGACCTGCGTCTCAATAGAGACTCTACAAGACCCTCACTTACATATGCAGCCCACGCCCCTACTTTGATCACAGCCATGACTCCATAACCCCCACCCCTTTCTATTGATGTATCTGTATAAATGTGGTACATTTCCAGTGTTCTGGGTCGGTTTACCTTCCCAGACCTAACCTCTGTGTCTGTAAGCTCACCGTATACCGGTATACCAATAAACACTCCACTACAGCAAACTTTGAAACAAGGAGCTTGAGTGTTTTTCTTCAACACTACTCAGTAGAGGACCAGACTTCAGAGGGTAATCTCACCCACCATTCAACCTAGAACCACCATTGACCACAGTTAATATAATCAGTTTAAATGATTATGATTTAATACAAATGTAAGAGGAAAAACCTTTAGAGTCTGTAGTATAAGACATGAATTGAGTAAACATCCTACAGGTTTATGAATAAAATTAACATTGTTGTGGTTGAAGTATGAGTTTCACAAAGTTCTCAAAACAAAACCTCTCTCAAATAAAAACTAATTTATGAAGTTACTATGAAAATATTAATACCTGTGTATGGCCCATACAGATCTTTGGTTATACTGAGTGTGTCTGAATGGTGTCTTTGGAGTCAAAGCCAGTCGTGTTAATATGAAGCCTGCAGCAGGATGAGGTGTGATATCATCAGCTAGTAAAGAAGCTGATGGTGGCCTGTTGTGTGTAATCAGCCTGAAGTCATGTTATTGGTGGACAAATCAGTACCATCTTGTATTTCATTTACATAAACTTTCTCTCTCACCAGCTTTTGGCACCATGCACAGAACGGCCCAGATCTGATACAGTCACTGCAGGAGTTGACGACTGACTTTGTGCAGGTTTGTTGTTGTTGACACAGCGCTGCAAAGAAAATCACAAACCTGAACAACATGATCACACATTCAAATAAACCTTTTAGTATCTCTATAGATTGTACAAATAAATCTTTTTAATATGTCTATAGATTGGTAGGGATGAGGGGGGCTCAATGTCAGAATCCTTAAGGCTTAAGAATTTCTGGTTTAGAATAAGTGAGAATAAATAATCACTGAGCCTGAATATCCTTTGAACAGTCACATCTTTCCACTGACGGATTAATTACAGATTTATTCATTTGCAATTGAATCATCTAACTTCTACATTTTAAAACTTACCATTCTGCTCCATCGTGAGGAGCAGAAGTAACAGCAAACGACGATCCATGACCTGGTGACAAAACAACACATTTTTGCAGCCATTAACCAGCAGATGAGTAAAATCATGATATTAGATATTACATAAAGGTCAACAATGAAGCAATCACTTTTAATTTAAAATGCTCCTCCTAAAAATACATGGAATATGTTAAATTATTTCCTATTATTACAATATTTGCATCATTTACTAGTGTACCCAATGTTTTTTGCGAGCAAGTGTGTACACACTTAGATGCCATTTGTTCTCTGCATTTAACCCACCCAAATGAGCTCACAGCACATCTCAGGCAGCATCCTGGATAAAAGCCAAGGCTGAATATGGTGAGACGGCACTGAAGACTTATTATACTTTGTGAATATTTTCATTGAAAGCTTACAAAAATAAAAAAAGACATTTTTACTAAGGTATAACAGCTGCAACAAACTATTACATATTTTTTTCAAGTAATGCATCGATCCGAGTAGTCTATTAATTATATGATTAACTTGCTACTAAATAATAAACATAATCATTACAATTTGTCTTTCAACCTCTTATTTGTGCTGTATCTTGTTGCAGGAAAACCAGCCAGTTGATATTTGTGAGTTGTAATGTCACATACCAACATTTTATTGGAGGTCATATTGGACTGTGCATCAGACCTAGGGTGGGTCTTAATTCTAACAAGGTCACCAATCACATAGGAGGCCTGATGCCGTCTCTAAAAACACAATAATCTTTTTGTCTGTTGTGCCTGCAGTCAAGCACTGCTCTGGCATCTCTGGGTGCAGCACATCAGTGTACGGCACACCAGGCTCATCCACAACGTCACTGGAAGGGTGTGATATTAGGTCAAGTGGGGTGTCCAGCACCCGACCATACAGCATCATGGAGGGGCTGAGGCCTGTGCTTTCATGTGGGGCTTTACGCAGAGCAAAGCAGATTTACGACAAGTATTTATCCCACGTTGTGTGTTTCTCCCCAACATTGGCAGGTATGGCAGTTCTGACAGTCCGGTTCACACCTTCTGTTGCGTTCGTTTCAATTCACTGGCAAAGGGTGAACCTCTGTCACAGATTAGGTAGGTTGGGGCACCATGTCTGGAAAACACTTCACCGACAAACTTGATGCTGCCACCCACTGCCACCTGTGCTGTTGCCTCTCTAACTGCACACACCTCAATCCGTTTAGAAAAATAGTCAACAAAGACCAGCAAGTGGTTGTTACCAGATACAGTTTGCAATGGGCTGACAAAATCCACAGTGACAACGATAGTCATTAACACGTAGACGCCCTATAGTACGCTGAACGGCGTTCCTACTGTAACGTGGTGATGGAAGGAAGCTTAGCCACGGATGCTAGTAGTTTAGCCTCAGCATAAAATAAAGTTGTAAAAGCAGAGGACGACGGGGTGGGATTTCCAGACGGTACATTTATTAACAGATGCGAACCATACAAAGCCAGGTCACACGGCATATTTAATGACACTCGCAGACAAATAAAAGCTCTCGGCTCTCATCCTCCCTACCGTCCACATTACTTGAATCAAAGAGAAGAACTTCTCTGCAAAATAAAACGGGAAATACTATGTTGTGGTCGTACTTTGTTGTGTGCTGGAGCTGTCACGGTTGCCTAGAGTCAGACACTGCTCAAAATAAAAATAAAAAAATGCGCCTTTTAAAAATGTTCACTGCACCCGGGACCCCACCACGTCCTCAAAAGCAAGTAACAAGAAGTACACTTGGAAAACGAAGTGAGGGAAATCCATTGACTGTTATGTTTTGCACTTTCTTGTTTTCTGCATTCGTAAGTGATATGTTGGTTTTGTTTTTTTGTTTCAATTTTTGTTTTTATTTCTAAAGTTAATATGTTTCCAGGTGTTTTTGTTGTTTTTGTTTTCAATTTATTTAGTTTGTATTTTCAAAGTTCAAATGAAGGCTTTATGTAGGCTAATTAACATCACATTGTATGCAATAATGTTGTACAATAAAGATCTATCTAGCTTTAAGATAGCTAGATAGATAGATGCTTTATTCATCCCAAACTGGGAAATGAGTAATTGCTTTCTCCCTTCGGCCTGTGATGGTCATGGCCCCAAGGAGCCATGGTGGGTGTCCCTTATAACAACCCTAATAACAACTCAGTTAACATATCCATAGTTGGAAAAGAACTGGCATTGCCTCCAAATGGGCAAAAAATAAATGAAAATAATGTGTTTTAATCTTGTGGAGGGGGGTTAATTTACATTTATTGTTATCCATATATTATTAAAGTGTAACATACACTGTTTTTTTGCACTACTTTACAGCTGATGAAACTTGAATTACTGATGTGTGGGATCAATAAAGTTACTGTACTAAACTAAGAAGTTTTAATATATTGTTTTTGGTACCGGTTTGCCATTAACTTTAGTGTGTGTGTGAATTAAATAAGCTGAGGCATTGACGTAAAATTCACCGTTAAAATATGCTTTAAAATGGTATTCGTATTACTTCACAGCGCAGCTTTGACTCCTCCAATATGGAGGACACACAGTTACGTCACATCAGCGGGCCAACTCAGTCAATGAGGCGTCTATGTATTAATGTCTATGGTGACAGCGGGAACAGTGTCAAGGTTCCATGTCTGTCTGTGTCATGTTGTTCTGTCAAGGTTCCACCGTGTTTGAGGATTTCTTTTGTATTTTTGGTTTTTGGTTCTCCTGCTGTGCGCAGCGCTTTTTGTTAATTATTAAAAACTCAGTTTTCCTGGATTCCCTGCCTCATCAATAGTCCTGCATCTGGGTCCTCACCTACCACCTCAACAACCTCTTCCCTTCTTGACAGAACGACGCGACCAGCATGGACCCAGCAGACTTCCTTTTTGATGAGGAACAAGAAAAAAGGCGAGTAATTTGTATTAATAATCATCCCGACTGGGAGGCATGGCCCTCTTGGCCGCCAGGGAGGCAGACCTGCAGTCAGGCAGCCCCGGACCCGGCCGCCCGCAGCTTCTCCAGTGCCTGCGCCCCGGACCCGGCTGGCCACAGCACCCCACGTTCCAGTTCCCAAGGAGCCGTTTGCTCCCGTCGTCCACGTTCCCGAGGAGCCGTTTGCTCCGGCAGTCCATGTTCCCGATCCTGAGCCGGTCGCCGCACCTGCTGTCCACGTCAACGTTCAAGGTCAAGGTTCCATGTCTGTCCATGTCATGTTTCCTGTCTTATTTTGTTAAGTTCTGGTGTTCCCGTCTGTGTGCCTCCTTGTCTCTTGATTGGTTATTAATCACAGGCAGTATTCAGTTTATACACAAATCACACCCACACCCAACTAGCAGAGCAGACAGCGCTCTGCATCTGAGGAAAAGGGGGGATTTGGAGGCAGATATCGGGCTCTGTGCAGGACACAGTGATTTACTCTAATATCAGCAGCCTTTAGAAAGAGCGGGGGTTTGACCGGTCCCATCTTCAGGTCATTAATAAACTGCAACTTTATCTGCAATGTACACGATGACGAGGAAAAAACAAGCACGCAGCTCTCACAGCTGGAGGTCCGACCCTGGACTTTGGATGTGAAAGCCTTATATGTCTACCACTTGGGGTCTGAGGGGCAACAAATATTAAAAGTTCTGTGTAAGTACGTGTCTATACAATTCTACTCTATGCAACTGGCTGAAACCTGCTAAGACAAAAATACAAATTATTAAACACAACTTAAAAAAGGGAAGAGTAACGGAATAGTTACTTTCTCTGCTAGTTACTTTTATAGTTGAGTAATTCAATTACTTACTAAGTTACTTTTTGGGAGAAGTAACTAGTAACTATAACTAATTACTTTTTGAAAGTAACGTGCCCAACACTGATTATGTAGTATATTATCTTCTTGTTTTTCTCTTCTGTCCCTTTCCTGTGTTTGGGGTTTGTGAAGTGTGTATAAAGTTTAAAGGTCAAAAGGTCATTTACCAGATGCCAGCTTGTAAAACTAACCAGACATAAGGACATAAGTTTTGTTTGTGTATGGGGGTTCTTGGGGGTGACCATCCTATATAAGGTGACTGTGGGAGCTGAATGAGAGAGGGGATTCAACGATTGGCCAGGAGCTCTCTCAGATTCGGCAAGAGTTTTTGACATTGTTCTTTCTTGTAATAAACCTTTTTAAATGCAAGTTAAGACTTGTCAGTGGTGATCACTTCTTTCTTCAGCACACTTCAGCACATCAATATACAACAATTATTAAATATCTTGTTGTTTTGGAGATCCTGCCTCATCAATAGTCCTGCATCTGGATCCTCACCTACAACCTCCAACTCCCCCTAACTGACAGACAGTCAATCACATGGGAAACCGCGTGAGCCAATTGGAGAGCAATATTTAGGTTAGAGGCTGGACTTTTAGCGAAGACCAGTCTTTGTGGTCCATAATTATTAACTCAAAATTATGGACATTTTTGGATATTAACAGGGAAGTGTCCCTATCACCCTTATCCAATTCTACGCCTCTGTTTGCTCCCTGCTCTCGCTCCGAGTCTGTTTATTCTTTTTCTTCTTCTTTGTGTTTTCTGGATTACACTCTGTTTGTTTCCATGGTTTATCGTGCTGGTTGCACTAAATACTGTAGTGTGCCCTTTATCAAGTCGGTCTCAACACACAGACAAACTCACATTCAAATTAGACAAAAAAATGTCATACCTTTAGATTTCGGGCGTTGCGTTTTCCCACTTGTGTGCCAAGATCCACAAGCTGACCCTTATCCAGTCCTTTTGTGGTTGCCAGTTATGTCGTCTGCGAGACTGACCCTGTTGGCTCTAAATTTCTCCAGTTACTATTAGAAATCACAGAAGTCAAGAAACCAGACGGAAGCCACAGACTTGTGCCTTCTTACAGGTTTAAGTGCCAAGAGCACTAGACAAAGTGAAACTGGAACAACCCAACGACAAGCATCTGGGGTGTACTATATATAGTCTTGGTGTGTGTGTGTGTTCTGTTTTTGACAAATTTGGTTTTATGCCCAGAAAAGGTCACATGGTGTTCCTGGTGTGTGAGCCAATTCCTGGCCCATTATTTTCAGTGTCCCCGTACAACCTATTTACTGTATATCTGTCTATCCCTGTATGCATATGTAATTTCTCCAACATCAACCAACCCCGTTTATACATATACAGACACATATAAGCACACTCACACTCACACTCACACCCAAATACACACTAAAAGTTGTTGAGAGACATGGCAGGACACTGAAGCTTGAAGTAAGGAGGAGCTACCGTTCAGGACTGTCGTTCATCTTTTCGTGGGCAAATCAGTCCCACGCAATCAGATCCATGAGTTCTAACACAGGTTTGTATACTTGATCTCAGGACCATCCTTACTGTTGACAAATTCAGCCTCAAAGTTCACATTTTTGCTTTGTAAAGGGAGATTATTTTATTTAAAAAAAAATGGTTTTGATTATTGGTTAAAAATAAGATTGAAGCTGAACAAATGAGGAAAAACTAAACAACTCTGCTGAAAACTGAAAACATCATTACAAAACCTGCTCCACATTAGGGGGAAAAAAACATTCACTCGTAAAATGAGGATGTGTGAGCAAGAAAAAATGTATATAGATCGTAGATATAGTCTACATTCATGTTAGAAGTTGTTCATTCATTGCTTACAAATAAAACAATTCCAGTCACTGCCATGCCATGTTAATGTACTCCACATGGAACCACATGCAACAGGTGTGACACTGAATTCTCATTACAAGGTTGACTAAGCCATTGTTTTTACTTTCTTCATGGAAATCACTAAGTGATTATATACTGTTCTACAACCTTTTGACGACTATCTTCATTTCATTATTCTCCAGATCAAAATGTTGTCATTGTTGAAATCTCAGTCTAATGCACACTTTCTTTTTTGAATTCTTGATAGGAAAACATGCATATCCCTATGGCTGAGGAGTGAACCTCAGGTTGTCCTAGCACAGACGATTGTCTGTTGTCATTTCTCATCCTTTTCTGCTCCTGCTTGCTGTCATCCACTTTAAAGCAAGGCTTATAAAATGTGCCTAGAAAACATTTTAAACAACCTACCCAGTTTGTTTGACGAGAAAAGGTAGTTGGAAGGGTAAATGTCGTTAAAATACAGCGCGTGCGCATATGCGGTGTAAAGTTACCAACTCAGGAAATAATAAAAATGCATAATAAAATGTAATTAAATGAATAAAGAAATAAATATTAAACAAATAAATAAATAAAACGAAAAATATTAATTTTAATCTACATTCACTATAAAAAAAATTCACTAAGCTAGTCAATGAGTCAAAGTTTCAGTCATGACTTTGAATTCGGCATTCTTCAGAATTAGAACAAAATTATTTTAGGAGCATCAAAAGCATCGTTGAAGCTGCATTGACAGTGTTTGATATGGAATCAGTTCTTGCAAACCTGGCTGATGTTCAAGGAGAGAGAGAACACACAGAAATTAGCAGGGGAAAGGAGATTCATTTTTACTAAAAATGATCAAAAGACATACACACAATATTGCATGTAAGTGACGTATGGGTGAATGGAGGAATAGGTCAAGTGTACAAACCGTTGTCAGAACTTATGGATCAAAGAGATTTTACAGTAATGTCTGAAGCTTCAGATCACACTGGCATGTCTGCTTTTACTGCCTTGGAGTAACCGTTGTTTTATAAACAAAAAAAAAACAAAAAAAAAAACGGAAGTTTGCTCGCTCCATATCATGGACTACATTCTGTAATACGAGCGCACTTTAAATATTCATGCGGCTGATTTGACCACGAAAAGATGAAATATGGCTGGGTCACAGCCCATTGACCACAGGGGCGCCACCACAAAGATCACCCCAATCTGGGCAGAGGCGGGCCCCACACCTAAATGCGGAGTGCCCAACCACCCAGGCAGTAGAGACCTAACGGACTGTACCTCCATGCCCATGCCCCAAGCATTAACAGGAAAATTTTAAATCAAGTGTGATAAAATAGAATTATGAAGAATTAAAATCATGTACAAGCCTGATTAGGGAGATGAGTTTTAAACCTCATTTTAGAAGTAGCAACAGTCTCTGTGACCCTGGGGCTCTCCTGCAGGCTGTCCCACAGCTGGGAGCCATAATAACTGAATGCTGCCTCTCTGTGTGCCTTACATCTATCTCTTGTCAAATTTATCATGTCATCCATGCCCGAAAGTTTGTCTTTGCTATTGAGTGAGTCTGGTTTGGCTAAATATGTGAGATTGTTAAGCTTTGGCAGTAATAGCACACGGTTTCCTTACTTAGAAGTCACTATAATGAACATGGAATCAGTGCCAAAACTGTGTTGGTTTTTCTTGCCACCGTTGTCTCAGTTCTGGCTCTAGGTGTTTCAGGCTGTGGTTTCTGTAAAAAGCCTTTTTATTGTAGTAGACGCTATAAATTAATTAAAGAATAAGAATAAAACGCCATGAGAAGGGGTGAGGGTCAGCAAATGCTTTATTTTTGACAATAACAAGAGACCCTACCATGTGTTCATCTCCACAAGAACACAGCAGAGTGGTAGGGGTGGGATCAAACAGGAGACTGGCTGAATGTCACTTGGTAAACTGTGTGTAAGCAGCCAAGCTCAGGCACAGTTTAGCTGTGGCTCATTATGACACATCAGTCTGGTCTAATTCAGCATGCAGCTGCATTTTAACACATGCAAGTCCTAGTTCAAACCATTCTAACCCATCAGCTTTTCAAATGCTAAGTGACAGATTGATTGGTGACCGACATGATGGCCTGGAGAAGTTTATTCACCTGTAAGGAGCAGGCATCAGGTTAGGACTATGCAATCTTTAACAACCAAAACACAATCGAGGACTTTGGAAAAACAAATATAACCAGCTTTGTGTTAAAATTCTAAAGGTGTTACCTCAGCTTACAGTATACCCCATCAACAGATGAGCTATACGGGCTCCTGGTGTGCATCCATCTTGGCGGAAATATAGCAGCTCCAGCAGCTGCAAGCATTTTGATGGAATATTTCTTAAAGAAAAACATGTACATTCCTCTTGATGAGGTTCAGATTACAAGATCTTCAGGTCAAATCTTTCAGTTTGTTTCTTGCACAGAATTTGAAATAATCACATCAGCCAGTAGGAATATATTAAAGAATAATCAGCTATGATCAAAACCCAAAAGAAATGTTGTTGTTGCCTTTCATAGTCACAGGATTTTCAACCTGCTGCAATCTCAGCCATTATAAACACAAAATAATATAGTATAGCAGTCCAGGGGTGTAAGTCTAGGACACGGTAAAAGGAAAAAGGAAACAGAAAGAACTGCTGAAAATGGAGCAGAGATCTTAGGCCTTGTTCAGACCTTGCATTAATATCCTGGGCCGTCTGATCACCAGTGGCCTGTGTTCACACCTGACACTGATGCAGCTTCACATGCGTCCCCAGCCAGCTCTTCAGATCCAATCTCATGTGTGCACTCTCTATAAATAAACACCGATATCATTCGGGGCGTAGAAGAATATTTTAAGGCCGCTGTCTGTAATGGATCTCTGCCGCAGTTTCAGAACCACAAACGGAGCAGCAGTGCAAGGTCTGAACGCGGCCCAAGTCTTCTCTCTCTAAGACTAAACAAATTAACAGCAGGACAGCGAAAGGAAGCGAGATCCACTGGTTTGAAGTTCTCTACATTTGCTGGGTGGAGTTCCCATTCCAGGTGTTGTTGTCGTCTTCGCTGTCCTCCTGAGTCCTCAGCCTACAAACTTGGCCATCTTTCTTGAAGTCCTTAGTCCGACTCTCTAAAGTGTGCTTGGAGAGTGATTCTCTGGAAAAAACGAGAAAAATTAAATAAAGTAAATTAATAACTTCTTTGTTTGATTACAAAGTTTTGCGTATGGTCCAACAATCTTGGTTTAAGAGTCAACGTAACACCAGACCACGTACAACCCATTTCCAAAAAACTGGGATGTTGTGTAAAACAAAACAAAAAATAAAAACAGAAAGCCATAAGTTGCTAATAAGTTACGATATTATCATTTAATCTCTGACATTTAACACTGATGATAAATGATTAATTTATGAATTAAATATTCAAGTATTTACAAACCACGTATTAAGACGTCATTAGGACCGGTCTAAATAATAAGCTGTATAAATGTACATTCAAATAGTTTATGAATTGTTTCCTTATACCTTTGAAAGGAACCACTAATACTAAGTGTGTTAATCGATGGTTTACACGAGTGTATGATTCATGATTAATTCAGGTAGTTAGAAACCCTATGTTAGTTGCTAGTAACCTATTTGTTCAAGTATTCCAGACAGAAAAGTAGTACCTCACCTCTTTGCTTTGTTGGAGGATGATGCTGAGTTGATGACAGAGCCGGATTCCTGGGACGGGCCTCTGGATGCTGCTGCTGCTGTAGTAGGCGGTGGACTCGAAAACAGGAAGGAGCTGAGGAATCTCCAAACAGCCAGCAGAGGGTAGAGGAGCGAGCCCAGAAGTGCCCAAATATTCCCCCCGGACGACTGGACCGTGTTTGCCGGCCTACCAGACTGATAAAGAAAGAGAGAGAGAGAGAGAGAAAGAGAAAGAGAGAGAGAGAGAAAGAGAGAGAGAGATAGAAAGAAAGAAAGAGAGAGAGAAGGCCTCGTCAGGTCCAGGACCTCATTAAAACATGACGGCCTGCGCATTGTTTACATTTCATCAATTCTCATTCCAGTTACGCTTAGTGATTCTGGTCAACACAAAAATGAACCCGACTGGCTCAACTAGTGTTTGGCACTGACTGACTGCAGGTTATGGCGTTTATGTCCCACAGTACTCTGAAAGATCCTTTACTGTGAGCACTGGGAATGATCCTTTCCACCCCTGTATCCTCTGTCATGAAGCCTCTAAGATCACGATCAGGAAGTCTTTTCTTGAAAACAAATACTGTGCAAGTTGTTGTGATCTGGATCAAAGGTGGAATGCTGGGATGTGGACACTAATTTACTCACTGGCAAAAGCACAACAGAAGCACTTGGAGTCAGTTCCAGCTCCAGCAGAGTCTTGTTCAGGTCTTCACTGGTGAACTCTCGCCGAGGGAACATAGTCGCCAAGGTAAACTTCACATAGCGGTTTCCCACTTCCTGAAGCAGAAGAAGCACAAAACAATTCCCTGTGACTCTTTGTGAAGGGAGACAGCACTGGGAGGTACACTTCAAAATGTTCAATGACATCATTCAAAGATTATTTGAAATCTATGTGTGATTGTCTTTATTTCAATGGACACACTCCAATGGCCTAATACAAAATGCCATCACGTATTTGACATAAATTATAACTTTTCATGGCAAAATGTCTGCTGACATTCCACCAGAAAGACAAACACTAAACAGGTCACTTTTAACAGATTTACATTTCAATAACCTTAAATCTGCGCCATCTACAGTTATTCCTTCAAATGGATTATATCGGCTGCTGAAATCCTCTTAAAATAGCATAGAAAAAAAATTATTGGTGGTAATTTTCTGCAAACCTGAACAGCATAGTCTTGAACTTCCTGCAATCTGCTGAGAGCGGGGAACTGGTTGGTGAAGGACGAGCCATCTGGGAGGCGGAACTGTATCCTTGCGATGGTACTGGTCATACATGCACATGATGAGACACAGGATAAAAAGAGAGGAACAATACTGAGGGTTCACTGTAGAATATGACAATAGATCCAACATCCAAGACATTTTTTCAACGTCACATGATCTAATGGTCCATTGTGACCGATGTAACGATCATCCCTGCAGTATAGTATGACTGGTAGCATTCACAAACCCAAACACACCAGCCTAACCTGCCAAACAACACGAGTGTCATTTGACTGGCTCCACCAGCTCCACGGTGAGTGGATGGGACTTGGGTCCCACCCTGAAAAATCTAGTGGAACTAAAGCAGCGTCTATCATAAAATTCTTATCAGTCATTTATGACCTGTGAAGCTATCAACTCCTTTATACCAGTGGCCCATTTACCTCCTCTCCCTGACTAATGCCTCCTTCCTGGTCTTCTGTTCTTCCTCTCTGGCCTGCAGTAGGGCCTGCTTGGCAGCCTTATCGTCTTCCTGGGTCTTGGCATAGCGGGCTTGTCTATCAGCTCGGTCCTGCAGAACACCAGAACAAAGGTCAAGAGGCTCCAGTTAAAGAAGAGCTGTGAGGGTTTTATGTATAGGAAGTATGTACACTGCTACCACTCATTACACTACATGGTATATATATTATACCATTCATTGAATATATTATACTGTATCTATATGATTGATGCCAAAGACACTGAGGATATACTACTACTGTATATGGTGCTTCAAAATACATGGCAGCACACATGAATATATGTATGAATGAATAAGTCAATAAATACACAAACAAACAAACAAACAAACAAAAAAAACCCTAAAAAATGCAGGAATAGACATCACTGGGCTTGGAATTACCTGAACAGTAAATGAGAAAACATTCTCAGTCTTGGATTGTGGCATCCCGTTAAGTCAGGTGTGTCCAAACTACAGTCAGTTGGGTTCATTTTTAATTGAGCTGTAGCAAATTCATATTACACATAATGTAATATGGTCCTCATAGGGGGCATGAGGAGTGGATGGAGCAGTTGGATGCTGCTACTTTTCTGTGCATTTGAGAAAACAAATCCAACCTTAGAACCTTTGATCCAAACTTTTAAAATGAGAGCTTAATGGATGTTCTGCCCAAATAATAAGATCCAACCATATTAACTCACTTTTAAACAGAGCCAAAAAAGCCTTTGTGAATGTTTTTTTTTTACATATCAACTAGCAGCTTTTTTTCCCCACTTCCTCTACTTTAAATAGAGACTAAAATAAGGTTACCATGGCAATCTGCTGTTTGACCCTCTCTCTGGCAGCCTTCTCCTCTGCCTTCTCTCTGTTTCTTTCCTCCAGGAGCCGCTTGGTCTTGTCTTCTTCCTGTTTCCTCTTGAAGTCCTGCATGTTTTTCCCCAGCTTCCGCCGCTCCATTTCCTTTTTGATCTCACTCTGACACAGAATGAAACAGAAACAGTAACAGTTACAGTTAGGTCAGGGGTGGAGTGGGCTGAATGAATCATACATTCCATCAGTCAGGATTCACACTACGAAAAAGACTCAAAGACAATGTTAAATAAGACATTTTACAGAGATGGAACAACAAAACAAATCAGCCATGAAAAAGGAAACAAAATCACTTAATCTGAGAAATGAGGCTGTGTAGAAAAAAAATGTACCAAAATCCAGTTGGGGACATATTTCAAATAATAAGTCATTCAAAGGTTTGCATACTCATAGGTTATAATATAGTGTATTTTCCCCTTTGGTGTCGTGATGGTTTCCAGTCTTATGTGATACGTATGTGATGGGGTCCTTTATTTTCTCTTTGGGTAAAGGTCTGAACTCTTCCAGCAAAAACACTTGGGATCCCAAAATTGCTTGGGTCATCTTACTTGACCGGCGTATCAGAACGGTCAAAGGTTTGACATCAGAGGGCTGCTACAGCCACTACACGCTGCACTAGGATTTGCGTTTTGGACAACTGTCATATTGTAAAGTTCTAGGGGGTCAGAAAATTGTCTTTCCATCAGTGCTGACTAAATTCTTTTGCCTGAATTCCTTTGCCTTAGTTAAACAGATTGCCTGTGTAATCTCTGTATGCCACCATATCAGTGGATCTGTGTACCTTATAAAATGGGCTATTTCCCTGGCCCAACCACTTTTCTGGGAAAAATTCTTACCTCTTCTTCTCCTTTCTTCTTTTGCTCTCTTCTCTCCTCCAGCTTCTTGGTCAATCTGACAAGACAATACCATAATAAGTTTAACCCCTAACCCTCATGTCATTGTTTTGCCAAAATCAATTGCAATTAAACAACTCTCTCAACTGTAGGATAATTAGCAGCTGTATTTATACTTGAACAACACTGATTAATTAGCCTTAAATGACATCTCTTTTCCAGGCATTAATACCCAGCTAAAATTTGCCTGTCGTCTTTCTCCTACTCTTTCTCCTTCTCTCACACACACAAACCTAAATGCGTAAAGTGCCATACATGTACCGGCTTATTAGGCGACAGTTGTAGCTTCAGAACAGACGTTTTATGAAATTCTACCAACGTGAATTACTATTTCTGGCATTCATTGTAACTCTCACGATCCTTATAATCTGAAGTTTACGTAAAAATATGGTGGAAGAAAGGTGATGCATGCATGCCTGCCCAAACAAAGTTAGATGGTTGAAACTGTCATATTGCAAACTGTAGTGATAAACTGACTTACACTGGGCTCCAATGTAGTTAAATCTTTTGGGACCTGTTCTCAGATACATTTTATTCCTTATACTGAAAGACCTTACAAAATGATGAGTAGTTTGCACCTGGTTTCCAGCCATCTGACTTTCACTGTGGGTGGTTAGTTTGCAGCATTTTTCCCCACACACACCTAAAACTTTTGCGGATTATTGTATAAAACTATTTACCGCCACAGAGATCCAGTCTTTAGCACCAACAACTCAGCACCTTTTGTGTGTAGATCGCAGCAGCTTAAAATGCATAGTATGAGTGTTCGTACCTTTCTACCTTAGCCTCTAGGTTCTCGTCATTCTCAGAAGGCTGAGTGTGATGTGAAGATGCGTTCTCCGTAACAGGCTCTGTGTCTGAAGAGCTGCTACTATCCACTGTACTTGGGAGGAATGCCATGGCAGGAACAGAAACAGAAAAGGAATATATTTAGTAAACCTGCCGCTATCCACATAAAGTAAACACGGCCTATGTGTACTCCAGGATTTCCCATACGATGTTAATACTGTGGTGCCGCATCAGGGTCTAATTAACTCTGCCAGTTGATAGACTGGAGACTTGTCCAGGCTGTACCCCGCTCCTCTAAATCCAATATCTATGTTATTACAGTAATGGTAGTCCTGAATCTCACTCGAAGGGTTCCTCCAACCAAACATCAGAAGACCTCCCTCCCTTTTAACCTGGTCAAATAAACCTCTTTGCATATTCTGAGACGTGGCCTTGTTAGTGAAGAGCTGTAATCACGGTGCACTTACCCTTTGCTGTTTCTGGCACTGCTGCAGGTTCTGTGGCTGCTGACGCTGACTCGGTGTGCGCTGCTGGAGCTGGGGCAGGTTCTTCTGTGTTGTTACATGGGCCGGTCCTAACAGGCACACTTGCAACTGATGGTAGTGCCCCACTTCCAATCTCTTGAGTGTGCATCTGTCAGAAAACAGGGAGAAAAATCATCACCGGAAAGAACACACTGCAGATTCACTGGTTTCGGCGCCAGCAGTTCATCTTGTATCACACAAATTAAGATGCTTAAATTGTGACACAGTACATATTTGGAATGAAACTAAAATTGGAGCAAACGTTTAGAAAAGTTAACATTGTAGCCAACACATTAACAACAAGCTGTTTTGGCTCCTTTAAAATTGCAGGAAAATTGCAAGCTATTTTTATTGTAGCAGCAGTCAACAACCATCGACTTCTCGAATAGAGGACCTGAAAAGGAAGCTAATGATGTGTACAAAGCGGCAAAAGATTATAATATATATATATATATATATATATATATATATAAACCTTGCAATTTTCACTGTCTGCAATGTATTAAATTGCAGTTAAGAAGGAAGAATCTGTATGTGATGCCAAAAGAACTTCACAAGAAGCTGATAAAAAGGAGGAATCATGATAAGGAAACCTTAACTGCATATATAAATCTGAAAATATCCATGACCAAGATAAGATAAAATACTTTTACAAAAAATGTTCGTCACCAAAACAGATAACTGCAGTACAATACTATATATAACTACCCAATTAACCTACATACAGATCAACCTTTGTCACTGTACCTGATTAACTCTGTTGATTCTCTTCATCAGTTCTTCTGCAGAAACGCTTCCAGCAATGACCTCCAGAGGGATCCCATTGACGCCAATGAAGAAGCTGGAGGGTATGCACACAACTGGATCTTCAGCCCAGGATAGTGTTGGATGAGTCAGGTAGAGGGTGGAGGGTTAAGGAACAGGTTCCCAGAAACTGATATTTTGTATTTATTTGTGTATTTTGTAATAACCTGCATTTAAAGCAATGCATCTACTAAAAGGTATAATAAACATGTGTAGTGTAGATTTAAGCAGTGTAGTATGAAAATGCTTAAAATCAGGACGGAAGAACAGACAGGTAGAAACACAGAAAAACAGAAAAAATCAGTTGCAATGCGGAGGCACCTCAGGTTTATCGATGTATAACTCTATTCTTCATATCTGAGGTGACTGCTCCAGGGTTCTCTCTTCAGAACAAAATCATCGGACAAGCTGAGGTCTTCTCTGATCCTGTTATCTGAAGAAGTTCCCTTCTCCCAGTTTGCTAATGACATACAGCATCAGTCAAAAGTTTGGACATGCCTTCTAATTTCTGTTTTTTCTTTCTGTTTTCATGATTTTCTATATTGTAGGTTAATACTGGAGTCATCAAAACTATGAAGAAACACATATGGAACGGTTTCATTAGCAAATTAGTGTTTTTCATATTTAAGATTCTTCTTCATTGTAGCCACATTTGCTTTGATGACAGCTTTGCACACTCTTGGCATTCTCTCAATCAGCTTCGTGAGGTAGACACCAGGGCTGTTTTTTAATCAACCAGTGTACCATATCAAGAATGAATTAGTGGAATCTACTTTCCTTCTTTCTGTGTTTGACGTCATCAGATGTGTTGTGTAAATGTAGAGTTGGTACATGGTTCTTTACAGTGAATAATTAAACTAGCAGCAGTTTGGATTAGAGCCAACATAAACACTTCAGAGTTCCAGAGGCTATGAATCTCTCCGAGGTGGGTGTGTGAATCAGGACTTCACGGTGGAATTGCTGCAAAGAAGCCACTACTAAGAAAGAACAACAAGAAGAAGAGAACTGCGTGAGCCAAGAAGCTCTGTAATTGGATCTGATGAGATTTCTGGTCCCATGAAGCATGGAGGAGGAGGGGTGAGGGCTTGGCTGGTGATTTAATTGAATTCCACATTTGACCAGCATGGCTACTACAGCATTCAGCTGCAGCATGCCAACCCATTTGGTTTGTGTTCAGTGGAACCATCATTTTTTTTTTTTTATAAGGACAATTAGCCCAAGGAGGAGAGTGATAGTGTCTGGCGTCACATGACCTGGCCTGCACAGTCACCCAACACAGACTAAGTGAGATTGTGTGGCATGAGCTGGACCGCAGTGAAAACAAAGCAAAGCAACAAGTGCTCAGCACCTTTGAGAACTACTTCAAGAACTACTTCAAGACTGTCGAAAACTATTCCAGGTTACTACTCCATTAGGCAAAATGAGAAATTGCCAGTATGTGCAAAGCATATCCCTGACTCAAGACAAAGTAAAAAGTACTACCTACACAGGAACAGGTTTACAACGGACTTGGTGTGCACCATCATTTTAGAGTCCCTGCTTCTCAGAATATGACTGACAAATGTAAATAAAACAGCACTATATCATCCAACTGTACACAGTCATATATCAAAAATAATATTCATTTGGTTAATATCTGCCATCCCCAAATTTGGACAGATATTAAAACCTAAATGTAGATTTCTGTTTTTCTATTTCCTAACAATGATATATACAAAAAAAAATATCATTATCACAACAGTCTGTAAGAAAAGATCTCACTCTGCTGGACAGATGGACGGATTTAGGTTTATATAAGTACCTACTCTCAGTGTTTGTGTCAGTCCAGTGGATAGTGGAAGTAACCCTTTTCAGCTTTTATATATTAATCAGTTCAACTCACGCCATCTCGTTCAACAAAATGGAAAGCAAAAGGATACAGATCTGGGAGAACTGCGCACATGCGTCACTGTGGAAATAAATGAATGCAACATCATGCAATGAAACTGAATACAAAGTATTAAAAAAAAGTCGAACTAAGTAATACTAACTAAGTAATACTAAATTTACGATTCACATACATATACATAATTGCAAACATATGTATCAGCGTGTACCAACATCCCTGACATCCCAGGGATTACCCAGGGATGTCAGCTGAGACACCAGGCAAGAGACGACCTCTGAGGACAAGTGGTAATAAATGGATGGATGGATGGAACGAGATTAACAGAACCAATGCTGCAAGTTGCACAAGGAACAATCTCAACTGATACTAAAATATTCAGGTTTACATTGACAATTTCCCAAAAGCATTGAAATTTGAAGGCTCACATCTGTGGGAAAAAGCTTCCAACTGCAAGACTGACCTCGTTCAGGGGAAACGTTTACGTGCATACCCTGACAACCCTGAGATTATTTGCAACTGACAAGTCCTACCTATTGGCGTCAACTTTGATGGCAACACAGCAGTTCAGAGCCGCCTCTGAGACTTCACCATCCTCCCAGCTGGACATCAGCTGGCCTGACTGCTCGTCTTCCCCTGAGAAAAGACGAAGGGACACCAATGAGATATTTAGCCGCTGCCAACTGTCCTTTTGTAGAGAGCTGCACTGGTGAAACAGCTATCTGACACCACCACCATGAAACACAGGTGTCTATGACGCAATAGTTAGGGTTTCTGCAGGTTTGAACAAGTGAAATTTAAGACTTTTTAAGACCATTATGGGTTAAATTTAAGACCTACATAAAATATAAGGAAAGGGAAATCAGGGACTCCATGTTACTTTCAAAATGTGTTATCGTTGAACTATCAACTCAGGACATTCTTGGGGTGGGCTCCACTAATGAGGAACAGAAACTTAACAGGCCGGGGTCAGAGGAGGTCATGCTGGAAATGAAATGATAATAAAGGGATGCGATTTAAGACTTGACCAAATGTGATTTAAGACATAAAATGCAAAATATGCTTGTATTCAAGACTTTTCAGACCTTACATTGGGATTAGCAAATTTTAGACTTTAAGACTTTCTAAAACTCCCCAGGAACCCTGAATAGCGTCCCTGGTGACACAGGGATTTATCTAAAAATAATTTCGCTTGGTTGTCATTCAGTGTGTCACATAAAAGGGGAACACTGATGTGTCCTGCCCCAGAAGCATTTAAAGTCCTATTAGACCTTCGTAAAACCATCGAGTTTACATAATAACCTGACGTTAGTATTAGACAAGCCTGGTCCGGCTACCAGAGAGGCCGTTGTACAGAAACTGTCAACCATTAAGGTAAGACAACACATGAATGAACAACTCCAACTTCCTAGATTCTTGCTTTCTATACTGTCACTTTCCAAAAAATGCGACGGAGTTGGTCTTGAGGCGTCTTTACTGGTCAGTTGACTTGGCTGTGCTAGTTGGCTAACAGCTACAATGGCTACCCTCTGTGTAGTTAGCGACGCAGGGGTTCGTAACGGAGCTGGTGTGTACTGTTACCTGTAATAACAACAACAAAGACGGAGCCCTGTTGTTTGGCGCTGTTAATGGCATCGGGAATCGAGCCCTCAAACCAACGCATCTTTGCGAAATGGTTTGTTGACGCTGCTTGTTTTCAACCCGGAGAGCACAGCTCCGTTCCTCTGACAGGGATGACGACGCTTCAGGAAGTACTTACACGGTCATGTGATCTTCTTCTTCTTCTTCTTCTTCTTTCAGTAGCACTGTGGACGCATCCAAGGCGTATTACTGCCCCCTACTCTTTCTATGCGGTTTCTCATTCTCTTTTATTTAAATGTTGCTGTATTTGATGAACATTTATTTTCCTTATTAACATATTGTAAATTAACTTTTTTTTTTTTACAAGTTATGATTTACAATTGTTCCATTTCTATTTCAACAGAGCAGACTTAGACAGACCATGAGGGAGATTACTTTGTTGTCGTAGCTTTGTTGCACATAAAAGTAAACACTCTTAAAAAAAACAGAAGAAAGATAAAATAAGATTTGATTAAAGTAAAACAAAAATAAACACTGTAATCAAAAAATGTACAGAATTAGCATTATGAACAAATATACCAAAGTAGTTGGCAAAACAGTCTCCAAGGTGACGTAGTTGATTGGCCAGTTGCATAGCAACAGCAGCATGGATCATGTCGCAAGGTGTTTCCTTGTCCTTGTCTGCTGGTGGTCCTATGAGCCAGGTCTCCAAAGCACCTCTCATGACACGCTCCCTCTCGTCCCATCAAGCGCACACAGTCCATCCATTCTGCCGCTAAAGACCTCACGTTCCCCATGACGCCACTGCTGACCCTAACCTCCTTCTCCGCTCCTCCACCTCTAACCTGGCATCCCCAGCACTTCTTCTGAAGTTCAGCAGAGATCGCCTGGACACGGACAGTGCTAGCAGATGATCTCTGGAACAAGCCGAACTCCACAGCCAATGACCAACAACACAACCAAAAACAAAAAGTCCAGAAAAAAAACAAAGTAAAAACAGCACAAAAGGACAAAAATGAGCATAGAACATTTTGACTGGTTCGAGGCACAGAAAAACAACAAGTCAGATAAAAAAAAAAAAACAACAACCATTAGCACGCTAAGATTAACCTAAAAAGGTTATTCTTCACAGAGCTACTGCTGACATGCAGCCACTCTTTCAGATGTAGAGGGATTGTTCACACTATATTCCCCGTATAAAGATTAATGTTTTGCATAATGTTTCTTTATGTTTCTAGGGTGTGCGTTCCAATCTTGATGCAGATTTAGATACCAGTGTTTGCACGGTTCTGTAACATTACCATCTTCACCTCCTGCAACACTTTATTAGTAGCTAGCATGGCACGAGTTGAAGCATTAAGATGTTTCTCCAAAACCTTTGGAGAGTGGCAATCTCCTTATGGGATACATATACACCATAACAAGTAATTATCATACCTGCCATTTGTTGAAACTTGGAGATTTCTCTCCTTCTTCTATTTTGAGCTCATGCAACCAAGCTAACTCTGCTATCTGTACCTCTGTTATCAAAGGCTTTATCTCCACAGACTAAATACATTCTCTCGTGAAGCGAAGCGTGTTTAAGAGCAACATGCACAATGGATAAACAACAAAAACAAATCACTTCCCACAGCAGTAATGACCTTAGTCTGGAGGCAGCAGGCAGCCTGTTGCAGACTGTGGCACCTTCTTATCATCTCACTCAGTTGTTTTTCATTAAAACCAGCCTTCACAGCTACTTTAATATGAGGTAACATGTCTGAAAATTTGTACAAAACTCGTTGTTCCTTCATCAATTGAATTGGCAGAATACATCCTTCAGGACCAATGGCCAAATAATTCACAGACTAGCTGCAATTGTATTTGTAGGAAACCAGCAGCCAGATTATTGTACTCAACAGAGGAATCAATAGCAGCTACACAATAGCACTCCAGCAGAGGTCTCATAGCAGACATCAAAGATGCACAACCAGGTGACATCTTAGCAATACTCGAATAGTTGCTATGGTAAAAGTGTCAGCTAAATTAAAACCTGGAAAAGTCCAACAAGACCAGAAGTCTTCAGCAGATTGTAAATACAGAACATACTTTACTATCCGGAGTACAATGGAAATTGGCATGCAGCTTACACAACAAATCTCTCCCTAATAGATTTACTGGTTTTTTTTCTGAAATAAGAAATACATGTTCAACGTCTGAACCTGCCACTGAAACATGACTTGGTTTAGATAATGGCTCAGTTAAAGGAGTACCAGAGGCACCCACAATGTAAACACATGTGATGTGGGTGTACACACAATTTCGATAGAAACTGAAATTGTAGCTCCACTGTTTACCACAATTTCTATTTTTGTACCATCAGCCTCAAGTGGTATAAAATTTTCAGAGGCCGTATGAAAAAGGGTAATTGTTGCAGCTTCTAAAACCGGTTCTGAATCTGCCTCCATCATTCTGTGGTGTCCCTAGCGTGGCTGAAACACAGCTGGTCACTGTGTTGTAGGAGGAGGAGGAGGAGGAGAAGGAGGAGGAGGCAATGCACGCAATGGGGGCCACTGTTGTGGGTAGTGATCCTCAAGAACATATCGATCCTGATTATTTTGAAATGGATGTCTTCTGAATGAACCTTCACGTGCCCAGTGTCCAGATCTACCACACCTACGGCAATTTCCCTTTCTTTTAGCTGCCTGTTGTGTACATAGGTTTGTGTGTGCATGGGACAGCGCTGGCTAATGTACAACCTGCACCACTTGTTTTGTGTTCACAGATTTTCTGGGAGTAAAGCAACCATCTTTGTAAATTTCCATCACTCTACGCAGAGTTACTTTAAATCTCACCATTCCATATTGAAAGATTTCATAAAGATGTCAGTGACAAAATCTGAGGACACAACCAGGGCAAAGTTAGCAGTGGGGTATAGGAAGTCTGTCTTTCTTTTAAATTTCCATCACTCTACCTATCAGTTCACTGATACTCATGCCCCTGCCAATTTCTGTTAGCAACTCGATACAGATTAGCAATCTGTGGACTAATATTTGACATGAACACACTCACTGCTAGCCTATCACCTTCTCTCATGTCAGATCCCATGCTTTCATCCAAGCAGTTTGAAAACAGCTGAATAAATGCTGGCAGTGATTTGCTACATTCCTGGATACACAAAGCAATTTTAGATGAATTGCCAGTAGTATGTGCACACCTCTTAATGGCTTCTTTTGCTCTGTTCTCCAACCAATCCTCCAGAGTCACAGCTGCAGGCCACTGTCCTCCTGTCTCACTCCTTGGCAGGGCAAATGTATCTTTACATAATGGCCAGTTTCCTGGATATACAAGAACATTATACAGCCTTGCAGTAACATTTAGCCATAATATTTACTCGGTTTAGGAGCACTTAACACCATATATCTCAGCTGGCGTCCATGGCCTGAGCACATCCGTATCCCCAATAACAATTTTTGGAAGCATTGCACTTGTAGTTTGCTCTCCATCCTTCTTAACGTGATTACTTCCCCTACTGATGGTGGACCTTGAAGCTGCTTCACTACTTCATCTGAACCGACCCTGATGCCTACTCTTCTGTCTGTTCCTGCTCTTGCTGATCCTTCTTTCCCCCGGCAACCTTCTCTACCTCATAATCAAACCTTACAGCTTACAGACCAGACCCTCCTGCTCCATACTGTCCTGATCCTTCACCTGAGTCTGGCACCTCTGGCTGTTCATGTGTTTCTGCTATTTTCCCTAATAGCACAAGCATAGTCAGCAAGTCCTCATCATAAGGCCATTCATCTTTTGTCCATACATTCATCAAGGCTGTAAATGAATGCACATAATACCACCCTTTAGCACACCCAGTTTCTCCTGCAGGTGTTTGTGGAGCAAAAAAGTTCTCGAAAATATCTCAGGAGTATTTGCTTTACATTTAGCCGCTGAGTCAGGTACCTTACCAACAGGTGCTCTTCGGCTCTTCTGTGTTTTTGGTATAAATGTGCTTGAACTGTCAAATTACATTGTAGTCATTTTATTATTCATGTTTACATATGGAACATTTTTGTAATGTTGAAATGAAAACAGTTTAGTACAATTTTAATTCCACCAATTTTGGATATTCCAACCACTATTTATTAGCAGGGTTGGGCACGTTACTTTTAAAAAGTAATTAGTTACAGTTACTAGTTACTTCTTCCAAAAAGTAACCGAGTTAGTAACTGAATTACTCAACTATAAAAGTAACTAGTTACCAGGGAAAGTAACTATTGCGTTACTTTTATTTTTTTTTAAGTTTAAATATGTTTGATATTTAGATTTTTTACTTAGCAGGTTTCACAACCAAGTTGCATAGAGTAGAATTGCATAGACACGTACCTACAGAGAACTTTTAATATTTATTGCACTTCAGAGTCAGACCCCAACTGGTAGACATATAGGCCTACCGCTTTCACATCGGCAAAAGTCCCGGGTCGGCCCTCCCGCTGTGAGAGCTGCGTGCCTGTTTTTTCCTCCCTCATTCGTCATAGCGTACATTGCAGATAAAGTTAAAGTTTGTTGATGACCTGAAGAATGGACCCGTCCAACCCCCGCTCTTTCAAAAGGCTGCTGATATTAGAATAAATCACGGTGTCCTTTATAGAGCCCGATAAATGCCGCCAAATCCCCCCTTTTCTCGGATGCAGAGCGCTGCCATGATCGATAAAGTGTTGGAGATCGCTATACAAACTGTATATAAACACAGTCGCACAGTCGCCGTTCGCCTATGCGCTTCCTATAACGATCGTGTAACAACACATGATTTGTTTGACTGAAAAGTTAGATTACCCCATTACTGAAAAAGGTAACGCCGTTTATTTTAACGCCGTTTCTCTCATCACTGTTTATTAGTAAACTGTTCTGCGCGCAAAGAAGCCCCACGAATAAATATTTTTAAATACACCCAGAACGTCTTCTCAAGGTGAAATGCTCACACACTGGTTCTCCCAGTCGAATCCGAAACCCCTATTATGGGTGGTCGAAACCCAGGCCCAATTATCCAGACGCCGCTCTGCTTATGGCATCAGCAGCTTCCTTACACTTACAGTGCAACAGTTCAGAGCAGCCAGCTAGCGCTCATTTCCACATGGTACTTTTATATAATCTCGTCAACTGGCTATCACCATCTGTGATGACAGTCCGTCTATTCAGCTAACCTTGTAAAACCTATTTTGTCCATGGAAGGAACACAAACAAGATTAGGTCAAAGAGAGCTGCTTAACATAATATAATAATAAAGTTTTTCCTTCACACTGCTGATTACAACAATGTCTATCTCTTCACTGTGCGTCAAAAACTCAGAGAGCTAGAAGCCAAAGAGTTGTAAAAATAACATTCGTATAATGATAAACATAAAGCATGTCTTACCTTTGCTGTTTTGTGATTAAAAGTTCAGAAGATGACAGTGTAAGTATGCTACATCTGGGCTCAGTGAGGTCAAAGCTGTGTGCTGTTCACACTGCTTTTGTACAGTCTGACGGCAGTTGGCACAAAGTGTCTGAGCATCTGAAGCGTTCAGTCCTGCACCGGGGTGGGATGATCCGGTGACTGAATGAGCTGCCCATCAGCCACGGCTCATCGTGCAGAGGGTGAGAGGGATTGTCCAGTATTGCACAGATTTTGTCCTTCACCCTATTCTCAGCCACTGTTTCTAAGCAGTCCAAGTTCATTCCCACCACCGAGCGGGCTTTCCTCACCAATTTACTGAGTCACCACCTCCTTAGTCTTGCTGATGTTGAGTGGTAGGTGGTTCCGGTTACTCCATTCAACAAAGTTCTCGATCGAAGTTATATCTCAGCTCCAAAAACCCTGCTAATGGCTTGTCATATGCGTCAGTTTGAAATGAATCAGGCAGCTCCCGTTTGTTACGTGAAGAGGAAGAGCCTTATATGCAATCTTTGAGTTTACTTCGCTTTGGATTTGGTCATTGGTGGTTGCTAAGGTAAATTCGAGTATGGCTTTCGATTATTTAGACTCTGATCGGTCAATAGAGGACCAATTGGTTGTCGAGATATTTTCCTTTGAGTGTCTTCGAAGGCCTCCTTTTGCAAGCAGTCTGGGTGAATGAGTCAAAACTGTTTGTGGCCGGAGCACGGCTCACTCCCCTTCACGTGGGGCGCTGTGTCCCCTGTGACACGGATTATGGGCGGGGAGCACACCTCTACATATAGGAGCCAGGGTACACCTGGCGCGCTCTCTCCTCCGGTTCCGCTCGTCCGTAGTGGTGGCTGTGGAAGCTGCGTGGCGTGTTGCGTCGCCAAAATAACGCACATTCCCTCTTTCAGCGCAGTGTGGTGCGCCAGCATTAGAGCGTCTTCAGCGTGTCGCCAGAACGACGCACGCTCTCTCCTTCAGCGCACGGGTAAGAGGCATTGGCGCACACTGCTGCTTTCTCTCCCACTCACCTGTCCACTGCTTGGTGATATGGCTGCTTCTGCTGCAGTGTGGCGGACTGCTGGGGTCACGGGGCTGAGTTGCCCTGCTGGGGACTCTTCGGCGTTGTTGTGCGATCTCCACGTGGTAAGTATATTGTGTTGTGTGTGCGTGTGTGTGAGAGTGTTAGGCGGAATCAACGGCCATATTAACTATGACCAGTTTTATAATTTCTTTCCTTTTCTTTGTGGACAGGTGCTGAGGGCCAGGCGGCGACCCAATCCCTGGTGGTTGTTTCCTTCACAAACCCCCTGTGTGTGTGTGTGTGTGTGTGTGTGTGGGTGTGCAGTGTCACGGGTGTTTTTGGTTAGTTATTCCTCCCCCCTTGTTCATTCCGTTTTACGGCTCCAGTTTAAGTAATTACGAGCCAGTATTGATATATTATTTTTATTGATTACAAAATAAACATTTTTTATACTTTTCTAAATACGTCTCTGCCCGTGGTATACGAACCTGTGTAGACCTGTGTAATAAAGACATTAAACAATTTCATAGAAACATCTATCGCCTGGGGCGAAACTTCCCCGGTGGCGTTGTCGGTACACTTTTCCACCCTCCACTTGCCTCATGTTGTATTTGTATTTAGTGACATATTAGTTAAACAAAATTATCTCTAAAATTGTTCTGATTCACCCTTTTAACATCTACAAGCCGTGTCGAGTTGAGCGCTGGCTGTGGTTGTCTGTCCGTGTCAGACCTCGGCCGCTGGCGGTACGAACTTTTACCAGTATTTTTTATCAGTTTTAGACGTTCTTATCCACATATCGAAGGTCTTTTTATTGGATTTTACGTCGCTTCTAATTCACCGTCGCAGCTCTTTGTTTGTGCGGAGATCGGCGGCTGCCTGGCCTTCTTTTATACGCTGTTTTGTTTAATATACATCTCCGGAGGCTTGTTTGCCAACAGCTAAGCAGGCTGTCGGCTAGCGTCAACCGGACTCCCAGGCGCCTGTTGTCACTGCTCCCTGTCATGCAGCTGTGGAGGTCGGAGCAGCGTACCCTTGTCGGCCCGATGGCACCGACCGCCTTCCGGAGGCCCTCACACGGACCGTTGGCACCTACGAAGCCTGGGCACGGCTCGGAGCCAGACCCAAGATCCCGGTCAGCTCCACCCCATCCCGGCCGGAGCCCTGGTCCGTTGTTGGCCCTCATCGTGGGAGAGGTGGATGTCACTCACTTACACCTCCACATAGCAACATCGAGCTACGGAATAAGTTTGATGTTCAACACCTGGCTACCTTCAGAGTGTGCCTCCCACGGTATAGTTTTTATTGACAATTTTAACCGAGGCATCTTTTCAGCGCTGACAGTCTCCGCCAGTATTTCATACGCCCTACTACAAACCCAGCCATGCCCATCCGATCCATCTACTCCATCCCTCAGCGTTTGACGTCCCCCCGGTCCTAGTCACTGTCACTTCAGTTCCACTCCCACTTGTACCGGACTAGGACCCACTGAACCCCACAATAATAACCCAACAGTTCGCAATACAATCCCGGTTATAACCAACTTTTGGCAATCCCTTCCACGCGGGTCTGCTCCGGGCCGTGAACCAGCGGGGGAGGGCACAGGCGCGCAATCAGCACGGACATTAAGTTGGCCGAGCTGAACGTGCGTTCTCTTTTAAACAAAACTTTTATCATAAACGACCTGATTTTAGATAATCTTGACATTTTAATACTAGAGGCATGGCACTGATGCAGCAGTTATTCTCACCGAGGCTTGACCACCTTATTTCAATTTTTTATTTTCAACTAGGGGAGTGAAGAGAGGAGGAACTGCATCATTCATTAAGAACTCAATTATCTCAAATGAAATTTCTTTTTAAAAAATGTCGTCATTTGAGTATCACGCTTTTGTTTTTTATCAGTCCTCAATTTTTTTGCATCACAATATACAGACCACCCCATCATTCCTCCTGTTTTATAAATGAATTCTCAGAGCTAGTATCAATCATATACTCTGCTTACAATAGAGTTTTAAGAACTGGTGATTTTAATTTGCATGTAGATAAAACCTCGGACACAATGTCCAGAGACTTTTTTTTAAAAAAAAACATTTGATCCTGTATGGATTTTAAACATGTCACACAGCCACTCGCAACAGAGGACACATCCTGGATCTGGTCATAACTTATGGCCTATCCACTGATGTGTCCTCTGTTGTTGACCTGGCTGTGTCTGACCACTGTGTGTATTTTAACATCACCAATTTTAGCCCCCAGGAGCCCCCGGTGAGAACAGTGAGGAAATGCTACCTAACTTCTGAAGTGGATGCAAATATTGGAGATTTTACTGAGCACTCCTGCTGCAATTTTACCAGCAACGTGTGATTTTATTGTGGACGATTTTAATACGAAACTGAAGTCAACACTAGACTCAGTGGCTCCACTTTTAACTAAAAATAATAAGAACAAAACCTACACCACCGTGGGAAATGAAGTCTGTAAACAATTGATAAGGAAATGCAGGAGCGCATAAAGGAAGTGGAGAAAAACAAAACTAATGGTTCATTACGAAATATTACAGAACCAACTCAAAATCTACAACAATACCGTCAAACAGGCCAGAGCATCATACTTTTCAAAACTCATTAAAGACAATAAAAAATAACACCAAATCCCTTTTCTCCACCATCAATATTTTAACCAACCCAAATTTTAATAAACCTCCCATGACGTCAACAGACGTCCTCTGCGAGGACTTTGCAGACCACTACGGAAGTAAAATCGATAAGATCAGATCCGGTCTTTTAACTCAAAATATCCATCTTAACACACCGGAACCATTGCTTTTATCTGAGGAAACACTGAAGAGTTTTGCCTTGGTTGATGCAAGGACGCTTGGTCGAGTTTCCTCCCAAGTAAAGCTCACGACCTGCCTTTTAGACCCAATTCCCCCATCACTTTTGAGAATATTTTATGAATTCTTTGAGGAACAAATGCCCTGCCATGTCTCAACAGCTCTTACATTGTATATGTGTGTGTGTGGGTGGGGAGAGAGCGGGAATGTTCTTGATTTGTGTCTTGTACTGCTTGTATGTTTTTATTTGTGAAGCACTTTGTGTTGCATTTTCTGTTATTGCATGAAAGGTCCTATATAAATAAAGTTTGTTTGAATACTTCTCCACAGTTACTCGTCAGATTTTACATTACAAATTGATATTTAAACTGGGCTACTCATGTATCATGGGTGTTTTTTACGCTAATGTGTTTTTTTTTTAGGTGAGAACAGAAATATATATTTTCTACTCTGTTCCAGGTGAATATTAACAGTATTAATAAACATCTTTATTCTGACAATTTTGTAGCAATCTGATATGGGATGCCGTTTGTAAAGCTGGGCGTGTTAAAATGAACACGCAGTTTTTCCACATTTAGCTTCTTTTTAACGATTTTTTTTTTTTTTTTTTTAACCACATTTAGTAAATGTTAGATCTAAATTTTAAATCTAAATATAAATAGATTTGATGTTCAGCGGAAGTAGATTACCAAAATAAAAGCTTCATTCTGAAGTGTTCTGGTGGGACCGTCACCGCGCCGCTGTCACAGCTCTGAACCACAGAACCGGTACAAGTCCTCCCACTACCTTAGCATGTGTAGCGTGGAGGTACAACTATCTGCTCCGTGCTCCGTGTGTCCTCATGGCTCCACCAGTGCTGAACATGGCACTGCTCCGGGGTCAGTGACACCCACTGTTAGTTGAGCAAACTCAACTAACTGTGCTTTTAATCTTTGTGCGAGGTGTTTACTAGTATTCAAACACCAGTATTTATCTATAAACAATGTTTTGTGAATCTCTTGTAGCTCTGAAAAATTGTGTTTAATTATTATTTTTTATCTTTCAGGCACACCAAATGGATGCAGAAGATCTAGCTACATCTTCCACTTGTCAAATGGAGGTTGTGCAACATTCTAAACCGAAGACTGCTTGCGAAATGTAAATTATAGCA
The DNA here is from genome assembly GCF_022458985.1 of Mugil cephalus. NCBI lineage: Eukaryota > Metazoa > Chordata > Actinopteri > Mugiliformes > Mugilidae > Mugil > Mugil cephalus. The sequence continues at coordinate 5,452,604 of NC_061781.1, forward strand.
TTTCAATAAGATAATCATGAACTCTGACCTATTAAATGCTATCTTTATCATTCATGAAGTTAATTGTCATGTTTATATCTCAAACACAAGAATATAATTGTGATTGCTTACCGACATCTTGCTCATTCCTGTACCTACCTGTTACCAGTTCCAAGCACAGAAAACTGCTGTTTTGTCACCACATTTCCAATATAAAATCCATCAATTACACAATATGTTGTTGACACAGTCATTTAGTAATATGCTCTATATTTCTACACATGCAGTTTCTATATCTGATAATTATTATAGTGCTGCTCTTATTTGGCATAGTCATTTTTAACGTGTGAAAATAATCAGACACCAACTTTAGATATCAGGTGACAGAACATGCTTTATTTCCAGAATACTCATTGGGTTTCAGTTCATAAAAATGGAAACACTCAGTCCTTTGGTCGTGCAGATGATAACGCAGTCAAACTCATGAAGTTCTCTGGAGACATCAATAGACACATGAAATTTGGACACGACATACTCGTTAAACTGTAGATGTTCTTCTCCTGGATGACGCACCTGCTGAGTCCATCCTTCACAGTCATGGTCTTAGAAGATGAACCAGTCTTTGAAGCCCAGATCACTTCTCTAATATTGGGATGGTCAATTTTGTTGTTGATGCAACCTTGTTTATCCTGACAAGTTAACAAGTTAATAAAACATAAATAAATAAAAAAAAAAAAAAAAAAAAAACAGTAAGTTTTACAATAAACGAGAGTGAGCGCTTACATGCTTTTTAAATTGTTTGGCCTTGTTCAGGGCTGGTGAAGCACTGAGGAGACATTTCTGTCCAGATATAGTAGCATTAGCTTAACTAATCTAGCAAAGCGCCAGCCACATCTGCTGCTAGTTTTATGTAATGGTAAATGGTCTTGCTCTTATATAGCGCTTTTCTACCTACTCAAAGGTACTCAAAGCGCTTTTACAGTCAGAGACACATCCACCCATTCACTCACACAAGCACACACACATTCACACACCAGCGCCAGTTGCACTGGGAGCAACTGGGGATTCAGTATCTTGCTCAAGGACACTTCGGCATATGGCACACTCAGGGGATCGAACCGCTAACCCGCTCTACCTACTGAGCCATAGCTACCTAGATTGTAGCTCTCGTCACGACAGACACGGATCGGGTTCTTTGAAACTGGCATTTATTCAGGCTTTTCTCCATTCATCTCGCCCTCTTGCTTTCATGCCGTGAGAACTAATACATAAACAATAAAATATATCAGTTTGCAATAATGACTGCACATAAAATAACAAAGCATAAAAATTGCGCTGTGTAAATATATACAAAATACATCGTTGGCCGCTTGTCGTGAGAGAGGTCCTTAACACATCTTGGACCATGCTTTGCAACGCAGCGTTATCATTTTGGCCGCCGTAGCAACACAAAGGCAATTAACATTAGTTCCGGGCTGATTACAACTGCAGCCATGAAACAAACTATGTAAATACAATTAAATTAACCCGTTCTTCTTAAACACATGAATTAACATTTTTTAACATTTTATCCTGTCCAACAACATATTTATGAATTATTATCAAAGGCAAATACAATGGCATTTACATAAATAGATAGTTTTAGCTATCTATTTAGATAGTTTTAGTTTTATTTTGGTAATCTACTTCCGCTGAACGGCAGCGTCAATTAGCATATTTGCTGAATATTTAGTTTCTCCAAGCGCTACATTTAAAATTTTTATTTATATTTAACATTTGACATTTATATTTAACATTTATATTTATATTTAACATTTATATTTACAGTTTATATTTATAAATTACAGTTTATATTTATAAACTATAAATTAAATTATATTTAATATATAGATATAGATTTAACATTAAATGTGATAAAAAAAAAAGTTGTTATGGAGCTAAATATGGGAAAGATTGCATATTCATTTTAAGACGCGCAGTTTTACCAACGGCACCCCATAATCTCACTGGTGTTTGCGTCACAGGTGATCAAAATTATCCATACAGCCCTCAAACCATTTATTATTAAATGTCATTTTCGCACAGGAGGCAGAAAAACAGGGATAGGGATGAAGAGGTTTTTAAATTCACACACTGGTTGCTTCACACTTCCCGTCATGTGGTGTAGTCTTTCATCTAGACCAATTAACTTTTAGCAGAACTGTCAACCTCAGATCAGCGGCCCATCTTACCATCTCTGGTAAGTTTGACTTGATGAAGAAATCACTTGTTTTAGTAAAGAAACTCTTGGTTGTTATGATCCTTTTCACCTTTTATTTATTGATCTTTCCTGTTGTTTATTCTTAAATGAAAAAGTGGTGGTTCCATTTTGCACGTAAAACTTAATAGAGGAAATAATATACTATACTACTATAATAATATACTTTGCATTCGATTTAATTTACTGTGATCAGCTTTTAATTCCAAAATATTACGAGAAGTCAGAAAAGTCAGATTACTGTAACACACAGTAACAGCGGCACTAGTTTGTGACAGATTGGTTAACTACGTTCAGCGACATGAGGAAGACAGGCTTCTTGGTCTTTGAGAGGAAGTTGAACAACAAGAAAGAAACAAAACTGTGAGTGAATATTTGTAGGTTTGCGAATTTTAAAAAACTGTGAATTTCATTTTCAAACATATTTTACTTTGCCCAACACACATAAGCTGTAGGAGGAAAAACTGCAGAAAAACCCATAAAAAACACTTGTAAAGGGGCCGGAGCACTTTGACAGATGCTTATTTTACAAGCTACTGTCACAGCCTGATCTATAGCCAGAACTTCATATTCACCTTCATTTGAAGATGATGCTGATTCACTGACAAGATTATTTGTCTCCTACATCACATCAAATCACTTGAACAAATGTCTATGAGCTTCCAAGTTTTCTTAATTGAGCAAAATACTGTATGTATTAAAGTTAAGTAAAAACATCTTGAAGTAACAAGTATATGTCCATCTAAAGTTAAATACAATGTGTTACTTAATTACGGTTGGACTGTGGGATGTCCAGGTGTTTCCAGCTGATCTGTTTGTCTGCTATCATGCCTCCATTTAGTCCTGATAACCTTCAACCATCCAACCGCCTCATATAGTCTGAATGATCCCAGATCTCTTCACTAATGCAGAATTTTCACTATTATCATCATTCAGTTGTTGTATTTAATCTGATACATGGAATACAACCACCAATGATTATGTGTTATATGACAACTCCCAAATGTCACTTGACTGGTTACCCCACAACAAGATAGAAACTAACACCCATAGAACATTATGTTCAGTCAATTCCTCAATTTATTATTTTTTCATTACAAAAAAAACAAAAAAACAAAAAAAAAAAATTAAAAAAATTCTTTTAGTGCTTTCATGCCGTGGCTTTTATCCAGAATACTGTGTGAGATGTGGCCTGCATGCCTGCCCACTTCTCCCAGTGTAATCACTTTGGCGGGTTAAAATCCAAAGGCCAAACACCATGTAAGTGTGTGTATACTTGCTCCCCAAACATTTTGGGCAACAAGAACTCTCTCAGCCATTTAGTCTAGCAAAATCACTAAAAAGGGGTTGTCAAAAAAGATGCAAACAAAAGAGACTACCCCATAAATCCAGAAGATTAGTTGTGCCCTTGCTTTACAGAAGTTGGAAGCGACTTTTAACCTCTGCCATGTATAGCTAATATGAGCGAACTCGACTGAAAATCTACTTAGTCTGCTTCATACAGTGCAGCCCTACTCTATGCTTCATTCTTTAATTCTCTCTCAAAAATTGGAGTAGGTCTGACGCAAACGTAAACTTTTAGGAGACACAATGTACTTAAATCTTTTACTTTATTTTTGGATTTTTAAATGTTTTTGGTTCAAACTAAAAATGTAGAGTCATTGCTGGACGCGGCTCAACTAAATACAGACTATAGACAGATATCTGTGTTGATTCAAATCACATAACTTTTGAATTCAACCTTTGAGTTGAATCAGGCTACCACATGCCGTAAAGATCTAGACACAAAACCTGCCACCTCTCCATCCATCAAGCTGAAATCTGATTTGACAAAAGCCAGTGTTTTGTATTGAATGGTGAATCGTCACTTTAACCAGGAGAAGAAGCTGCAGTAGTGAGCCTTCTCACATCACTGTTCTACCCAGAGAGGACAGAAGGTTTGAGAGGAGTAAAGGAGTGGAAAAAGTGGAAAAACTTTCTCTAAACAGAGGAGGTGGACTAAGATGTAATCTGCCATCTATTTACAATACAGTTTTTACTTCTGTCCCCATTAAGTTTCAACAACATTCACACCTTGAAACTGGAGGATCACACTGACAATAGCTTTGCTACAGCACCATTCGTAATGCAAGCAAAGGAAGTTTCGGATGGGGTTTTGTATTTGAACCTCAACTTCCCACTAGTCTCTCAGAACTGAAGAAGCTACTCTGCAAGTCCAGTTACCTAAATGCAATGCCTTTTGGGTTACTGTGACCTGAGTGACTGAGAACCTTCACAGACATGTTTCTCACAAACCTTTTTTCAGCCTGTGTCAGAAAGAGGATGTGTATCTTTAACCTAACACTTTGCTCTGCCAGTCTTTCCTTTATGGTTTTATGGTGCAGTGTTGTCACACTGTTTGTGCACAGGAAACCAGTGAGCTACTGATGGTTGTTTGACACATATCAGCTGAGCAATGCTCATTTCTTTGGTGTTGCCACTTCATAGTGTGATGCTGCAAGGACGTTTGATATTTTAAGAGGAAGTGCTTTTTATTTGGGGCCCTGGTGTAATGAATCTATTGGCCTAAAGCCTTTCTGTGTGGAGTCTGCGTGTTCTCCCTGTGTCAGCGTTGGTTCCCTCCAGGTACTCAGGTTTCCTCCTGTCGTCCAAAGTTGTGCCCATCAGGTTCATTGGTGGTTCTAAATTGGCCGTAGGTGTGAGTGTGAATGGTTGTCGGTATCTCTGTGTTAGAGGATGAGTGGTTACAGAAAAATAATGAATGTCAAATAGTAATTATATATGTGTGTGTGTGTGTGTGTGTGTGTATATATATATATATATAGATATATATATATATATAAAGACCTCTTTAGACAGACTTATGAAAAATGCTGTAATCCGGAAAGAATTATGGAATAATAAGGAATAATAATCTCTCTCTCTATTATACATATATATATATATATGTGTATATATATATATATATATATATATTTTTTTTTTTCATAAGTCTGTCTGAAGAGGTCTTTTCAATAGATATCTACTAACATGGAATAAAAAGCAGAAGTAAAATCTAATAACACAGCTTAGACTTGTAGAAACCGCTTGTTGAAATGGTACTAGGTTCAGGCGCTGTTGTGTAGTTCATGTACCAGTGGACTGTGGGCTATGTAAAGACGTTCAATTTGAAAAGTTTGTTTTAATATACATGCCTATATGTGGTATGAACAAAAAGTTACAATATACATTTTTTGTATTATATTTATGGATGATTAGGGTCAATTGAGCAGTTTTGCAACATGAAATAATTTGATCATATTCTGTGTATTTTCAGGAGGAGTGTTTTAAATTGTTTTTAATGCAGTTTTGAAGTGATTGGTTCATTGTTGACCTTTATGTAATATCTAATATCATTATTTTACTCATCTGCTGGTTAATGGCTGCAAAAATGTATTGTTTTGTCACCAGGTCATGGATCGTCGTTTGCTGTTACTTCTGCTCCTCATGATGGAGCACAATGGTAAGTTTTAAAATATAAAAGTTAGATAATTTAATTGCAAATGAATAAATCTGTAATTAATCCATCAGTGGAAAGATGTGGCTGTTCAAAGGATGTTCAGGCTGAGTGATTATTTATTCTCACTTACTCTAAACCAGAAATTCTTAAGCCTAAGGATTCTGACATTCAGCCCCCCATCCCTGCCAATCTACAGACATATTAAAAATATTTATTTGTACAATCTATAGAGATACCAAAAGGTTTATTTGAATGTGTGATCATGTTGTTCAGGTTTGTGGTTTTATTTGCAGCGCTGTGTCAACAACAACAAACCTGCACAAAGTCAGTTGTCAACTCCTGCAGTGACTGTATCAGATCTGGGCCGTTCTGTGCATGGTGCCAAAAGCTGGTGAGAGAGAAAGTTTATGTAAATGAAATACAAGATGGTACTGATTTGTCCACCATTGGTCAATAAAATGACTTCAGGCTGATTACAAACAACAGGCCACCATCAGCTTCTTTACTAGCTGATGATATCACACCTCATCCTGCTGCAGGCTTCATATTAACACAACTGGCTTTGACTCCAAAGACACCATTCAGACACACTCAGTATAACCAAAGATCTGTATGGGCCATACACAGGTATTACTATTTTAATAGTAACTTCATAAATTAGTTTTTATTTGAGAGAGATTTTGTTTTGAGAACTCTGCGAAACTCATACTTCAACCACAACAACGTTAATTTTCTTCATAAACCTGTAGGATGTTTACTTGAATTCCATAATTTCAGTGCATATATAAAAATACTAAATGTTTTTAATGTTGTATGACCACAAAGATGTTTTAAAAGTAGTTCTCCTCTCAGATTATATTCTCCTCTCTTTGAGCCAGGTCAGTGAATTTCAATACTTTTAACTTTATGAATAAATAGTTTGTGTGTTCTCTGCAGCCAGTGTGGTGAATTATACTTTGGCTCTTTTTTTGCAGTAGTGACAGTGGTTGTGGCGTAAATTTATTATTTATTATTTTATTATAAGTATTGTCCCAAATCTGACCATAGAGACTTTACAAATCTCATTTAAATACTTCCTAGCATTGGCCAAACTCGCCATCTTGTGTCTTTGGAACCACAGTCTGATCAGCACAGTCACTCACTGGCTTTTCTGCCCTACCCCCACTAGTTAGAAAGAAATGTTGGTGTATACACGAGGAATTGTTCTGTTGTCCATCTTTATAAAGGCTATGGTTTGAATACTTTATTTTGGATGCAGTTCTTGCTGATGTTTGGCTTGTTTGTTGAGCGGTGTCATTTGAAAACATGGCAACATGTTAGAAGCACATTATACACTCACTATTACGTACACCTTGTTAGTAAAAGCTTGGACCCCCCTTTGCCTTCAGAACTGTCTTAATTCATCGTGGCATACTTTCAACAAGGTGTTGGAAACATTCCTCAGAGGTTTTGGTCCATATTGACATGACAGCATCACACAGTTGCTGCAGTTTTGTCAAATGCACATCTATAATGTGAATCTCCCGTTTCACCACATCCCAAAGGAGCTCTATTGGATTAAGATCTGGTGACTGTGGAGGCCATTGGAGTACAGTGAACTCTTTATCATGTTCAAGAAACCAGTTTGAGATGATATGAGCTTTGTGACATGATGCATTATCCTGCTGGAAGTAGCCATCAGAAGATGGTACACTGTGGTCATAGAGGGATGGACATGGTCAACAACAATACTGAGGTAGGCTGTGGCATTTAAACCATGCTCAGTTTGTACTAAGGGGCCCAAAGTGTGCCAAGAAAGTATCCCCCACACCATCACACCACCACCACCAGCCTGAACTGTTGATACGAGGCAGGATTGATCCTTGCTTTCATGTTGTTTACTCCAAATCCTGACCCTGCCATTTGAATGTCACAGCTGAAATTGAGACTTGTCAGACCAGGCAACGTTTTTCCAGTCTTCTGTTGTCCAATGTTGGTAAGCCTGTGTGAACTGTAATTTCAGTTTCCTGTTCTTAACTGACAGCAGTGGTACCCGGTGTGGTCGCCCCTGACCTCTCACATCAACAAGGCATTTACATCCACAAAACTGCTGCTCACTGGATATTTTCTCTTATTTGGACCATTCTCTGTAAACCTTAGAGATGGTTATACGTGAAAATCCCAGTAGATCAGCAGTTTCTGAAATACTCAGATCAGCCTGTCTGGCACATACAATCATACCACTGTCAAAGTAATTGAAATCCCCTTTCTTTCCCATTCTGATGCTCGGTTTGAACTGGATCACCTCTCCATGCCTAAATGCATTGAATTACAGTCATGTGATTGGCTGATTAGTTATTTGCAATAACAAGCAACTGAACAGGTGTACCTAATAAAGAGGCAAGTGAGTGTACACTGAGGTAGCAAGACAATTCCAATCTGGCCAAACTGACACTATTCATTTATTGCAGAATTTCACCAAACCAGGAGAGCAGGAAGCAGTGCGATGTGACACCAAAGACCAGTTGAAACAAAAGGGCTGCGACGATGAAGAAATCATCTCTCCTTTCAACTATCCAGACATTACCAAGAGTGTCCCTCTGTCTATGTCTTTTAAAAATGAAGAACCAGTCCAGATGAGTCCTCAGAAAATTAACCTGCAGCTGCGTCCGGGTTTGTGCAATCAGTTAATGCTAAACTTTGATCTGCAGACTGTGTTTGTTTCCATGTCACTGCCAGTCTCTGCATTTGGGGGAAAACACAGATATTTTGTAAAAATCAAACAATCAAAGGTTTTTAATATTCTCTGTTAGTTTTAATCTGTCTGGTTTTAATTGACAATTATCAAACTGAATTTAAATTATTTTCCTATTGTTCCACTTGATGACCATGGTAACAGCTCTAGTTGAATTTCTTTCTTGTCTGTGTTCACAGGGCTTCCACAAACCTTCCGTGTTGCTTTTAGGAGAGTTCAGGGTTATCCAGTGGACCTCTACTACCTGATGGACCTGTCTTACTCCATGAAAGATGATTTGCAGAAAATCAAAGAACTCGGCAATGATCTTTTTGCTGCTCTGAAAAGAATCACTCGGCATGCTCAAATAGGTAAGATGGTGGTGATCTTACTCTAATAACATGAACCATCTATTTGATGCACTGTAGAACACAGACATGATGTAATTAAACAGTGCTCTGTGGTGTAACAATAACTTGTGGTAGATGTTGAGTTATGGACTCTTCACTAGTCAGGCCGCTGGTGGTATAATACACAGTGGATGTGGTGTAATTTGAACAATAGACTAAAAAGTATAGACATAGTGAGGTCTTGTCAGCTGCAGGTTAAACTTATTTCTTTTGTCATTCTCTTGCTTTCACTAGTACATATTCTTGATATCCTGTTAGTACAATTTACACAAAATGTATCATATTGTATTTTAAGAGTCTTGAAGTGTCACCTTACATGTCAGTGTGTTTTTATTTGATACATTTCACTTGTCTGAAATGCCAGACACACATTAAACACATTAAAATAAATAAATGCAACGAGTAAAGCTGTAGCTTGTTACAATTACAGGATTTGGTGCCTTTGTTGATAAGACAGTCCTTCCTTACACCAACACCAACAAGGAAAAATTGGCAAAGCCATGTGATGAGAATGACCAGCAGTGTCAGGCTGCCTTTGGCTACAGACATGTGCTCAGTATGACATCAGAGGAGAGGGAGTTTGAAAGGAAAGTGGCAGCTCAGTTCATTTCTGGGAACCTTGACTCTCCTGAAGGGAGTCTGGATGCCATGATGCAGGCTGCTGTATGTGGGGTAAGGACCAGTCCAAACAGATAAATGTGTAAATATGTGTTGTAAGACAAGGAATCTAAACTTGACCTTATATATTATTATTATATATATAGAGTTAGTAATATTTCTTCTAATGTCCTGACACACTCAAGCTTATGATGGTGATTTTATAATGCTACTGATAGTGTCTGTTATGTAGTGTCCTTCTCTGTGTTAAAGTGTTCCCTGTTAAAGAGTCAGACATAATCAATATTTCTATCAGAAAAGTATTACTCTGTGCATATTTTTGTTTAGGATAAAATTGGTTGGAGAAACAGCAGCACTCGGCTTATTGTGCTGACCACTGATGCTGGATTCCACATGGCTGGAGATGGAAAATTGGCTGGAATACTGGAACCCAACGATGAACAGTGTCATATGGAAAACGGTCTTTATGTCAAAGGCAGTGAGATGGTATGTGTGGAATCATGACAGATTGGTTCAGTGATTTATACTCCTCTCATTATATAAGCGGTGTCAGCAATGTTTGAAAGATTTTACTGATCATTATTTGCAGGACTACCCATCTGTTGGACAACTTGCTGCGGCGTTAGAAAAGCACAATATTCAGACAATATTTGCAGTGACACAAAATGTGGAGAGTGTGTATGAGGTAAATGAAATCCATTCATTTTGGTACAAATTACAATGGAAACATTGCATTAAAATTCAGATTCATATTTCATTTTCATGTTTTTTCATAGAAACTCTCCAAAATTATTCCAAAATCTGAAGTGGGAGTCCTGTCATCAGATTCCAGAAATGTTATTCAGTTGATTCAGAGAGCCTACAATGTAAGTTGGCCTTGCATGGTGCATCAGTTTGCCACCTTTCTCCATTTGAAGGCAAATGCATCTTTGAAATCTGTATTGTGATTAATGCATTATTTCTTACTGATTTTTATGGCAGAGTTTGTCCTCTAAAGTAACCGTGACTTATGACAGTCTTCCTGACAATGTAAGAGTTGTCTACACCCCAATATGTGATAATCCAGGACCAACAGGAGACAGCAGAGGAGTTTGTAACAATGTGCCTGAGGCTCAAATGGTCAGTGTTGACATTGTTGTTCAGAAAGTATAGAAAACACTCACAGCTATTATTATATTCATTTCAGTTTCAGGTGCCCTAAGGCTTGCTCTAGAGGTTGCAGGCTGGTTTTTGTGATGTGTCTTGTGACAATTTGTATTGTTATAGGTGCTATATAAATAGAATTGAATTGAATTAATTGTATTAACTGCTGCCCTTGTGTAATTGCAGTTGTTATTAACAAGGGTGTCAAACATATGGCTCATGAGCCAAAGCTGGCTCACCAGAAGGTCCAATGTGGTCGGTGGGATGAATTTGCAAAGTGCAAAAATAAAACTGAGACATTAATTGCAATAAAAGTAACTGATATTCACAATTAATCCACTATCAGATTCTGAGACTCAGAACTGAACTGTAGATGGCACCATTGCTCCAAAATTTAACTTATTTTACTTTGGGTTGTTTTTCAGGTTGTTCATAAAAGTTTTTGTAAGAGGATAATTCATTAAATGTAAACATTGTCATAATGTATTTTTCTGGTCCAGCTCCCTTAGATCAGATTGGGCTGAATGTGGCCCTGAACTAAAACATGTTTAACAGCTCTGCTCTAGGCCTTAGTTTGCTAATTCAAGCAAAACCACAAAACAGAATAAATGATGAGGTACACACCTTTCTGAAACCAACACCTACCGAGAATATCCAATTACAAAATCACAATATTGTGCCTTGGATTTTTCATGCTGTTTTTCGTTCTTGAAAAATTGTCTGACTCCATTTTGAAATCCCTTTTCCAGATATATTTTGACGTTACTGTGACTGTAGACTCATGTATAGAGGATAAGTCTTTCACTATCAGACCACTGGGCATTAAAGACACACTGACAGTGACTTTATCTACCAACTGCAAGTGTCCATGTGAAAACTCAGAAGACAAAGCTCACCCACATTGCAGTCAGAATGGAAGCATCATCTGTGGTATTTGCAGGTAAGTATTTCCCTCCTACTCAGTGACTGTATGTGTATGGTGATTTTTGCCTAAATTTGGTTTGGAATAGATAAATTTATAATATAATTTTAAGTCTTTTTCCACAACCACTGGGTTCCTGAAAACTACACAGTAATGTTAGTTCTTATTGTGTAAGTAGTGTAAGAAATACTGATACCAAAAATATTAAGCTCATAAGTTACAGAAATTATTTTGTACAAAATGGAGTTAATTGTTACTAGTATTTCTATTGTTCTACTAATTTCATCAGCATATTGTAAGTGTCCTGTATTACTTATGGCCTGCTGAATTCTTATAGCCATAGTAATTAGAGGGCAAACTTGTTTTGATTTGATTTTTGTAACAAACTCACATCAGTTGATTTGTCATCAAGGTTGAATTTTGGTACTTGCATTCTCTATCTAGTCTAACCTGTTAGTTTGATATAAGAACAACCTCAAAATGCTACACATTATAGTAAGATGATACTATTTTGAACAATTAAACAGCTGATGACGTTACACAGGTCCATACTTAGTTTTTTTTTTAGTATTTGTGGTGCAGAAAATGACACCTCCTTTTCACAGCCTACATTTTCCTGTGGAATAATATTCAAAGAATAATATAAGATTCCTCAGTATTCATGAAGGAATAGCAGGTCTAGCTCTTTCCAGCACTTTTAAAGTGAGTTTGTTTTTCCTGTTTACAAAGACAAATATAGAGTCTTCAAAGGGTGTGTGGATGACTGAAAAATATGATTGTACATTCTGTTAGAAGATCTAGCTCACAGAGAGTGATCTAACAAACCTTCATCTTCTTAACTTGTCCTTATTCAGTTGCAATGCCGGTTTCATTGGTCAGTTCTGTGAATGTGTCATTGGTGATAAAGACGAAACCTCTCTGCGAGCTTCCTGCCAGAGAAATAACGGCACGGAGTGTGAGGGTCGAGGGGACTGTGTATGTGGCAGGTGCCAGTGCCACAACACGGAGAGTGGAAGCAGCATCTATGGTGAATTCTGCGAGTGTGACAATGACCAGTGTGAAAAGTTCAAGAATAAGCAATGTGGAGGTATGGTTGCTGATTTCCCAGTTCTTCTCTGTCTAATAAGCCAAAGCCAAGGTCATGAGACTTTCAGGATTTGTTATTGTGTAAAAATATAACTTAGATAATCTAATGTTTGATAAGAAGTTGTGACATTGGACGTTGTACAGTGTAAAACAATAATAGTTTGTAAACTGTTAATCATGGCATCCATGTTCATCTCATAAGTGAACAGTAGCAGTCTACTGTAGTTTGTCTGTGTTATGTTGTCTTTACTTTCAGCACGATCAATCAACCAACCAGTCAATCAAACTTTACTTATATCGCATTTTTCATACATGAAAGATGTACCAGAATCTCCACCAGAATCTCATTCACGCACGTGCACACACACCCACGACAAACAGCATACTACACACATGCATACCCTCACCCCACCCTAACCCGCTCCTAAGATAAAATTGAATAAGACTGAGCATTGAAGGAAGTGAGGAAACATTTTTTTTTTCATTCTTTATGTTCTACATTGTAAATTAATGCTGTAGATACAAATTCTGAGGGAACACACATGGGATTATGTAGTAAACGAAAAAACAGAACATGTTTTATATTTAAGATGCTTCAAACAAGTTGGTTTGGTTTGATGGCAGCTTTTTCCAGCCTTTCTCTTTCAGCTTCATAAAGTACGCTTGATACACAGTTCTCTAAAGGAAGTAGCCCTTTTGACTGTTGTTTTAATTTATGTTATGGCAAGAACAAGTCAACTAAGTAAAGAGAAACCACAGTCCATTACTACTGTAAAACGTTTCGGTCCAGAAATCTGTTAAATGCTACTTTGAAACTGTCTCTCATGGGGACCACCCCAGGGTATGAAGCCTCAGAGTGACCTCTACTGCAGAGCGACTCATTACTGGCCTCAGATTAGAGGCCATTTAAATGCTTCACAGTTTGCAAACACAACTCAACATCAACTGTATAGATGAGAACACAAAGAAGATTTTTACAACCACACTTTATTCAATTTGGTAGGCAAATTTTCACGAAATGAGACTTAATCCTCTTATTTATACATATATTAAAATATAAATAAGAGGAAAAAACAATAAACAAACAAACAAAATATGAGTGTCTCAGTATGTTTGTAAAACTTTGCTCATTATTTTGAACTGCACATAGTATATTTTTGCCATACTTCACAGAAGCTTCTTACATCCTTCATTAATTTATAAAAATTAAACTCCAGCCTCAGTCTACAGCGCAGATTGTAACATTGCACCACACTGAGGCTGCGTTGCCACCCAACAGGCCTTCCATTTTATTTATGTAAATGGAAATTTTTGCTTCTGACGATAACATTCAAAAGTTGCCACATTCTCTTTTTTCTTTTGTGTACCCTGCCCCATAAATAAGTTCAGTGGTTGTAAAACTTTAATAAGTGTAAAAAAATCTGTTAAAAGAATTAAAAAACGATGTGAGCCTTCGTTTCTCTGGAACTACGAAATGAGCACTGGTTGGACACAGCAGAATTGATGACAGAAATAAAAGAGTTTAATGCGATCGCTCCCTGAAGAATATGCCATTTTAAGTCCACAATTTTCTTTGTCAGAGGTGGCTCTTAAAGGACTCTCCAGTTAGAAGCAGCATCTTTGAACCTCTCTGACCACGCACAGCCTGCCCTGCCTCTCAGTGTCCTTTCATTTAGGGCTTTGACACATGTCTTACAGAGAGACTTTTTGTCCACATTGTTCAGATTAATAAAAGTCTCTCTCGGCAACAGATCCTCTTGACTCGATTGAGGGCTTATCCACACTCCTGGGAATGGGTCTGTGGGGTTCGGCCCCTTCCCCGATCCAAAAAGAGTGAGGAGCCTCTTCTCTCTTATTGTTAATTTGTTCTTCCATTGTTGCAACAGTCTCTGGACCAACCTTGTGGACCGTAGGCCCAGCGCATCCCGCATGGACCGGGTGTTTGCCAGATCTGGCCCTGCTAACAAGACCAGGTGCTCCAGGTCCAGGACTCTTGCTCTAAGTAGAGTCGTCGTGAGCCCGGACGTGGCTCCACTGGAGACGTCCAGTCTGCTTCCGTTGACCGGAGGTTCTTTTAACAGCCAGAACAGAGAGTTAGAGCTTCTTCCTTCCCTGCTGCTTTTAAAAGAAGACAACACAAGACAACACAACACCGACAACACCGATTCCGATATCAGCCGATATGGTATACCGATGCAGGCGGTAAATGTCTCAGGACCCCACAAGCAGCAACAGCAGGAGTGAGCAGCAGCACAACCTGGGCATTATGTTATCTGTTTTCATTATCGGTGGTAAAACTGATAACGATATGAACAGATATTACAAAAATAGGCTAATATCGGCTGATAATATTGGCCGATATTATCAGACATCCCTAGTTAAAACCCTCTTTAAAACCTTTGTCTAAAACCATAACAGAATTTAATTTTTAAAACCACATCACATAAAACCAGAGAATGATCACTAAAACCTGAGGGTACAATACAGCAACCTTTAAAAACATTAAAATGATGTTTAAAACAATAAAACCTGTCTAACCTAGCAACTGAAATCCTGTTTTCATTTAAGTAGGACCAGGTGTACTGGCGACAGTCTGCATGCATCCTCCTCCACACATCCACCAGGCCGTAGGAGAAGACCGTGCTGGGAAGCTGGATGTGGCTCTGCATGGTTGCGATCTAAAAACTCAGCCTCAGTACAATTAAAATCCCCCCTAAAATCACAAAGTCCTCCATGCTGCAGCAGTTAAGTCTTGTATTTACACGTTCAAAGAAGCTCTTCCTCTCTGCTCCATTATTTGGCGCATAAATATTAATAAAAACCAGAGTAAAATGATCAAATTTAGCTTTCACCAGCAGGCACTTCTCCTCCACCACCTGCTCCACCTCCAGAGAGGATGAAGTGAACCTCCTGGAGAGGAGGATGCCTACTCCACCACTGGATGTGATGTTGTGGCTTAAAGCCACCTGCCCCTCCCACTCTTTCTCCCAATCTCCCTCCTTAAAATTAAAAACACAAACGTTAATAAGTAAAAGCACAGGCCACATAATCATGTTTACAGGTTAATTTGTTTTCTAACACTGCTGAAATATTTCTTTAACCTGAAGATTTATTGATCAGTTAAATCAGATGATGCTCTGCTTTATTACATGTTTTACTGACATGAAGAAGTTGAACCTATCAGGGAAGTGCTAGTTGAGTTTTTTTTTTTTTTTTTTCACGCCTTTTTTTCTTTGGTTGAAGTTTTTAAACATTTGAGCTGTGTGTAAATTATTTTTTTGGTCTCCAGTGGCTCTACTGGAGCATGTCCTTGTGTGAGGGAGAGAGAGAACTCGCTGCTGTCCGACATGGAGGCTTCACTGTCGCTGCTGTCTCCAGCAGCCTTCCTCCCTCCCTCCACCTGCACTACATTCTTACGCTTGTTTCTCAAAGAGACAACAAGTCCCCAACCTGTTGTCTTACACACACCAGCAGACCCATCACCAAGATTCTCACGCACACTATCCTGTGTACTGCACACACCACCCTCCTCCGTCATTTCTCCTACCTCTGCTTTCTACTTTTCTTTCACCTCACCCATCTCCACTACCTCCCCTCTCTCCTTCACCTCATCTGTCCCCCTCACCTCACCAGATTCCACCATCTCCCGTCTCCCTCACCTCACATGTCTCCCTCACCTCTCCAGACGGCATCTCTACAACTTTATCTCCACCCACCCTCTGCTCTTGTCTCTCCGGCACTGATTTGTCTCTCACTCTGTCTTCTATGTCTGAGCCGGCATTCCGCCCTGCATCCCCGGAGCTCCTCCGCCTCGGAGCAGGTATGGGTCTTTCTCCCAGAGTTGCCGCTGGAACGGTCTTGGCCAGATGTCCTTTCTCCCACAGACAAAACATTGAAGCATCCCCAATGTAGCAAACAGAGTGTAATCGTAGTCATCTACTTGATGAACCGATAATTAAACTCTGCTTTGCTGTTTAATATCATGTACAACTGTCTCCAATGCGACACCACCACAAATCTTAGGGACTGGACAGTTCACGCGGTCCTCACCCCTGTCTGAATACTACTCAGTGAACAGCTGCCATCTATTTTCATATTGCACCTGGGTAGAAGGTGACCTGGCATTCAATATGGTGTTGCAGACAGCATTTGACCACTCTGTCAGCAGCAGGTTGGGCCCTGCAGCGGCCAGACCCATAGCTGCAGATGAAGAGGGTTGGGATGCCAAAACAGCCCCTGAGCCATCCGGTTCTGCCACACAGTGCCCCACCCGAGAGGAAGGGATCCATTGTGATAGCTTCCCGACGAGATGCAATGGGATCCAAGGGCATGACCTGAAGGAGAAATGATCTCTCTCTCCATGGAGCCAGAGAAGGCAACAGCTTGACACTCTGAGTCTCATGTGCCGGTGTAGCAGCCGTCAGTTTCCCGAGGAGGCACAAAAACTCCACATACCGCAACCACCTGCCTTCCCGAAACAAAAGTAGGAGCCGGAGGATGTCATCCACCCGCTGTGGTGACGGACAGGCCTTCATGGTGACTGAATCGAGAGTCATCCCGAGAAAGAGTGTGCTCTGCGAGTGAACCAGGCTACTCTTGGTAAAATTCACCCTCAGGTCCAGCTGGGCCATGTGGCACAGAAAATTTGTCATGTCCAGGACCACCTGAGACTGGGATGGCGCACAGATGAGCCAGTCGTCCAGATATGGGAGGACCTGCATGCCCCGCGACTGCCATCATGCACCTGGTGAACACCAGTGGGGAAAGGGAGAGGCCGAACGGGAGCACCCTGAAATGAAGTGATGTCTGTGAAAAGCAAACTGCAGAAACTGTCTGTGGTGCGGAGTTATGGGGACATGAAAATAAGCATCCTTCAGGTTTATTGATGTAAACCACGCCCCTCTGGCAACAGTGCACAGAACTCCTGCAGTGCTGAGCATGTGGAACCTCAAGACCTTCAGGAATCTGTTGAGACCCCTCAGGTCGAGGATAGAAATGTGGGAGTCCATCGTCTTTCTTTGTGAGTCAGGTAGAACCCCCGGGTTGCAACAGGGGATCTACTGCAGAGAAGTGTAGCTGAAATTGTGGACGGGAGCATCCACTGTAGCCTCCTGCGGGGATGCTGATAGAGTGAGCAGCAGGTGGGACATAGAATTACCTATGCATCCCATACGTGCCACTGCGTCATTGGCTTTAGAGAGTAGGTTATCCATAACCCGACACTAGGGACAAGGACACCTCGTGTCTGGCCTCAGAGCCTCATCGGGCGAGACAATCAGAGCAGCTATAGTGAGCTCAATTTCTGGCATGCGGCCCAGGCCAAACTCGGGTGCATCCTGCATGGCTGCCAGGGTCCGGCCATCAGATGTTGCATGAGAGAGAGCTCTAGAATCCCTCCAACATGCGTGCAATTCCCTCAGATACTCCTTCGATGGAGGCACAGTAAAGTTAGTTGGGGAATAGACCACGTCTGAAGAAAGCACTGGCCAGAGCCGACTGAGCTTGTGGTAGATCCAACTGCAGATGGGCCAGGGCCATATGAATGATGGCTCCCATTGAGCTATCCTCGCAACCACCAGCAGAGCTGTGGGTTGATGAACAGGAGCCTGCTGCGGAAGCACGGGAGGCTACATCCTGTGGAACCACTTCCAGCTCATATTCAGCAAATTGGGTAGCTGACGCCGCCATGGAAAGCACATCTTCCTCCGGCTCCAAGATGAACGCTGGAGGAACTGAAGCAGCTGGTTCCCCTTGACCAGTCCAAGAATGCAAGGCTAGGAAGAGGGATTTCATATTATTAATTTCTGTTGTTAACTGGTCCACCTTGGAGGCAAGGCTGGACTCCTTAACCCTCTTCCTGAAAGGTCTGCCAGACTAAGTTGGAATCACTCCCTGAGCTGGGGTCAGCTGTTCAAGTGATGGGCTGAGGCCCAACAGTTGTTCTATCTCAGCTAGTCTGGCAGCCCTCACTGCCTGGGGCATGAAGCTGCAGTTCATACAGGCATCATCTGAAAGAGCCTCCTTCAGATACTCAAGGCCAAGGCATGAAGGACACAAATCATGGCCATCTTCAGGCTGCAGAGAAGCCATACAGGCCAAACAAGAATGGTTGCCAAACATGGTGACAACCAGCAAAATCAAACAGGAAGACACTGGGAGAGGGAGGGAACACAGTACCGCCACCAAATGAATGTTGCAGGAAATAAACTAGCCTCAGCAGGAACACTGCTACCAGCTACAAAATCACACCTAGGCTGAGAGCAGGAGCGTAAGCACTGCCTTCACCAGTTAAGGGTATTTGCTACGTGACACAAAAACGGGCACAACCGAATTGGCACCACAATATACAAACTAAAGTAGGCTGAGCGAAAAACGGCGGTAATAATCAAATAGAGAAAAGAAAAAGTAAGAAAACCTAAGCTGGGTGTGGGGGAGCCATCACCAATAAAGTACAACGAAAAACAGATACACCCACGGTGCACCGATCAATCAGAAAAGTAGGGCAAACGGTCAAAAAGGCTAACCGCTAATGAATGTGAATCAACTGAAATAACAAGTGCAATACAAATGCTGGGAGAGGGAGTGGAATCACTACTGTTACCAACAAATGAAAATGCAACACAAAACTAAGGTCTTGAGGTATCTGGGCACTGTCATCTCTGATGACCTCTCCTGGTCTTCAAACACTACAGCAGTGGTCAGGAAGGCCCAGCAGCGGATCTACTTCCTGAGGGTGCTCAGGAGGAACAACCTGGAGAGCAAGCTGCTGGAGACCTTCTACAGAACCTGCACTGAAAGCCTCCTGACCTACTGCATCTCAGTGTGGTATGCTAGCTGCACTGTGGCAGACAAGAAGAGGCTACAGGGGGTGGTCAAAAACTGCACAGAGGATCATCGGCCACCCTCTGCCCTCCCTGGACACCATCTACACCTCTCGCTGCTCAAACAGAGCCAGGAACATTGTTCGGAACAGTTTTCACCCAGACCATCACCTGTTTACCCTGCTTCCCTCTGGACGGCGGTACAGGTGCATTAATTTCAGAACAAACAGACTGAAAAACAGCTTGCACCGATAGTCATCAGCAGGCACACACAATGCCAACAGCCGATTCACAAATGCTGGGAAAGGGAGCGAGACTATTGCCTTCACCAACAAATTAAAATATAGCACAAAATATAGCAGTACAAATGCCGGGGGAGAAAGCGAGGCCACTGTCTACACCATTAAATGAAACAACAAAACAAAGCGAGTGCAAAGAAGGTTGCACCGATAGCCAACACTAATGGCAAGCACACGCAATGCCAACAGCTGATTCACACAATATTATGCCTGGATAGGGAGCGAGGACACTACCTCCACCAACAAACAAATGAATACAACCAACAAGTAACAGGTTGCACCTAAGAATGTGTAATAAGAAAACTTATCCAACCGAGGACGATGAGCTGATGCAGATGTGTCCACGGCAAACCACAAACCTTTCGGCAGATTCCGTTGCAGCCTTTGGAGAACTCGCAGCTCGCAGCTCCGACGAAACGTCGCAAGGCTACCGGCAACGAAGGAAATAGCCACTTAGCTTTAGCTAGCGCAGTGATGTGCAGTTTACCTGCAAAGCGAGAAGATAAAAATGAACCAATCCTCTGATGTCACCAGAAGATATAGGTGACCAGGGTCATCAGGGGCCATAGGTGACTTTGTTGGTGTAACCACTTGACCTGCGCGAGATGAATACATTCTTGGATACATTCTTACTTGAAGCACTGCCTCTGGCAGTCAGTAAGGATGAAATAGAACTCACCACTGATACAGGGGGCACATTGGACAGGATGATCCGGGATGCACGTTGTGTGAGCAGCTGCACCGCTTCAAACAGCTCATTCACCGTCAGTCCCTCCTCCACCAGAAACTTTATCCTGTGCTTATTTTTTCCAAGAATAGGACCACGGCTCGGTTCATTCGGGCAGCCGACTTCACAGAGCCGTGGCCGTTCCTCTCCCCTACAGCCAAAGCTACATCCTCCACCGTGCAGGGAGAACCAGCAGTGAGCTGGGGAGGAGAAACTGGAGGCCGCCATGGTGGCCACCCCCTGGTTAGCCCTCCAGACCACATGGCGCCTGGTCGCAAAAACCTACCCAACCTAAAACACTAAATAAACTAAAAATAACACTAACCTAACAAAAAACTATACTAACAAAACACCAAAGTGAAAAGAATAGTAAAATAAGAAAAAGGAACCAAAAGTTCTCAAACACTATTATGCTCTTCCTCTCATACGAAGAAAAAGAAGAAGAGGATTGCTTGGGCCAAGAAACCCAAGGAAGATTTAATTTTTTTTAGAGAGGCACACAAAATAAGAGGAAGGTGAATGAGGTATGTTGGTGATATTGGTAATTTATTAAAAATAATTATTTATTAAAAAAAAAAAGAAGAAAATGCAAGAAACACTGGACCACATGGCTACCACACCACCCTGCAGCAACAAGCCATACCATCTGGTTTTTGCTTAGTGGGATCACCATTTATCTTTCAACACCTCCAGGCTTTGTAAGGGTTATTGAGAAGACTGAGAAGGAGAGTGGTGGAGTGCTGCATCAGAACAACTGGCCTTCACAATCACCTGAACTAATTTTAGTTGAGATGGTTTGAGTGTGGCAAAGTGAAGTGAAGGCAAAACATCTTGAAGCTGATTGAGAGAATGCTAATGCATGCAAGGCTGTTATCAAAGCAAAAGAAATTTAACTGGAAAAATATAAAACATATTACATCAATCTCTCCCTGACCTAATTAGTGTGGTGGTCAGGAAATCTTTGTAGCTGCAAAGGGCTACTGATCTGGGCATGAGCACAATGACGTGCCAGATTCCAATCATCTATAGCTCAAATATCTATTAAGAATTTTGGGAACCCAGCAGACTACAGCCAGCGGCCAACTGGCACAACCATTTGGTACCTTTGTATCTTCTGATTTGTAAGGGAAGTAAACTCAGTAACTTTCCTCTCTGGTTATCATTACTTGTAGGAAATGGTGATTGCGATTGTGGAATATGCAAATGTTACTCTGACTTTGAGGGCAGTGCCTGTCAATGCAAAAAGTCTGATGAGGCCTGTCGTACCTCAGACAACACAGTGTGTTATGGCAGAGGGTCCTGTGTGTGTAACCGCTGTGTATGTAAAGAGGGATACCAGCCTCCACTCTGCAAGACATGTCTCGGCTGCCCAGACCCATGTCAGACCAAGCTGTAAGCTAACACATTCATTCTGCTGTCACTTTCAAATTATTATGTATTGTTTGATTCAACAATTTACAAATACATAAATAAATAAAGTATCTCCACTGCAGTCTTATGATGAGAACTCTAAACTGACTTAACTTTGTTTTCAGGAATTGCATTGAATGTCTTGCCTTTGGCTCCGGTCCCTTTGAAACAATCTGTAGCATGGAGTGTAGGAATACCAAGGTAGAGAAGGTAGACCAATTCACCTTAACAACCAAGGAGTGTCAGCAGAAGGACAGTGAGGGATGCTGGATCAAATTTAGGCTGGACCAGTTGGTTGGAGAAGATAACTACAGAGCTGAAGTTTTGAAACAGAGAGGTAAGCTGCTGATGAAATAACAGAAAATTCAGACATGGCAAACTCTTTATATAAGAATAGAGCACCGTGTTAAAACATCATTATATGTGTCACAAATCAAAACTATTGGACACGTACTACATAACCTTTTCCTTTCATGGTGTTGAAATCATGTGAAACTTTCTGCTGTTTGTAACTCCCACAGAATGTCCGGAACCGCCCAATGTTGCAGCGATTATCGGAGGCTCCGTTGTGCGAATTACTTTTATTGGCATTGTGATGCTGATGCTCATCAAGGTGCTCCTCTACATGAAGGACCTGGAAGAGTTCAAGAAATTTGAGAATGAAAAGAAGAAATCCAAGTGGAGAGAGGTGAAACAATTTATTTAACAATTTAAATCATTAGCTGTTTTTTTTTCTTTCTGTATCTATACTTTGTTGTTAAGCAGAATGCAGTAAATCATGCCTCTTTTTAGGTTCGGATACCTAATAGACTCAAGGTAAATATTCAGATTAGTCTGTCTCTTGACACAAGCTATTAATGGAAATATTCTGTTTTTCTGTCACAAAGATTGTGGAAGTCAGGACTGGGGGTCAGGATTATGTCATTGTTAACTTTATAGCAGGAGACCAAAGTTCACACAGTTCTCCAGTGTCCATTTAGACTCTCATCTGCTTCACTGATGAGGACAGTAAGCTTTAAATAGTCTTTATTTTTAAAAAAGATCTCTATGCCTTTGTGTCTCTGATTGATCTGCAATGTGAATTTGAATTATGTTAATCACAAGAAATAACTGAACAAATAACCATAGCTTTGCTAGTGTCCTGTGTCAGTCAGTAACACTAACCCTGTGGAGGTGAACACATGTGCAGCACATAAGGATCTACCTGAGAGCACCACTCATACTGTATACTGTCTTCCTAGTGATGTGACATCTTGAAATAAACTGACTTCAAGAAAAAATGTCCTCAAATCATCAAACAACTCTTTCTGATCACTGGGTTTTATTTGTTAACAGGCCGACAACCCGATCTTGCACACTGCCACCACCAACATGGCCAATCCTACATTCACTGGAGAATGAAGGAAAACCAGCAGAGAATTTAGCACATTTTACTGCATCTGATTTGTGTCTGTTCCTTTTATATTATTTGCAAATGTCGTCATTTACAGATAATTTTACTGCTACTGCTGTTGCATATTCTCTTACTGATAAATGAATCTGCTAGTCTAGACATTATAGAAAAATAATTGCGGTTGCATTGTTTTGTCCAATAACTATTGACATATTTGCTCACTGCTTATCATACAGTAGAAACAGTGTTGCTTTATATATTTACAGTAATGCAGTCTATTTTTGTACCATATGTGTAGAAAATGCAGGACATAATGATGTATAAGCACAGCTTTTCAGTGGGATGTATTATTCAGAGAAAATGAATAAATTAAGAAATTAAATGTAAAGTATTCCTTATTTTAAATGGAACAGAGGTTTTGCAGTGATCACTGTTATTATCATAAAAAGAGTATAGTCTGCAGACATGTCTATTCATGTCTATATGTCACCCTGTTGAGTTCAGTGTTGGTACTAAATAAGTAGTGATGAGTTACATCAGAAAAGTTTAAATTTCCCGAAAGGAACGTCAGCATGTTTGTTAATTCTTCTCGAAAAACAGCTATAACGACGTCTTGTTGTCAATTTCAGCTGTTTATTCAAATATATTTTGGAATTTTTCATGCACATGGACCTCATCTGTTCAGTCAACATTGGCTAACGTCCCAGAAAAGGATGATTTTTCAGTAGTTTCACACTATTAAAACAGTTTCATCAAAATTAATATGATTGGTCAGCTAGAGGTTGGAGTTGTGGTTTAGACTTAACTCTCCCATCGTTGGTGGACGGGTCGGTCCCGACCCTTGGCCACTCAGGTCCTTCAATCCCCTGGGACAGCGCCCTAGAAAGAAGAGAAAGTCCTCCCTACCTGTTCCTCCCTGACATAGGTCTCACATGTCTCTCTCACACTCATCCACTTCTACCGAGTCACTGCAGGAAACTACAGCCTCATCTCTAGAGCGCTGGACATCATTATTGGCAGGATAAATAGCCTAAAAATGAACATTCGTCCTAAATTCCTTTATTTATTCCAAAATATCCCCTTACCCCTCCCTCCTCTTTATTTACTAGGACAAGAAAATTGTTTACCAACTTTATTTGGCAAAGTAAATGTCCAAGATTACATTTATCCATATGATCGAGGAGGCCTTCAATGCCCAAACATCCAGTGGTGCTACTGGCAGCTCAGATGCAGTCCATCAAGTTTTATTTCTCTTCTGAAAACACCCCTGCCTGGATAAACTTGGAATCCTGCTCAGTGAGGCCTAGCTTACCACTTCACTTGTTTTTGTACTCAACGGATCAGAAGAGCCTGAGGAAAAATACAGATAACCCTACTGTATTAAATATGATCGATACTTGGTTCGATACTTGTAAACATTTGAAGACCAATCCGTCTTGGTCACGTTTTAGTCCAATTTGGGGAAATGCCAATTTCAAACCAGGGAGTGGCGATCCAGGATTTCAAACATTTGCTGAAGAGGATTGAGGAAAGTGCAAGATATGTACGGAAAAGATGGTGTATTTATGTCCTCTTCAGAAATATAAACCAAATATAACATCACAAAAACTCATTTCTTTAAATACCTTCAAATTAGGAGTTTTAGATCGTCATCTCAAAACCATTCGTTGGACATACCTGTTGAGTTCGAAGGGTCACAGGTTTGCCTCCCGCCCTGTCCATAGTATATCAAAAAAAAAAGACTGGAAAGAGGTATGTATGAAAGCTCAAAAACTAACAATTTACAGCAGCCTGAAGCTTATCCAGTATAAATGGCTGATGCGCACGTACATAGTCAAATTGCACAAGTTTAATAATAAGATCCATGATACATGTAGTAAGTGCAATGAAGCAAGGGGAACGTTGTACCACTGCATGTGGGAATGTGTGAAAGTGAAATACTTCTGACATGATATTATTAATATGATCGACCAAGTATTAGCTAAGAAGTTACCACGGGACCCCAAGCTCTTCCTACTGGGAATATATACAATTGTCCCACACGTACAAAGTAAAGAATCCAGATTTGTAGATATGTGTATCTTACAAGCTAAATGTATTAGCTCCTTAATTGGAAAAATGTTGATGGGCCAAGACATGGAACATGGATTTAAGAAATGGCGTCAAACGTGACGATGGAAAAGATAACATACACTGTCAGAAGGAAACGATATGATACCTGGAGACCTTTTTATTAGTTATTTAAGACATGATGCTAATGTTGGTATCCTGCTACAGGAGGAGGAGGCTCTGAGGGAGAAGAATGTGTGGTGTGATATAGTGTCAAGAGAATATTCCTATAATTGTTTCCGCAGTTGATGTTTTTTTTTTTCTCCCATTCTCATTTTTTATTTATTTTATGACTTACTTATTAGTATTATTTTCTTTGCTTTTCTGCTTTGTTTTATTTTCATCTTACTTTTCATAGTTTTTCAATGTCTGGCTTTTGCTTAATTGGTGAAGGGAATGGGAGGGATAATGAGGAGAAATAGTTGGCTTTGTTGCATGTAAAAATGTTTTGTTGTTAGATTTGCTGTAATTTGCAAACAAAAAACTAAAGAACACATGCTTAAAAAATATCACATATATAAGTGACTAAAATATGTTTAAAACTAAAAACACTTTTGTCCAAAAGACTAAATCTAAAATGACTGCCAAATACAACATGCACACACATATATGTGTGTGTGTGTGTGTGTGTGGGCTATGAGGGGGGTGTGTTTTTTATGTTTTTACATCTTAATGCATGAAAAGTGCTCTATAAATAAAGATTGATTGAATGATCGACTGTTTTTATCCATTTTTTGTTTAACTTCAAGTGATGTGTGCTTTAGCAGTGATCATTGTACGTGATTCACTGTGTATGTTACAACAAACATTAATTATTTGAAATGAATTGTACAGGTTATTAAACTAAACAGCATAAGACATGTTACCTTTAATCGCCTACAGCAGCACTGGTCTCTCTCAAACAGATGACAGCTGGAGCATTTAGGAAGAGCCAGGTATGTTTTACAAGCAGAGATCAAACAGGAACTAAAAAGAGGTGAATATTGTATTTGTTGTGGCCTGTTGGGCTGAAGGTCAATTACTGTAGTTTAAAAGCCTCTGTTTCATTTAAAATAACAAATACTTCATGTCATTTCTTTATTTATTCATTTTCTCTCTGAATAATACATCCCACTGAAAAGCTGTGCTTATACATCATTATATCCTGCATTTTCTACACATATGGTACAAATACAGACTGCATTACTGTAAATATTTAAAGCAACACAGTTTCTACTGTATGATAAGCAGTGCGTAAATATGTCAATAGTTATTGGACAAAAGAATGCAACCGCAATTATTTGTCTATAATGTCTAGACTAGCAGATTCATTTATCAGTAAGAGAATATGCAACAGTAGTAGCAGTAAAATAATCTGAATAACAACATTTGCAAATAATATAAAAGGAACAGACACAAATCAGATGCAGTAAAATGTGCTAAATTTTCTGCTGGTTTTCCTTCATTCTCCAGTGAATGTAGGATTGGCCATGTTGGTGGTGGCAGTGTGCAAGATCGGGTCGTAATCCTGTTAACAAATGAAGCCCAGTGATCAGAAAGAGTTGTTTGATGATTTGAGGACATTTTGTCTTGAAGTCAGTTTATTTCAAGATGTCACATCACTAGGAAGACAGTATACAGTATGAGTGGTGCTCTCAGGTAGATCCTTATGTACTACACATTTGTTCACCTCCACAGGGTTAGTGTTACTGATGTGATCCTCAGACATAGTCACCACAGACCATAGAGTGATCAGCCACAACATTAAAACCACTGACTGGGTAAGCGAATAAAACATATCATCTTGTGACAATTCACTCTTCTGCTGGGAAAATTTTGGACCTGACATTCATTCATGTGGATGTTACTCAGACATGTACCACCCACCTAGACCAGACCAGACCAGACCCCCACGCCATAGCAATGACACTCCTTGATGGCAGCAGCCATCCCCAGCAGGATGCAGCCTCACACACAGACACACAAAAACCTGATCAAGTATCTGTAGGATGATCCACTAACAACATCCTATTTTCAGACATGACAAGACACCCCCAGAAGGCCCATGTCCATTCTCTGATGAGTCACAACTGTTTTGGACACACTTGGTCTTAATGTTATGCTTGATCGGTATGTGCCAGATATATTAACCAGGGTGTTACTGTTGTTGAATACTTACCTGGAGTCTATTAGGTATTCAAACCTAAAAGGAGGCACGATTTACTGCATTCTGCTTAACAACAAACTATAGATACAGAAAGAAAAAAAAAAACAGCTAATGATATAAATTGTTAAATAAATTGTCTCACCTCTCTCCACTCAGATTTCTTCCTTTCATTCTCAAATTTCTTGAAATCTTTCAGGTCCTTCATGTAGAGGAGCACCTTGATGAGCATCAGTATCACAATGCCAATAAAAGTAATTCGCACAGCAGAGCCTGCGATAATCGCTGCTGTGTGTGGTTCTGGACATTCTGTGGGAGTTAAAGACGGCAGAAGGTTTAACATGATTTCAACATCATGAAAGGAAAGGTTAGTATATTAGTATGTTATGTACGTGACGTTGTGGAGGGGTTGAGAGTATGGAAAGGGTACAAGGAGAGCCTCTCAGGTGATAACAATATGTTGCGGGTAGGTATTAAAAAAAAGCTTGACAACGCCACCTGGGGGGACCTAAACCCCTTAAGGTCACACAGGTTCGAACAATATACTAAAGCAGACGTGATTTCTGTACAAAAATATATTTTATTTCAGTCCTTTTAAAACTAAGCAACTACTAACACTAAACAACAATAATAATAAAAAACAGCCAGCTGTGCGGGTCCTCCAACACATTGCACCGAATTGGCTTATACAGACACAAGCACAAACAAACAACATAAACACTCAGGAGAAAGGAAATTGACAAAATATAATTAAACAAGGGGTGCAAAGTAATTCCATAAGGCAATTAAGCCAAAAAGAAAATAAACGAAGGCAAAACCAACTCGAAAACTGCAAACAAAATAACACAAATAAATAACTAAACCAAACCATAGACTATATATAACTATAGTGGGGTCCAAACAGGCTGTGTCAAGACGCCGTCACAACAGTTCCGCACAGAGCGGAGTGGCTCAGGTAATACACTGCAGCTTCAGGTATGTAGCACAGCTATACCAATACTGGCTCAAAGTGGACCACTTAATTGGTCCCCACAATGCGGAGAAAACACCACTCAGGCCAGGGCAACTGGGACAAGCCGGCCGCAAATTTGAATACAGGGTTGCTGTGTCTCAAAATTATACTGCCACCACACAGCCACACCAAAAACAGGACTCTGCCACGCCGTTAATGCTGCCACCAGACTCCAAGACACACACACCTGAGCGCTAATTGATTCACCTTATATGCGCTGTGGGCAATCACTGCACCTGAGTGTGCCCATGCCCTGGCGTGTCCAATACTTTTGATTTGTGACACATATAATAATGTTTTAACACGGTGCTGTGTTCTTATATAAAGAGTTTGCCAAGTCTGAATTTTCTGTTATTTCATTAGCAGCTTACCTCTCTGTTCCAAAACTTCAGCTCTGTAGTTATCTTCTCCAACCAACTGGTCCAGCTTAAATTTGATCCAGCATCCCTCACTGTCCTTCTGCTGACACTCCTTGGTTGATAAGGTGAATTGGTCTACCTTCTTTACCTTGGTATTCCTACACTCTGTGCTACAGTTTTTTTCAAAGGGACCGGTGCCAAAGGCGAGACATTCAATGCAATTCCTGAAAACAAAGTTAAATGAGGCAGTTTAGAGTTCTCATTAGAAGTCTGCAGTAGAGATACTTTATTTATTCATGTATTTGTAAACTGTTGTATCAAACAATAAATGATCATTTGAAAGTTACAGCGGAATGAATGTGTTAACTTACCACTTGGTCTGACATGGGTCTGGGCAGCCGAGAGATGTCTTGCAGAGTGGAGGCTGGTATCCCTCTTTACACTCACAGCGGTTACACACACAGGACCCTCTGCCATAACACACTGTGTTGTCTGAGGTACGACAGGCCTCATCAGACTTTCTGCATTGACAGGCACTGCCCTCAAAGTCAGAGTAACAGTCACATGTTCCACATTTGCAATCACCATTTCCTACAAGTAATGAGAAACAGAGAGAAAAGTCACTGAGTGCCAACATAATTTCAACTCCATATATACACATACCATGAATAGTAGGGCCAGCAGATCAGGCAGCCCAAGAGCTCCAGGGTCAAAACTGACCATATTCAGTAATGTGCAAAAGTTAAATGGGTAAAATGCTCTCAACTAAGAATGCTTTCAAAAATAGAAAAATGATTGTTTATGTATATCATTTTCCAAAATGAAAAGTAAGCGAACAAAAGAAAAATCTACATCACATCAATATTTGGTTTAGGTTTAGGTTTAGGTTTATTTAGGTTTTGTTTGTGTGTTTTGTGAGGATGCCATGGTCTCCACAGGGTCCTTCACCCATCAAAGTGGGATCCAGCTCCCTGTGTGGCGTTGAGGAGGTGGCTCTGTTGGTGGGGAGGTGATCGGAAGTGAAATGTGCAGCACAAATGAATGGGTCCGTGGAGGTGTTTGTAGAGAAGGTGGCACAGGCTTTTGGTGGAGAAGGATTCGTCGGTGAACGGCAGGTTATGCTGCTGACTCAGCTGGCAACTGAGATAACCTTGTCCCCCCATTTATCACAGATGAGTGTCTGCGGTGGGAGCTATCTAGACACAGGGTTATGTCCGCTGTTAAGAAAATCTTGTTTGGATGTAAGTCTCCGCTACTCAAACACGTGGTCTCCCATCGGAAACAACTATTCATGGTGCTCAACAACTGCGGAGAGGGGCTCAACATCCATTTTAGTGACCGTGTGGTGAACTATGAATATATGTTGTTCGCAGCTTCCGCCAATATGAAATATTTTGGTTTTGGTGAAAAAGGTCATCTCATCGGGCCTGCCTGGGCCGGGCCGCTCTGGCTCCGGGCCAACAACATTGTGAACACTGTAGGAACTGTGGCGGTTGAGGGACCGGTGCCCTCTGCCGCCGGGGGTGCAGCAGCCCGAGCCAGCAAGGTCTGGTAGAGGGGGTAAACCCGGTAGGAGAGGTGAGCTGCAGGTGACAGATGATGTAAGGAATGAGACTAGAGACTAGCTGTGGAGAAGAGGCATAGTGCTTGTGATGGTGAAGCCAAAGAAGCTAAGTCAAGAAGGAAGGCTTTAAAACAGGCTGCAGAAAAACAGCAGTGTCAGAATATAGTGTTGTTTCCCTGTCACAGCTTCAAAATGTTTCAACAACAGATAAGGGTTCTGAGAGGCAATAAAATTGAGCAGTATTTTCCTAATCCAAAGGCTTTTTACTTCTCTGCCAGACAACATATTAGACAGAAGGACATATAGTCCCCTCCAAATGTATTGGAACGGCAAGGGAAATTCCCCAAAACAAGTAAGTGCCATCACCAACGACCTCCACAGTGTGCAGGGGTGAAGGTATTACAATCCACTGTTCGAAGAAGACTCAGAGAGCAGAAATATAGAGGCCATACCAAAAGTTGCAAAGCACTCATCAGAAGTAAGAATCCGACAGCCAGATTGAAATTTGCAGAGTTCAGAGACAAGCCACAAATGTTCTGGAACACATTCTTATGGACTGATTACCAAGATTAATCTCTACCAAAGTGATGGACAGGTCAAGATGTGGATAAAGAAAGAACCTGCTGATGATATGAAGCATACAAGCTCATCCGTGAAGCATGGTTGAGGTAATGTCATGGCTTAACGTGCATGGCCGCTTCTGGAACAGGCTCATTAATATTTATTGATGATGTAACTGATGATGGCGACATCAGAATGATTTCCGAAGTGTACAGAAATGCCAATTTCTGGAATTGGCCAATTTAAGGAGAAATGCATCCAAACTAATCAAGAAGAATTTTATCATGCAGCAAGACAATGACCCAAA
Organism: Mugil cephalus; assembly: GCF_022458985.1. Classification (NCBI taxonomy): domain Eukaryota; kingdom Metazoa; phylum Chordata; class Actinopteri; order Mugiliformes; family Mugilidae; genus Mugil; species Mugil cephalus. Next base: position 5,483,936 of record NC_061781.1, read on the forward strand.
GCACACTGCCAACAAACCAAGGGACTTCATCAGGGGAAAATGTGGAATGTTTTAGACTGGCCAAGTCAATCACCTGACCTTAACCCAACTGAGCAGCATTTCACCTCCTGAAGAGGAGACTGAAGGGAGAAACCCCCCAAAACAAAAATGAACTGAAAGAAGCTGGGGTAAAAGTCTGGAATAGTATCACAAATGAAAAATGCAACAGTTTGGTGATGTTGATGGGTCGCAGGCTTGAGACAGTCATTGCAAGCAAGGGTTATACCACCAAATATTAAATGTTATTTACTTTAAGATTATTTGTTCCATTACTTTTGCTCACCTAAAATGCTGTGGTATAATACAAACTGTGATTATATCTATTATTATATATAAGTTGTTTAACAGATCTAGATGTAAATACCAGGAAATGAAACCTGACATTCTGAACTCTTGTCTCATACTCTTTTGATCTAAAACCCAAATGTCTTCAGTGAACAACAAAAACAAGGGAATTTGCCTTGGTGTTCCAGTACTTTTGGAGGGGACTGTATCTGGTCTAACTGACCAGGAGATATACAGACTGAGGAAAGTTATGTGAAAAGTTAGCGACAACTTGTGAATGCATCAATGCATCAATGCATCAAGGCACAGCTTTTATCCCCTTTTTTATCATGGACATTTTTAAAGTTGGGTCCAAAAACTTAAATGGTGCAAAAGGAGCATCAAAAAGAGCTGCTCTGTTTGAAATGGTCAGGATGAAAAAGGTTGATATGTCTTGTTACTGCAAGAGGCCCACAGCGATGAAAACAACGTGACTGACTGGCATAGTGAGTGGAGGGGGGAAGCCAAGTAACTGCAATTCACACAGTTCAAGAGTAGCTTTCTCCTCTCCACAGCCTTTAAACCAAAGTATATTGAAGTTGAGCACGTTGTTCGAGGGAGGTGCCTTTTATTCAGGATGCACACAGGCTCCAGACAGTACTCATGGTCTCGCTTTTATGAAGGTTGTGTCTCTTTAGCTAGACTTGATAGGTTTTATTGTTTTAAGCATCAGTTTAATGCTTTTAAATCCTGCACAATTTTACCAGTAGGTTTCTCTGATCATTCGCTGGTTTTGTGTTGTGTTTTTATTGTCAGGCTTTTTTTAATTTTTTGCGTACACACAGCACAGAGCAGGAGATTTGAAGTAAAGTGAACAAACCCTCCCCCAACGAGACACCATGGAAAAATATTTAACAGGGATGAAACGAAAGGCAGAGAGATACGGAGATAGTGAGACAAACGTCAGTCTCCCGAAACCTAAGATGAGGAAATATGAAGAAACGTATATAGCACTTGGCTTCACTGTGACTACGGTGGGAAACGAGGAAAGACCGATGTGTTTACTGTGTCTGAAAATGTTGGCAGCGAATAGCATGAAGCCAAATAAAGTAAGGCATCACTTAAAGACATTACACCCCAATCATGCTGATAAGCCGCTTGAATTTTTTCAGCGGAAACGTGCAGAATATCGCCAACAATCATCCTGTTTTGTGAATGCTATTTCAACAAACCAGCAAGCACTGTTAGCATCATATAAGGTGGCCTACCAAATTGCTCAGTGCAAAAAAAAAAAAAAAAACCCACACCATAGCAGAGGGGCTGATACTGTCTGCAGCATTAGACATGGTTTCTGTCATGCTGGATGATGCAGGTGCTGCAAAAATAAAAACTATCCTTCTGTCCAATGACACTGTCACCAGACGTATAAATGACATTGCTAACGATCTTCAAGAACAGCTGGCAGATAAACTCAAAGACAAACGTTTTGCCTTACAATTTGATGAAGCAACTGACAGCAACAAACACTGTTTGTTGATTGCTTATGGACGTTTTGACATGACAAACTCCTTGTGTGAGGATCTACTCTTTTGTCAATATGTCAGAGACAGAGCCACAGCTGAAGAGCTATTCAAAATGCTGGACTGCTTCATGACTGAGAATGAGCTAAAGTGCGATAACTGCATTGGTGTTTGCAGTGATGTTGCAAAGCCCATGGCAAGGATGAGAAAAGGACTTCAGGCACTCATCAAGAAGACCTCACCAAATGCTAAGTGGACACACTGCGTTATACACAGAGAAGCAGTGGCATCAAGGCGCCTTTCCTCTGAAGTGAGGTTATGACTGACATTTTAGGTGTAGCCAATTTTATAAAGACCAGACCAGTAAAATCAAAAGTCTTCTCTGCTATCTGTGAGGAGATGGGAGCTGATCATCAAGCTGTGCTGTTTCACAGTGAAGTAAGGTGGCTGTCACGAGGAAAAGTCTTGTCCTGAGTTTTTGAGCTCAGAGTGCAGATAAGAATGTTTTTTGGAGCAGGAACACAAGTATGAAGATGCAGGAACGTTTAGTGATGAGAACTCCATGGTGAGACTGGCCTACCTGAGTGACATATGTGGAAAGCTAAATGAACTAATTCTTCAGCTTCAAGAGAAAGATAAATACCTCCCACAGGTCACAGACAAGATCAGCTCTTTCACTCAAATGTAATGTGGGGCAGGCGACTTAATGAAGGAAATTCATTCTGATTCATTCAAGAACCTGCATGCATTTCTTGACACTACTGACTATGATGCCACCTCAGTGGTTCTATGTATTAAGCAGCATATCTCGTCACTGATGGGATTCTTTGAAAAGTACTTCCCTAAAAACAGTTCCCAGTATGACTGGGTGAGAGATCCTTTCAATGCACCCGCTCCAACTGGTTTCAGCTCTGCAGAGGAGGACCAGTTTGTTGACATGACATCTGACCCCACATTGAGACTGAGGTTGACTTCACAGACAGTAAGTGAATTCTGGCTGAGTGTTGAGGGGCAGTATCCTCTCCCAGGGCAGAGGGCTACAGGTATTCTTCTTCCCGTTGCAACATCTTATCTTTGTGAGACTGGCTACTCTGCTGTTGCTGCACTGAAGACCAGGTAAGCTTTGAAAAGCTGTGCACTGCAAAACGCGCTCATTGTAGCCATTAATCCTGACGACCTCATTTTGATAAAAAAAAAAAAAATCATCTTTTGTTTTCATTTTTAAAGTGTTTTACATACTGTGCTCCTGAGTTAATGTTGCTGATCAATTTGAATTTATTATTATTAATTGATTTTATTTAATTTTATTTTTCAGTATCAAATGGGGCATGCCCCACTATTTGAAAACGACTGTGTTAGTCGGTTAAAACACTTTCATGCGCTTTAAATCTTTTCTGTTACAGACTTAACAATGTTAATGAAGTTATTCTTTGTTGTAAGTTGATCTATATTTCTTTCTTTTTTCTTTTTTGTTTTCTTTAATGTTAATAAGGATACAATGTTTTGCGGAGGTGTACTTATACGTAACACCATTGTTATAAGATATATCTGTATTGTATACGAATTATATACAAATTATACTATTAATAGTCGCGGTGGAGAATGGAGGGGTGTGAAGTGTTTTCTTCTTCCTGGGGGGTGGTGTAACAGAAAATAATTGACAAGCATCAAGTTAGAACAACTTAGGCAATCCACAGGAAATTGAGGAGAGGTTGCAAGGGGTGCTGGTCAGGTGATGGACACCCCCTCCAGCTACTTCTTCTCCAGCAGAGAAGGTGGCTGCACTCTGTGCTGTCAGAGATGGGAGATGAGCTGAGAGAACCAGGTGACATTTGGAAAAGAACTGTGTGTTTCTACTCCTTTCCTCTAGAAAACTGTGAGGAGGGTTGGGTTCAGCCCTTGTTTCATTGCCCAGATCCAGGTGTTGTACAGTGACATTGAGAGTGTGGTGGAGGTTAATGGTAGTCTGTGTGCTCCTTTTAGGGTGCATAGAGGCATCCGGCAAGGCTGTGCCCTCTCTGGGATGTTCTATGTGCTCCCCCTGGCTGTTTTTTTAAGAAAAATTGGATTTTTTCTTTGTATGCTGATGATGTGGTTGTTTAAGTGAAACATCAAGAAGATGTAGACGCACTAGTCAGATTAACAGACACATTTTCTCCCCTTGCTACCACAGAATTTAACCTGGAAGGTAGATGGCTTTAAGTACCTGGGGGTTTTCTTAGGGAATGGAGCATATGAAAAAGTACATATTCAGGCAAAAATGGGACTGGTTTTCAGTGGTTGCCACAAGCTGTACTGTTTTTACCTAGGGAGGAGGGGGGTCAGGGCCTTGTCCACCTAGCCAGTAGTATGGCCACATTCAGGGTGCAGTATGCTCTGAGGTATCTGACCGGACCTCCTGAGCTCGTGTGAGGTGGCTAATGTTTGTGCATGTTTGGGCATGTATGAGCTTGCATGAGCATGGCATGAGCTTGGGCCTAGGTGCTGCTCTGTTTTTAACAGATTTTAAAGTTTTAAAGTTTTAAAGTTACAGGGTATGCCACAGTTCTTACAGAGTGTTTTTAAATCCTCTGCACAGTTCAATTGGGAACAGCCACAGAACTTGACCTTTCTGCACTGGTTGCTATCACAACCACTGGTCCATGGGGCTAAACTGGATGTTTGCTGCGACACCACACCTGGACTGAAGGGGGCACTGATTGACACTGACACAGTGACCCTCAAACAGCCTGTCTGTTCCTGTTTGTCATCAACCCTGTGGTAGTGAACAAATGAACTTTCTGTGAATTATCAGAAACTTTTTATCATGTTTTTACCAAGTGCTGAAGAATCACAGAACTTCTATGCTTTTTAAACCAATGTTTTTAATCAGTTTGGCTCATTATTCTCATTGTCCCTTCTCATTGCAGGAGTCGCCTAGAGCAAAACAGAAGCTGGTGAATTTAGTTGGTTAAGCAAAACTAGCTGTATATCTGACAAGAAGAGGCAAAGTACAGGATAAACCACATCTAGATACTGTGACCATGTGGAAATACAACATTAGAGCCAGACTGAAGCTTGAGTTTAGCTTCCACAAAGCTACAGGAGACCTGAACAGTTTTCTACAGCTGTGGGGACACGACAATGTCTTGTGCTGAGTGACAAATGGAGAACTATCTATAGGAGACTATCTGACTGTCTAGAATGAACAGTTTTTGTTTTTAATTTTGTAAATAAAGTATTTTTAAAAATCAAAATCTTCTTCTTCGTGTTCTCCTCTACACAGTTGATGTTGGGTTGTGTTTGCAAACTATGAAGAATTTAAATGGCCTCTAATCTGAGGCCAGTAACTCTAATGAGTAATTCTACAGCAGAGGTCACTCTGAGGCTTCATAATCTGGGGTGGTCCTCATGAGAGACAGTTTCATCATAGCATTTAACAGATTTCTGGACTGACTGACGTTCATGTTTTAAAGTAGTAAGGGACTCTTGTTTCTCTTTACTTAGTTGACTTGTTCTTGCCATAACATGAATTAAAACAACAGTCAAAAGGGCTACTTCCTTTAGAGAACAGTGTATCAAGCGTACTTTATGAAGCTGAAAGAGAAAGGCTGGAAAAAGCTGCCATCAAACCAAAAGATGGCTACTTTGAAGCATCTAAAATATAAAACATGTTCTTGTTTGTTACTACATAATCCCATGTGTGTTCCCTAGGAATTTGTACATCTTCAGTATTAATCTTCAGGGTAGAACATAACATAAATACAGAAAACAAATGGGAAGTTGTGTCCAAACTGTCCTGTAATACAATTTTCCCATTCTTACCAGGTCACACTTCTTTAAGTCATCTTTCCCTTCTTGATCTACTCAGTTATGCCATTTGCTCACAAGGTTGTCTCTTGCACTCCTGTCACTGTCTGCCAGTGGCCCTTCCCTCCATTACTTCATGGACTACTTAAAAATAATGACATCAGAGTGAAAGAATGGAGGAGCAGAGGGCCTAACATCCTGGGTTTCTTCGCACCTAAAGACCATCATCCAACTCCCCATCCAACCTCATTCATCCCTCTTTGTCTCCACACATCTCAACTCTGTTAATCTATTCATCCCCATTCAGGTCCTGTTGTTAACTAAATTTATTTGTGTCTGTTAGGTTGTTCGTGAGCTGAAATTATTAGTTCATTAAAGGATTTTGTCATGGTAAGAAATGTTTTAAATAAAAAAAATCAGAAAATGATGCAACCATACCTCCACATTGCTTATTCTGGAACTTTTCACAGTGGTCATTGTCACACTCGCAGAATTCACCATAGATGCTGCTTCCACTCTCCGTGTTGTGGCACTGGCACCTGCCGCATACACAGTCCCCTCGACCCTCACACTCCGTGCCGTTATTTCTCTGGCAGGAAGCTCGCAGAGAGCCTTCGTCTTTATCACCAATGGAGCATTCACAGAACTGACCAATGAAACCGGCATTGCAACTGAATAAGGACAAGTTAAAAAAGATGAAGGTTTGTTAGATAACTCTCTGTGAGCTACATCTTCTAATAGAATGTACTATCATATTTTTCAGTCATCCACACACCCTTTGAAGACTCTATATTTCTCTTTGTAAACAGGAAAAACAAACTCACTTTAAAAGTGCTGGAAAGGGCTAGACCTGCTATTCCTTCATGAATACTGAGGATTTTATATTATTCTTTGAATATTATTCCACAGGAAAATATAGGCTGTGTAAAGGAGATGTCATTTGCTGCACCACAATTACTAAAAAAAAAATAAATAAATAAAAAAAGTATGGACCTGTGTAACGTCATCAGCTGTTTAATTGTTCAAAATTGTATCATCTTACTATAATGTGTAGCATTTTGAGGTTGTTCTTATATCAAACTAACAGGTTAGACTAGATAGAGAATGTAAGTCCCAAAATTCAACCTTGATGACAAATCAACTGATGTGACTTTGTTACAAAAAGCAAATCAAAACAAGTTTGCCCCCTAATTCCTATGGCTATAAGAATTTAGCGGGCCATAAATAATACAGGACACTTACAATATGCTGATGAAATTAGTACAATAGAAATACTATTAACAACTCCATTTTGTACAAAATCATTTCTGTAACTTATGAGCTTAATATTTTTGGTATCGGTATTTCTTACACTACTTACACAATAAGAACTAACTTTACTGTGTAGTTTTCAGGAACCCAGTGGTTGTAGAAAAAAGCATATTTGTAGGTTCACAAACTACTTGTTAAAAACAAAAAACTTTTATTCCAAATCAAATTTAGGCAAAAATCACCATACACATACAGTCACTGTGTAGGAGGGAAATACTTACTTGCAAATACCACAGATGATGCTTCCCTTGTGACTGCAATGTTGGTGAGTTTTGACTTCTGAGTTTTCACATGGACACTTGCAGTTGGTAGATAAAGTCACCGTCAGTGTGTCTTTAATGCCCAGTGGACTGATAGTGAAAGACTTATCCTCTATACATGAGTCTACAGTCACAGTAACATCAAAATGTATCTGGAAAAGGGATTTCAAAATGGAGTCAGACAAGAATAAGAATAAAAAACAGCATGAAAAATCCAAGGCACAATATTCTGATTTTCTAATTGCATATTCACAGTAGGTGTTGGTTTCAGCAAGGTGTGTCAATCATTTATTCTGTGACAAAACCATTTTGATTTTGCTTGAATTAGCAAACTAAGGCCTAGAGCAGAGCTGTTAAACTTGCCCAGAAAAGGGCGATTTTCTCCCTCTGCGCTGGTCTCACATTTGGGCTACCTGTGACAAAACAATAGTTCCTATTAGAAAAACATGCAGACCGTGGGCGTCATAAGACCTTCCTGAAGACTTTGAGATGTTATTTGTCTTTGTAGAGTAAATATTTTGGAGAGTTTGAAACAGGGGTCCCTCAAGCTCCTCTCAGAAAATCTTTGCATCACAGTCAATGGAGAGCAGAGAGAGACATGATCGCCTCAGAGGCTCATGGTTTAACTTCTGCACGTCTCACTGCTTTGCTGAGCGCATTGTGGGAGGCAGAACAAGTTTGTGTACAACTGGGGAAAAAAACATGTGCATAGAGTGTAAATCATGGCTGGAAGGAGCGTGGAAAGAGAAAAGTTTCAGACAAAATTTCTCCAAAAATGATCATGGCCATTGAACAGTGATTGATCAAAAACTATATCACCTATCACACGTGGATTAATACACCAGTACACAAGACATTTGTCTACAGTTTAAAGATTAAATGATGTCTCTAGGTGAAAGTATGCCTGAGCAGTAGACGTTTGAAAAACTTTCTTTTTTGCTTTTTTTTTTTTTTTTGCCCGTCCCATTCACTCACAAAAAAAAAAAAAATATATATTTTGTAGAGAAAAGTAATAGCTGATACAGATCAAACAGGACATTCTGATATATAACTCGTTTTACAACTCTTCAAGCTGTAGGACGTGTTAAGGGATGAAAAAAGTGAGGAAGAGGAAACATAACAAGAAACACGCAGTATAACTGGCCCCTACAGCTATGTGGCCCTAATTACACAATTGCAGCAGTTAATACAATTAAGCACCTGAGTGTTTTCTATACTTTATGAACAACAATGTCAACACTGACCGTTTGTGCCTCAGGCACATTGTTACAAACTCCTTTGCTGTCTCCTGCTGGTCCTGGTTTATCACATATTGGGGTGTAGACAACTCTTACATTGTCAGGAAGACTGTCATGAGTCACGGTTATTTTAGAGGACAAACTCTGCCATAAAAATCAGTGAGAAATAATGCATTAATCACAATACAGATTTCAAAGATGCATGTGCCTTCAAATAGAGAAAGGTGGCAAACTGATGCACCATGAAAGGCCAACTTACATTGTAGGCTCTCTCAATCAACTGAATAACATTTCTGGAATCTGATGACAGGACTCCCACTTCAGATTTTGGAATAATTTTGGAGAGTTCCTGGGAAAAAACATGGAAACAAAATATAATTCTGAATTTTAATGTAATGTTTCCTTTGTAATTTGTACCAAAATGAATGGATTTAATTTACCTTATACACAGTCTCCACATTTTGTGTCACTGCAAATATTGGCTGAATATTGTGCTTTTCCAACGCCGCAGCAAGTTGTCCAACAGATGGGTAGTCCTGCAAATAATGAGTCAGTAAGATCAGTAAAATCTTTCAAACATTGCTGACACCGCTTACATAATGAGAGGAGTAAAAATCACTGAACCAATCTGTCATGATTCCACACATACCATCTCACTGCTCTTGACATAAAGATCATTTTCCATATGACACTGTTCATCATTGGGTTCCAGTATTCCAGCCAATTTTCCATCTCCAGCCATGTGGAATCCAGCATCAGTGGCCAGCACAATAAGCCGAGTGCTGCTGTTTCTCCAACCAATTTTATCCTAAACAAAAATATGCACAAATTAATATTTTTATGATATATACACTGACACACTGATATATATTTCTGAAAATTGATTGTCTCTGACTCTTCAATGTGGAACACTTGGACACAGAGAAGGACACTATATAACAGACACTGTGTAATCACCAGGCTAGTATGTGTCAGGTTATTGGAAGAAATATTACCAACTCTTCATAAGGTCAAGTTTGGATTCCTTGTCTAAAATGTCCAACTGTTTAATGTGTCAGTATGTATTGCATAACATGCTATGCTTTAACAAGGCGATTAACTGCAAAAATCACAACTGGCCCAATGACAAGTTGTATTTAAACAGTTCTATTCATAATGCTGTTCACATTTCACATGATGAGACTAAGACAACACCTAACAATTGATCAATGCCGTCTGGCCATTGGAAGAGTCACAGAAAAGCATAGAAGTGGACGTCCTTTGGCCACATCCCATACTTCATTGTGAACTGTGCTCTGCAGAACTGGATGATGAATGCCACTCAACTCCAGGCACATTTAAGAGAAGTGAGAGGCACCCAAGTGTCACATCAGACCATTCGAAACCGCTTACAGTAGCATTGCTAGACGACCTGCAAGGGTACCTGACCACACTACTAGGCACAGGCATCATCGTCTTCAGAATCAGAATCAGAATCAGAGAACCTTTATTTGTCCAACAAATTTGGGAAATTACAGGAAAAAAAGAGATACAGAGTGACATGAGGAGAGGGGAGGATAAAAAGCAACCCCACACTATGCTCCTGTGGGGAGTACAGTGTGGGAACATAAAGACACCTCAGCAACACAAGCAAATAATAAGTACACTTTACAACACGAAAACTCAGGACTTGCATCGGGGTGGGCGGATGATGGGGGAGGGGTGAGGGTGCAGGGATGGGGTAGGGGGTTAACCAGTACAAACAAACGGCCATCCATTCTATAGCCAACTACGGCGCATCCGTAGTGGCGAAGACGTTGGATGGGGGTAGGGGGTGTGATTGCATATCTGTCCATATGTATGTGTATGTGTAGGCCTGGAGAGCCGCTTCATCTAGAATCACAATCTTGGTGCCTCAGTCTGGAGACAACCTTGACCGGGTCCCAAACAGAGTCAACTATCAGCAGGTGTCTGTGTGAAGTGGGGAAGGAATGCAAGAGCGTCTCACTGCAATGATCTTCAGGGGAGTTGTTGTTCCAGCAGCGGCCTTGGCCAAGGCCAGTGCTGTGTGAGGGCGCCAAAACCAGATAAGATTGGGATTGTTTGGTCTTGGTGCGAGTAGATGCATTCTTTTGCACCACTACTCTGTTTGTCCATTCTGGTCTCTGAATTGTTCCCTTTCCCTTTGCAAAGCCGAAAGCTTCTCCAAGATGTTATCCATGTTGTGGTTCAAGTTCTGAATAGCCACAGTCTGAGTGCCAACAGCTCTGCCCACTGCTCCAATCATGCCGGGCAGCTTTGTGGGGCTTTACAGTTGTCACAGTTTTTTGATTTCCTCGATAAATCAGGTCAATGCCTAATCCAATCAGCAAAAGACCTGTGTTCATGGTTCGGAATAGATAGATATCTTCATTGTCCTCCACGGAAAGAGCCGCCAGACACACAACCCGCCACCTCTCCCACAGCTGCGAACGTTCTGGCAGGGCAGTCTGGTTCCCCCGAACCCAGGCTTCTCGTCGAAATATGTCAATAGCGTTGAGAGACCAGCTAATCAATTCCAGGATTTTTTGTAGTTTGGAGAGCAGTGCAGAGAGAGTCTCTCAAAAAGTATAGACAATAGACAGACGAGACGAGAGTACAGACGGGACAAGAGTCTTGCATGGGCCAGGGCGAATTTGGGCTGGACAAGGAAACAGTGGGCTTCAGTTCTGTTTCCTGATAAAAGTCGATTCACACCAAGTAGAAATGATGGCCCCTAGCGCCGTTGGAGACATCAAGGAGAATGCTATGCATCAGTCACTGTTGTCACCAGAAGACCCTTTGGAGGTGGTGGTGTTACAGTCTGGGCAGGTTAGACTAGCCAAAACAGAACTGCCCTACACCTTGTGAATGGTACAGTGACAAGTCAATACTACCTGAATAACATCATTAAACCAGTCATTGCGCCTTTGCATGAGCAACACAGGCCTGATTTCATCCTCATGAATGACAATGTCCCAGCTCACTGAGGTCGCATCAACAGGGAGCGGCAAAACCTCAATGACTTGAGTGCATTCCTTCAAGAAGACTGGAATATCATGCCTCAGACGTTGTTGTCAAACTGTAATTGATGCTCAAGGACACATGACAAGTACACCCACCACTGTTGTTGACTTTTGTTTCAAATAAACTGTTGAAATTGAAGAAATAACTATGGCATGCTACTGCTTAAATGCACTACTTTCATGATCTAACATCACTGTAAAATGAACTTTATAAGTTATAAAGTATAAATTTTACCTGAATGTCCAATATCCCTAACGTTTTGTGAGTAGTGCATATTTATCTGTGTGGACTGGTCCTTACCCCACATACAGCAGCCTGCATCATGGCATCCAGACTCCCTTCAGGAGAGTCAAGGTTCCCAGAAATGAACTGAGCTGCCACTTTCCTTTCAAACTCCCTCTCCACTGATGTCATACTGAGCACATGTCTGTAGCCAAAGGCAGCCTGACACTGCTGGTCATTCTCATCACATGGCTTTGCCAATTTTTCCTTGTTGGTGTTGGTGTAAGGAAGGACTGTCTTATCAACAAAGGCACCAAATCCTGTAATTATAACAAACAACAGCTTTACTCGTTGCATTTATTTATTTATTTATTTTAATGTGTTTAATGTGTGTCTGGCATTTCAGACAAGTGATATGTATCAAATAAAAACACACTGACATGTAAGGTGACACTTCAAGACTATTAAAATACAATATGATACATTTTGTGTAAATTGTACTAACAGGATATTAGGAATATGTACTAGTGAAAGCAAGAGAATGACAAAAGAAATAAGTTTAGCCTGCAGCTGACAAGACCTCACTATGTCTATACTTTTTAGTCTATTGTTCAAATTACACCACATCCACTGTGTATTATACCACCAGCAGCCTGACTAGTGAAGAGTCTATACCTCAGCATCTGTCATAAGTTATTGTTACACCACAGAGCACTGTTTAATTACATCATGTCTGTGTTCTACAGTGCATCAAATAGATGGTTCATGTTATTAGAGTAAGACCACCACCATCTTACCTATTTGAGCATGCCGAGTGATTCTTTTTAGAGCAGCAAAAAGATCATTGCCGAGTTCTTTGATTTTCTGCAAATCATCTTTCATGGAGTAAGACAGGTCCATCAGGTAGTAGAGGTCCACTGGATAACCCTCAACTCTCTTAAAAGAAACACGGAAGGTTTGTGGAAGCCCTGTGAACACAGACAAGAAAGAAATTCAACTAGAGCTGTTACCATGGTCATCAAGTGGAACAATAGGAAAATAATTTAAATTCAGTTTGATAATTGTCAATTAAAACCAGACAGATTAAAACTAATAGAGAATATTAAAAACCTTTGATTGTTTGATTTTTACAAAATTTCAGTGTTTTCCCCCAAATGCAGAGACTGGTAGTGACATGGAAACAAACACAGTCTGCAGATCAAAGTTTAGTATTGACTGATTGCACAAACCCGGACGCAGCTGCAGGTTAATTTTCTGAGGACTCATCTGGACTGGTTCTTGACGGTCAAAAGACATAGACAGAGGATCACTCTTGGTAATGTCTTGAGAGTTCAAAGGAGAGATGATTTCTTCACCGTCGCAGCCCTTTTGTTTCAACTGGTCTTTGGTGTCACAGCGCACTGCTTCCTGCTCTCCTGGTTTGGTGAAATTCTGCAATAATATGAATAGTGTCAGTTTGGCCAGATTGAATCGTTTTGTAACCTAAAGGTATAATGTGCTTCTAACATGTTGCCATCTTTTCAAACCACACCACCAGCAAGAACTGCATCCAAAATAAAGTATTCAAACCACAGCCTTTATAGAGATGGACAATAGAACAATTCCTCACAAGTGAAGCCAAAGCAAGTAGAGCTCCCTCTAGTGACTGACTGCAGTATAGGTCCTAAGCTCAATGTTAGTGTTTTAGTTCAGCCCACGTACCATCCACTAAAATGCATGTCAAATCTTTTTTTTTTTTCATTCATAGATAAACACAAATTACTCTCTGATATTCAATACAGTTTTGAACAGTACAACAACAATGGCATTAATGGAATCAATTGAGGATATTACTGACACCATTGATCAAGGTATGAATATCTATCTATCTATCTATCTATCTATCTATCTATCTATCTATCTATCTATCTATCTATCTATCTATCTATCTATCTATGTATCTATCTATCTATCTATCTATCTATCTATCTATCTAATATCAACAGGAATATTCACTGATTTAAAGAAAGCTTTTAATACAATTAATTGTGACATATTAATCAATAAGTTGCAACGGTATGGGATTAGGGGGAAGAGTTATTTAAGGGACAGAAGGCAGCTTGTGAAGATGGGAGAATATACCTCCTCGTGCTTGGACATTGCATGTGGCGTCCCCTAGGGGTCAGTACTGGTTACAAAATAGTTCATTCTTTATTTAATTGACATTTGTAAAGTCTCTCATATGCTAAAATTGGTTTTATTTGTGGATGACACAAATATTTTTTCGCTTAGGAGAGAACTTAGAACTTATAGGACTTATGTATAAATTAAAAAAAAGGGTTTGATAGAAACGAATTATCATTAAATCTAAACAAAACTAAGCTCATACTATTTGGGAACTATTTGAAAGTATGAATGAGGTTTAAGAAACAAAATTTCTCACTGTAATAGTGGATGGAAAAAATAAGTTGGAAATTTTAAGTCATGTTATTGACCAACGGTGGACAAATCAGTACCTCTTCTTGTATTTCATTTACATAAACTTTCTCTCTCACCAGCTTTTGGCACCATGCACAGAACGGCCCAGATCTGATACAGTCACTGCAGGAGTTGACGACTGACTTTGTGCAGGTTTGTTGTTGCTGACACAGCGCTGCAAAGAAAACCACAAACCTGAACAACATGATCACACATTCAAATAAATGTTTTAGTATATCTATACATCGAACACATAAGACTTTTTAAGATGTCTATAGGTTGGTAGGGATGTGCATTTTAAAACTTACCATTCTGCTCCATCATGAGGAGCAGAAGTAACAGCAAATGACGATCCATGACCTGGTGACAAAACAACACATTTTTGCAACCATTAACCAGCAGATAAGTAAAATCATGATATTTACATAAAAGTCAACAATGAAAACTGCTTCAAAATAGCTTTAAAAACTAATTTAAAATACTGAAAATACACAGAATATGATCAAATTATTGTCATGTACAAACTGTCAATGACCTTAATATCATAATATATACAAAAAACGTATATTGCAACTTTTTGTCTATAGCTCAGTACTTGCAACTGATTTAAGTTATTAAGATCTATCTTCAGTGATAAGTACCTTGAAAAACTGTATGCAAGCCCTCCAAAGGGGGGGCTGGTGCTGTAAATACAAGAGTTGTTCTCTCCTTCTTTGTCTGGGTTGCACACCAAGCTGACTCACACCCTCTGCTGGCAACGTGCCTCCACTACACATAATTTCCCTGAATTTTAAAGTCCAGCACAATCAAACAAAAGCCCCCAAATAAAAGATTTACAAACGTTTTGAATGTAAATGACCCTTCCACATACACAAAGACATGTTTAACACTACAGGTCATTATTAAGCATTCAGCTCTGACAAGGTTCTGCGTAGGCTTAAAGCTCCTTTTGTATGAAAATATGTGGTCTATATTAATAAAAACTGTGGTTTCTTATCACATATTAAAAGCCCACTTAGATCATGGCTAGGATTATTAATTATCACTATTTCAGATGCTGTTTGAGAAACTACATCTAAAAACTACTAAGCTAGTACCATTTCAACAAGCCATTTCTACAAGTCTAAGCTGTGTTGTTAGATTTTGTGACAACCATACATTATTGCAATAGCCTATATACAACTAGACAAATATAACCGTTTTAATTTACTATATACGGTACTAATTTGTATGCACTTATTTCATAATACAGAGGTAAAAACTTTATCTAAAATCATTTTTTTTTTCCTCAAAGAGAACCCCCCTGTAGGGAGAAGTTAGCTAATGCTAATATGGTTCCAAGCAAGCTGAAGAGACACTTGGAAACCAAACATCCCTTCCACACTGAGAGAAACCTGGTTTATTTCAAAAGAGCGTGGGATCTGAACCAGAGGCAGCAAGACCATTTGTTGGATTGTGTGAAAGTGTCTGAAGGTGAAAGCACAAAACCCATACATTGTGACCAACCACTGCATTTTGCACCAAGAGGCATTAGTTGCCAAAACCATGCCCCCGGATTTGACTAACGTGCTGGATCAGGCTGTGCAGATCATGAATTACATCAAGTCAAGGCCCCTGAAATCACACCTTTTCTCCCAGCTGTGCGCCGAGATGGGAACCGACTACCAAAACCTGATCCTCCACACCGAGGTACGTTGGTTGTCATGAGGGAAAGTCTTATCCCGTCTTTACGAGCTTCGGGGAGAGCTTTTGGAATATTCACGTGAACACGCTGTCCCGCACAAGGACAGGCTCGCGGATGAGATGTGGTGCGCCAGGCTGGCTTACCTTGCAGACATATTTGGGCATCTCAACGAGTTAAACGCCAAGCTTCAGGGCAGGAATGAAAACATTTTATCATCCACAGACAAAATTCGGGGGTTTATGGACAAAAAGATCCTGTGACATGAGGCTTTAGAACAGGGCTCCATGAAGAGGCATCAACTGCACCACAGGCAGCCAGTGAGCGCACTGTATATGCCGAACACCTTCAGACCTTAAAAGAGAGGTTTGAGCGCTATTTTCCACGTGTGACCGACATCGAGGACTATGACTGGATCCGAGACCCATTCAACCAGGAGTCCGAGTCCTCAACCGAGAAGCTCACTATGAAGGAGAAAGAGGAGAGTGCAGAGCTCTGTGTGGACCGCACGCTGAAACTAAAATTTAGTGAGCTCACACTCGAACAGTTTTGGTTGCTTTGTGCATAAGAATATCCAACCATCTCCCACCACGCTATCGACCAACTTCTTCATTTTTCCCACCGCCTACCTGTGTGAGCTGGCGTTCTCCACTCTTGATTACATGAAGAACAAGACCAGGTCACGGCTCTCTGTTGAGCAGGACTTGCGAGTGGCCCTCTCCTCAGTGCCACCAAGGATTAAAAAAATCTGTGCACCCCGACAGGCACACATGTCCCACTAATTTGTTAGTAAGCAGAATATTTACAAAAGCACATGCAAGGCTGATTCTAAGTGTTATAATTTATCTTTCAGCTTTCTCATGGACAGTTCTCTGCTGAATTTCTGTTTCCTTTGCCTCACCTGTCTGGTTTAAATGGGTGTGTTTGATGAAGCCCAGTTTGATAAAGTTTAAAATTTTCTTTGAAATATGTTGTTAATAAACATTTCATGAGTAATATAGTTGTCTTTGTCACATCTTATTTGGCATTAGTAAACAATTATTAACTTTACAGATGATATGAGTGATAACACATGTTATAAGGTTTTTTTGCACAATAGGCGTGCCTTGAAATTTTTATTTGTCCTTTGGTTAGCCTTAGGCACAAAAAGTTTGGGAACAACTGCTCTAGAGGGTCACTTGGGGGCTGGAGTCTATCATAGACAGGTCTACAGTCTATGGAGGGCTAACACGGAGATACCGACAACCATTCACACTTACACCTACGGCCAATTTAGAACCATCAATGAACCTGATGAGCACAACTTTGGACGGCAGGAGGAAACCTGAGTACCTGGAGGGAACCAACACTGACACAGGGAGAACACGCAGACTCCACACAGAAAGGCTTTAGGCCAATAGATTCACGACACCAGGGCCCCAAATAAAAACCACTTAATCTTAAAATATAAAACGTCCTTGCATCATCACACTATGAGGTGGCAACGCCAAAGAGATAAGCATCACTCAGCTGATGTGTCAACCAAGCACCAGTAACTCACTGGTTTCCTGCGAACAATGTCTCAACACCACACCATAAAACCATAAAAGGAAGAAGGGCAGAGCAAAGTGTTAGGTTAAAGCTATACATCCGCTTTCTGACAGAGGCTGAAAAAAGATTCATGAGAAGGCTCACTACTGCAGCGTCGTCCCCTGGTTAAAGTGACGATTCACTGCAATACAAAACACCGGCCTTCATCAAATCAGATTTCAGCTAGATGGATGGAGAGGTGGCAGGTTTTGTGTCTAGATCTTTACGGCATGTAGTCTGATTCAACTCTGTCAGATGTGGCTACATAAGGTTATGTGATTTGAATCAACACAGATATCTGTCTATAGTCTGTTTCAAGTTGAGCCGCGTCCAGCAATGACTCTACACTTTTAGTTTTAACCAAAAACATTTAAAAATCCAAAATAAAGTAAAAGATTTAGCTTGCTAAATGCAGAAGTGTTAGTGTAAAAAAGCACATTAGATAGAGGGTTACACTGTACGAAGCAGACTGAGTACATTTTCACTCATATTAGCCATGCAAGGTAGAGTCGCTTCCAACTTCTGAAAGCAAGGGCACAACTACTCTTCTGGATTTATGGGGCAGTCTCTTTTGTTTGCACCTTTTAAGCGCATACACACACTCGCCAGTTCATTAGGTACACAAGTGAAAGCATATTGACTATAACATAACAATCATGCACTTAACTTCATGAAGGTTATGATATACAGCATTTATTTGTGTTGCCGTTTTAATTACTTTGACAACCCCGTTTTAGTGATGTTGTTTGGCTGAACATCCTAAGAATGGTACTGAAAGTGTTTTTTTGTTTGTTTGTTTTTTGCAATGAAAATAAAAAACTAAATTGAGGGACTGACTGAACATGATGTTCTATGGGAGTTTCTATATTGATACAGGAAAACCAGCCAAGTGAAATCTGTGAGCTGTAAAGTCACATAATACCAACATGTGGTTGGTGGTCGGATTTTGTGGATCAGATTAAATAAAAACAACTGAATAATCATAATTGTAAATGAGACGTGAGGGTTGCTCGGAAATAAAACCGCCCCAAAATTGGAATTATAGAAGTGTTGGTCTATATCTGTTAAGCTGAGAAGAGGGCGAAGATGGCACCTAAAAACCAAGGCAGAAAACAAACCACGCAGAGTGCTGAAAAAGACAGCGAAGTGAAGCAACAAGAAGGAGCTAACGCTATCTGACTTTAATTCTCAGAGAGCAACGCCAATTCAGACAAGACAACAAAGAACAGCTTGACGATATCAAGGGAGAGATCCCAAAAATAAACTCGAGACTGGATGAAGCTGAAGCGGTAGTGGGGAATGAGGGAAGGCTGCAAAACGCTGAAGATCTATTAACCGAAAAAAGTAAGGATATATGGGGTCCCCGAAGGAGCTGAAGGTGGGCCGGGGTCAACGATCCCCTTCGTGGAGAAACTGCTCAGAGAAAACCTCACTATCCCCGGCTCCACAGACATGCAGACAGACATGCGCTCAGCCGCGATCGATCTTGGTCAGATTCCTCAGCTTCAGGATGAAAGAAATCATCAGACTGGCACGGCAAAAGAAAGGCTTAATGTAGGGAAACTGCAAGATTAACATTGACCACGACGACGCACCAGGAATCCTGGCCACATGGAGAGAATACGTGGAGGTGAGGAAGCTCCTGGAGGAAAACAACAAAGTTTCAAACCCTCTACCCCGTCCGGCTGAGAGTCTTCCATGACGACGGGACAACAATATACGAGACGGTGGAGGAGGCAACGGCGGAGCTTGCGAGATGAGGCTTCCCGGTGAAAGTCATCACCCAGCCAAAATCGCTGATGGAGAGGATTCAGCGGTGGACGTGGCAGCCAGCACGAGCGCAGCGCATAGCTCGGCCCGGCAAAGCACCACCAAGCTTCAAGGAAAAGCTGCAAGTATTCAGACACACACCATCAGAGGATAAACGTTAATATGAAAACTATAAGTAATGTCTGAAAGGATCTAGACCGGCTTGAGTTGTTGATAATAATAACAAATGTGTATGACGGTATATGGCGGTATATCTAATAACTACAGGGTCGTGACAAAAAGGGAAGGGAAAAAACAAAAAAACTTTGCTTGACTGTTATCACAGAAGAGGGCCCCCTAATCCTGTTTGGAAATAGAGGCTACCCCTCAGGTTCTAAGCAGGGCAGTGAACTGGCCCCAGTTCTGGAAGCTTGGCCAGAGGTAAACATGTTTCAAGTTCATATTATCTGTTCTAGATATGTTCTTTGGTTCTGTTTTTTTTTTTTTTTTTTTTTTAATTGTGAAGGGACTGCTTGCCTATGCACCAGAAGGAAAGAATGAATACTTGATTTTGATTTGGTTTACTTTGGTTTTCATATAAGTCAAGTCAAAAGAGGAGTAGCCACTCTTGTATCAAATACACTTAACTATGAACACATATCTGAAGTTCAGGATAAGGAGATGGGAGATTTGTCAAAATCACAGGGAGAATAGAAGGGAATGAAATAACATTAATAAATGTGTATGCTCCTCCAGCAAGTGAATGGAAATTTTATAAACGTTTTTTTGACTTAATGGTAAACTCACAGGGTGTGGTGATCTCTGGGGGTGATTTTAACATCAGGTTGAACCCTGCACTGGATTCATCCAGAGCAACTACCCAGAACAAACCCCTTATTAAGAGAGTGAAATCACTGACAAGTGAGTTGGGCATAATAGATGTATGGAGGGAACTACACTCCACCAGTAGAGACTACACACATTTCCCCTTCTCTCATTCCATCTATTCAAGACTAGACTACTTCTTTATGTTTAGTGTAGATAGATTTAAAATTAAGGATTGCGACATAAAGACAATTGACCTGTCAGACCATAGCCTGATATCTATGTTCGTAATACTAGGAGGGAAAATCAAGAAAACCTGCAAAACAGGTGGATAACACAATTCATAAAATTAAGAACCCGAAAACAAAGGTTGTGGAAACTAAGTTAGGAAAAATTCAAGAGAGCTTTGAAACGTTTTACAGGATGTTATACTCCCAACCTCAGGCCTCTGACGAAACACAAATTGAAGCCTTCTTAAATTCCCTTAACCTACCTAAAGTCACAAACTCACAAAACGAAAATTTAGTACAACCAATATCAATCGCTGAATTAAATTTGGATATCTCTAAATTGAAGGCTGGAAAGTCCCCGGGTGCAGATGGCTACATCACCGAGTGGTATAGGTCCTTTAAATCAGAATTATCCTCTCTACTACTTAACACATTTAATTGGGTTTTACAGAAAGGAGAAATACCACCCTCCTGGACGGAAGCAACCATCTCAGTCATTCCCAAAGAGGACAAAGACAGGCAGGGTTGTGGTAACTACGGACCTATTAGTGTCCTTAACCTAGATTACAAATTATTTAAGTCCATTTTGGCTCACAGACTAGAAACAATTCTACCTGATCTCATCCATTTAGATCTAACTGGATTCATCAAGCAGAGACAAACTCTGGATAACATAAGAAGAACATTACACATACTAAACCAGACAAACAAATACAAAACTATATCACTGATAGTGGGATTAGACGCTGAGAAAACTTTCGATTGAGTTCGATGGGTATTTCTGTATAAAGTGATGGGAAAGTTTGGCTTTCAGGATAAAGGGATGTCTGATCTCCCCTCTACTTTTCGCTTTATTTATCGAACCCCTGGGCCAATTGATAAGACCACTATGGACAGGTAAGTACCAGCCATTGTGAAATTAGTGACCCCAGTTTCTGGTCAAGTAAGTTTCGGGTGGGTGGTACCCACAGAGTTTTTTGCTATTTAAACCTCAATTTCCCACTAGTTTATCAGAACTGAAGAAGCTACTCGGATGAGTGGCGAAACGTCTTCAAGAAATTCTACAAGTCCAGCTGACCTTATTCAACACTTTTTTTGGATTACCATGACCTGGATGACTGAGCACCTTCACAGACAACCTCAATGGACTGGTGGGAGCACTGTTGGAAAAATGTTACAATATATATATATTTTAAGACCCCATATCAAGAAAGATACAAGAATACAAACTCAAGCTGTTGGAGAAGATGTGGTCATTCAGAGGCAAACCATTTTCATGTATTCTGGAGATGCCCCAAATTGAACCAATACTGGAGTGGCATCCACAACACATTAAATACAGTGTGTAAGTGTCAAATTCCCCTTAATTTTGAAAATCTGTGTCTGGGTCGTGTTGTGTATGTGACACTAAGGAGGGATATAAAGCTGTAAAAAGCCAACACCACCTACAGTTAATGATTGGCACGGAACAATTCTGGAAATATTCAAGATGGAAAAGTTGACCTATTGTTTGAGGACCCAAAAAGATAAGTTTGACTACATTTGGGAAAAATGGATTGAATTCATAACTCCAACTCCAGCAGACTTTGTATGTCCCCTCTGAAGTATTTATTCATTTATTTTTCACCTTTTCCTGGATGAAAATTAAAATAGGTAAGCTCCCTCACTTAACTGTATATAGTGTAATTTTAAGACTGTTAGTCTGATGTTTACTGAATGATAACCCCAGGTATGCAGGCTGTAAACATGTGGGTAAAAGGGAGGATCTAAGGTGTGTGTGTGTGTGTGTGTGTGTGTGTGTGTGTGTGTGTGTGTGTATCTGAATGTACTAAACCTTTATTCAATGGACTATACAACGACACGTTTACAGGATTATGAATATGGAGGCTCACGAAAGACCAGGAGGACTGTCCTCTACCACACAAACTCTGACTCCCGCAGACTCTTTTGATAACCTGTATGCACCACTGGGTGGGGGAAAAAATGGAAAAATGGAATACGTCTATGGAAAACACTGATTTTATATTTTTGCGCTGATGTCTGTTTGTAAATGCCTTTCCCAAACAAAATGAAAAATTAGAAAAAAAGAAAATGAAATTCACAGTTTTTGAATTCGCAAACCTATAAATACTCACTCAGTTCTGTTTCTTTCTTGTTCAACTTCCTCTCAAAGACCAAGAAGCCTGTCTTTCTCATGTCGCTGAACGTAGTTAATCAAACTGTCACAAACCAGTGCTGCTGTTACTGTGTGTTACAGTAATCTGACTTTTCTGGCTTCTCGTAACATTTTGGAATTAAAAGCTGATCACAGTAAATGAAATCAAATGTGATCTCAAATGCAAAGTTTATTATTTCCTCCATTAAGTTTTACTTGCAAAACTAAACCACCCCTTTTTCATTTAAGAATAAACAACAGGAAAGAACAATAAAAGGTGAGAAGAATCATAACATCTGAGAGTTTCTTTGCTATAACAAGCCATTTGTTCATCAAGTCAAACTTACCAGAGATGGGAAGATGGACCACTGATCTGAGGTAGAAAGTTCTGCTAAATCTTATCTGGTCTTGGTGAACGACTACACCGCATGACAGGAAGTGTAGATTAACCAGTGAGTGAATTTAAAAACCTCTTCTTCTCTATGCCTATTCTTCTGCCTCCTGTGCAAAAAGTACATATACTAATAAATGGGGTGTATCTTCACAACTCTAAGGGCTGTATGAATAATTTTGATCACTTGTGACACAAAAAAAAATCATTGCTACAGGTTACTCCAGAGATTGCTACAAAAATGTCAGAATACTTTTACACATCTAGGGTTAATAAAGCTACACTGCAAAAATTGGTGTTGGAATTTCAGGGTTAAACATGTTAGAGTTTATTTTCACTCTCAGTGTCATTTTAACACATTCTGATTCAGTGTTCAGTGTTGGAGTTGGACTAATTCTGGACAGAGTTAGTCAAGCCCAAGCAAATTAACAGGAGAAAAACAAAAATATGCGACTGATCGCTAACTGGTATACCAGAACAAAAAAAGAAAACAAAAGCATCGATCTCACCCGGATCCAGACAGAGCGATAAATCCCTCCGTGAAAGGCTCTCCCGTGCGCTCCTCGCTTTGCACGCCAAGGGGGGCGTTTTGGCTTACTAGACAAGCTATGTCTTTTGGGTCCTGCTATAGGTCCACACTTAGTCCTCTGTTCCCTTCCGCGGTCTCCCGCTTCTCCCCTCTTCCGCCACGAAACATTCTCCTTATATAACCTTTCCGGTTATCACACAGATCAATGAATGTACAATTATACAATCAGACAGACCACCCATATCATACCGCTCCACATACAGTAAAAATGTAACTCCTCCTATGATAGAGAAAACACACTGTTTTATTATCATCTTTAAGGATGTTGGTGATGCGATGAGCCTTGTTGTCCTTGAGGGGAAACATCTACATCTAGAAGGAATCAGTTACCTTTCTTACTGCGGGGAAATGGACCCATGAGATCTATTCCCAACTTCTCCCACGCCCCCTCCACTCTTGCGGGCTGCATGAAACCAGCAGGCTTTTGGTTTTCTGCCTTATACGCCTGACACGTAAGGCAGCATCTCACATGGCTCCACACATCCCTCCGGATCGAGGGCCACCATGCCATTTCAAGGATTTTCAAGAGGGTTTTAAGTCGGCCAAGATGTTCACTCATAGGATGATTGTGAAAATATTCCAGGAAGCAGGCTGTCAGAGCTTTAGGGACAACAAGATGGTATTTGTCACCTCCCTCTATAGGGGACTTTCGATATACAAGTCCTTGTACCACCGTGAAGCTCACCCTTCCTGGTCTATCGGTGCCGGATGAAGAGTTTAACAGATCTTTAATCTCTCAATCTTTCCCTTGAGCCTCTTTTATCTCTGCCAGAGAAGTAGGAAGACCAAAGGCATCTCTAGGGATGTTTGTAGCTACATAAGTTGCAGAAATTTTGGGTGGAGAAACGGCTCTGGACATGGCGTCAGGCACAATGTTCTAAAGAGACCTTTACGGTATCGGACGTTAAACTGGAACTGCTGGAGCCTCAGGATCCACCGTGTCAAACGGGATGAAGTTTTTGGACAGTTAAAAGCCCAGGTTAAGGCAGCATGGTCAGTGAGGACTGTGAATTCCTTTCCTTCCAGGAAGTGGCACCACTTTTCCACAGCCCATACTACTGCCAGACATTCTTTTTCTGAAGTTGGGTAATTACACTCTGCCCCTTTGAACCCCTGGGGAAGCATAAGCTATTACTCTCTCCTCCCCTTCCCTTATTTGTACTAACACTGCTCCTAGTCCTACATCACTGGCATCAGTATGTACTTCAAAGGGAAGCAAGAGGTCTGGCTGAGCTAGGATGGGACCACTGACCAGGGCCTGTTTTAGCTGTTCAAACCTTTTCTGGCATTCGACCGTCCAGGTTCACTCCACATCTTTCCTAGTCAGGCGATGGAGGGGTGGCACCCCTTAAATACAGATACGTGTTCAGACTGGCGATTGTGATGGCTCAACAATGACATCCTTGAGCATCTGCTCCACCTGTTCGATGATGACTTGACGTTTGTAAGGGGACACTCTGTATGTTTTGCAGCGGACTGGGACCTCATCAGTAGTGAAGATCGTGTGTTCTTCCACGGTGGTTCTCCCCAGTCTACCTGAACACACCTTTGGCCAAGCTTATATATAAGCTTATAATAGTTCCCTTACCTTCAAAAGATCATCTTCCCAGTCTGGATTGGAGTTATTTCGAGGGTTTACCGTCTGGGAGAGTGCTATGATAAGATTAACACTTAAGTTAAGTTAAGTGACCTGCTGCTCAGAAGGCTGAGAAAGCAGGAAGTGAATATTATTTTTGCGACACTTTGGCTGCTAGCTCTCTGGCTGTTAGCACTCTGAGTTTTTGTCAATCAGCAGCAACTCCGCTTTCATATGACACATTATTTGTATGGCTATCTTGAAGTGGTGAGGTTAGTAGCACTAAATGAAATGTTCGCCGTATTCATTGTTTTCGTCCATGTTCCCATAAAATTGCTTGGGGTTTTATTTGTGTTTCATTTAGGTGGCAATGCCTGATTGTTTGTTCGGCTCCATTTGTCTCGGACTGCGAGATCGATTTGTGGTTAGACAACACAATTTTAATTTATTTTTCAAAATATCTTTGGAAGAGATAGCTTGATAAAGTTTTTTGCACAAAACATAAGAAATACGATGACAGTATATTATTCATAAAAATAAAAAAATAATTTGAGTCTAATCCATTTATTTGTATATTAGACGCAAACGGATTGAATAAGTTTTATACTGAAAAAGATTATATACAAATACAGCTTTAATCAATGCATCCAAAGAATAAAAGGACAAAACAAAACCAATAAGTTGCTCTGTCTTGACAACAACCACTAACTGCTAACCTCTCTTCCACTTCTTGCTGTTGTCGAACCAATTATATTTTGCGTGCAATGACTCAGTTTTCTCATACATACGTAAGCACACTTCTTCTTTTTGCATAAAAGAGGTACTGCTGCGTAACAGTAAACATTTTGACTGGTGCACTCAAAAGAAGGTGTGAAATGCACATCAGCAAAACGTGTTATGGAAACATTTGGCTAATCTGCAATGTTATGTGTGTTCTCCTTCATGATGACAAGGAAACTAGTCTGTGTTGTTTATTATCTTGGTTGGAGACAGTGCTCATTTAACATTGCATTAGTATTGTTTTCAGGCCCACTTTTAGTTCACCTCCAGGCTATTTCACTATAAATACAGTCATTCATATTCAGAAACATTCAATCTTACCTGCATAAAATAAAAATCCATTACCAGCCTGTAATTACACGAGAGAGTTCCTAACTTTGTTATGCGTCTTTTTATCTGCCCTCCCTCTCAACAGTAATCCCAACCACATCCTGTGTCTGTATAGTGTGTCACATTCCTTAGGTACAAAAACAGGACAAATAGGTGGAGACCACACATGGCATGACTTGTAACACAAATTTATTTAGAAATTCAAAAAAGAATCAGTAATCAGTGTGCGTCATGGATGCATGCATGAATGTGTGTGTTTGAAAACCTAGAATCAAACCAAGATAAGCCTGTAAACAAAGAAAGCCATACTCCAAACAATTGTCACACGGTGTGCTGGAGATCCAAGCAGTGTAGGTAGAAATTCCAGAGAGCTATTTCAGAATAAAACCGAACAATTTTCATAAAATATGTTCAATGAATACCAATTGTTTTTGGGATATTTGTACATGATTTTCTGAGACAAATGGTTGTGAAAGATTAATACCAACCTTACAAACAAGTGAGAAGTAGATTGGTGTAAACTGGTTAAAATTCCAGAGAGGAATTTCAAAATAAAATGGAGAAATATTAATACATTTTGCTCAATAGATACTTATTGTTTCTTGAATATTTTTTACATGATTTTCTGAGAGAAAATGGTTGTGAAAGATCAATATCCACCCTATAAAAAGATGACAAGTAGATCTGTGTCTGAAGGTAGAAATTCCAGAGAGCTATTTCAAAATAAAACCAAGAAATATTCAAGTGTTTCTGGAATATATTTTACATGATTTTCTGGGAGATAATGCTTGTGAAAACTCTATAAAGAGCTTAAAACAGATGAGAAGGAGGTTGGTGTTGATAAGTTAAAATTCCAGAGAGTTATTTCAAAATAAAACTGAGAAATATTCATAAAATATGCTAATTGGTACTAATTAACATTTTTCAATATGTTCATTGAGGTTGAAATTCCAGACAGGTATTTCTAAATAACACAGAGAAATATTCATAATTAATGTTCATGAATATTAATTGTTTCAGGAATATTTCCACATGATTATCTAGGAGAAAGTAATGTGTGCTTACAAACAGATGACAAGTAGATCTGTTTTTTGAATCAGCTTCATCCAAGGAACCTACTGTCCAAATACTGTTTTGATATGCCTCACGGTGCATGAGTTATTACCCAAAAGCTAAAATGCTTGACACTTTTTGTAGCTCTGCTCTCATCAGAACACTTGTCACACTAACAGTAATATTTATTCAGACTGCTATGTCTGCTATGTGTGCATTTGTGAAATTATTTTTCACACTCTTCGGTAGATGCTCACCACCAAAATTCACAAACAAATCATTTGTAAACCTTGACTTTCACTTCATCCATGTTGAAGCTAATTTCACTCCATAGTACTACACTGGGTGGCACAGCGGCTCAGTGGTTAGCACTGATGCCTCCCAGTAAGGTCTGGCTCGTAATCCAGCTCAGTCATTTTTCGGTAGAGTTTGCATGTTCTCCCTGTGTCTGCATAGGTTCTCTGGGTACTCCGGTTTCCTCGTACCTCATAAAGAAAGCAGAATAACAAGTGTGTTTATAAATGGAAGCTGCTATTCGGAGGCTTTCTGCATTTGCCTATCAACAGGAAACTTAGGCTGCCTATGTAGTAACACAATTACAGTGCCTCAGGAACACTTTGAGACAGATTATTTTGAACGTAGCCTGAAAACTTCCTCAGTCTTCTTAGCTGGTTTTCTTGTAGCTTCATTCACACATAGTACAAGAATGAATGAACCTTGTTCATTTGCAACACACAGTATATGCAAATTGATCTAATACTAAAAAAAAGGCCAGTTGATAGAAATGATAATGAATGTTTTCTTATTAATCCTGGCCATGAATGCAAATAACCTGAGGTACAGGATAATTGAGGTAACCACCTTGAAACAGAAACACATAAGAAGAGACACCAGTGGGTTCTCAGATCCTCTATCTTTAAACTAAGCCTTTATCTTGTACCTGTAAAGTTGTGACGCTATGGTGTTGACACAACCTGTCCACTCAGACAGACATACAGTATAAACATCTGTCCTTCTGCATTAGGCTACGTTCCCACATTTTGATATGACGCACAGATTGAGGGTCTCAATGTGACAACAAATGTGCTACAATGCAAAGATAAAACTAGCTGTGTATGTTCATACAGCAGACAAGGAGACCATTTGAGGAGGTACACACACATCTAACATGAATAAGAGAGGGGTGTAAAGTGGAGAAGCCAATGGCCGCTTAGCCTCCTGCTTCTGGGAAACTTTACTCAGATCACTTATTAATCATGTAATAACATGAGAATTACCAAATCACACTTGGTATTAATGTTGTTTTGTAATTTGTGCAACTCTTCCATTGTGGATCCAGCCCCGGTTTCTGTCTAATTTTAATTTCACAGAGCCTTCTAATCCTTGTGCTGTTCTGTGTAAATAAAGAGCTCCTGAACCCTCCTTTCACCAAAACTAATCCTACATTATCCAGTTACGTACCTTTCTAGATTACAGCGCTATCATCTATAGCTAACAAATTTACAATGGCCTAAAGAGCAGATTCAGGTCAAGCATAAGTCAAGCAGGTTCATGACATGCGTGACACCAAAAACATTAGGTGTTATTATGTCTTGCTTGACCTTAGGACCTGCAAACACACGTCAAAAACACAATGTTACTGTTATAAAATCTTTATTAATGTAAACTAAAGTTTGAAAAGAAAGGCCTGCAAGTTTACAAGGCGCATCAGGAGGAGCACATTTGAACACTTAAGTGTCAGGGAATCGTCTGCTGTGAAGGAAACATCTTTGGTTCAACTAAAATAAAACCATATTAAACACAATATGACCTGAAAAAGCTCTAAGTGCCAAGTGTGAGCCAGACTTTAACAATGTGACATCCAAACAAATAAAATCTAAAATTAAACACTCATACAAATATTTATGTGCTTATTTATTTTAACATTAGCAGACAATGGTATCACCAAGTGACACCTGCATGAATAAGCAGAAAATAAGCTTTTTATGCAAAGCACTTGGTCATACCTCCCATGCCGCATTAGCCTGGACCTGCATTTATCAAATTTTGGAAAAGAGAAATAGTGTGAGAAACCCTTT
Source organism: Mugil cephalus (assembly GCF_022458985.1). Taxonomy (NCBI): domain Eukaryota; kingdom Metazoa; phylum Chordata; class Actinopteri; order Mugiliformes; family Mugilidae; genus Mugil; species Mugil cephalus. The sequence goes on from NC_061781.1 coordinate 5,513,066, forward strand.
GCTTTTAATCCCATTCAAAAAGATAAGAATACAAAGTTTTTATGAATTATTTTTTTGACCTGCAAAGTAGATTCTTTAATCAAATTCAATCAATCAGTTTATTTATAAAGCACATCCGACGTTGACCAAAGTGCTGTACAAAAATTAAGTGAAAAAACAGAAACCAATGGAGGGGGCAAGTCTGACAGAGGGGGAGATGCTGTTCCACAGTCTGGGAGCGAAAGCACAGTCATCCCTGAGTTTGTGAAGAGAACGTGGAACTATTAAAAGCCATTGGTCAGCGGACCTGAGGGGCCTGTAGGGGGAGTGGGGAGTTATAAGTTCTGACAGGTAGGAGGGGCTGCTCCATTCTGGGCTTTATATACAAATAAAAGAAGTTTAGGGTGAATTCCAAATCCTTGGTTAACCCTCAATCTTAACCCTCAATCTCAAAAATATGCATTCCCGCTAGTGCAAGTGCTGTCCCAATTCTCAGAAAAATTAAGTTGAGGGGCAAGTTTAAGGGCTGTATCGCCCTCAATATTGAGAATTTCTGAGACCACCCTTGGGAGTAAGGTCTACCAAGAATGCATTGCGTTTTTTGACCGAACAAAGATGGCGCCGAAAGCAGCAAAGCGAATAAGCTACAAATGTAAGTGTTTTCTTTGTTAATAGAGATGTAAAAATTATGAAAATCATTGTATTATTTTAGTTTAGGCCCATTTTTATGGATTACTTACGTCATTGTTGAGTAACATTTATTTTTTATTTTACGATCTTTTGTCAATAGTTTACTTATCAATAAGCCTTGGTGTGTGGTAACAGTCAGCTGAATATGTCTGTGGTTGTGGTATTTATACAGATTATTTGTATGAGTATCACCCTATAACTAACTGATTATTACTGATTATTGGTTATTACGGTATTATTTTTTTACAGCATAAGTAATAACTGACAAACGGATCTGATGGACACGTCAATGATTGCTGCGTTTGTGGCTTAACATTACAGGGTTAGCTGTGCATATATATGTAAACAATAATAAACTAACTTCAGTGTTATCCTTGTTTCATTTCAGGGTCCCATTCTTCTTCTTTTTTGGAGTTGACAGACTGGACGCAGCTTTTGCATTATTCTGCCCCCCACAGTCTGAACACATATCTGTATTTAAGGGGTGTCACATTTCTAAGTGACAAAAAAACCTTCAACACTTGGTTTTGTGGGCCAGTTAAGATTAGGGTTGAACTTGAGAGTTTAGATTGAGGGTTAAGATGAGAATTGGAATTGGGCCTTAAAATCATTTTGAATTATTTGTACATAGGAGAGAGAGAGAGATGATTGATTGATTGCGGTGTCAAGAGAGTTGTAGTAGTCCAGGCGGGTGGTAACGAATGGATGGATAACTTTTTCTAGGTCTGGGAATGTGAGAAATGGTTTGATTTTTGAAATGGTGTGAAGTTGGAAGAAGCTGACTTTGACTGCTGAGCTGACCTGTTTATCACATTTGAGTTCTGAATCGAGGTTCTTGACATGGGGTTTGATGAGGATGGATAGGTTGCCGAGACTTTTGGATATCAGATTGATGTTGGCATGGGGGCCAAAGAGAATGATTTTGGATTTGGACTTGTTTAGTTGGAGGAAATTTTCTGCCATCCAGGACTTTATTTCATTTATGCAATCGCGGATTTTAGTGATTTTGGACTGATCATTAGGATTGAGGGGGAGATGACGCTGGGTGTCATCCGCATAGCAATGGAAAGAGATATTGTATTTTTGAATGATTTGGCCAAGGAAGCATGTAAATGGAAAAGAGAATGGGACGTAGGATTGAACCTTGTGGAACAAGGAGAAGGTAGCTGGGCAAATTTACATAGAATATTCTATTGTTGAGGTAGGATGTGAACCAGTTCAGTGCAGTGCCATTTATTATAGTGGTATGCTGGAGACGGTCTGTAAGGAGATTGTGGTCCACTGTATCGAATGCAGCACTGAGGTCGAGAAGAATGAAAATGGCACAGTTACCGGAGTCAGTGGAGAGGAGCAGGTCATTGTGAATTTTTAACAGAGCGGATTATGTGCTGTGATTGGTCTTAAAGACAGATTGGAATATCTCCAGAATGTTATTCTGATGCAGGTAGGGCAGTAGCTGATTAAGGATGACCTTTTTTAAGGACTTTAGACAGGAATGGGAGTTTATAAATGGGTCTGTAGTTTTGGGGCTGGGTGGGATCAGTGTTTGTTTTTTTTCAGGACAACTGCATGGATGGGACAGTACCAGTGATGATGGAGCTGTTGATGATGGAGAAGATACTTGGACTGGTGGTGACAAAAGATCTTAAATAAGATCTTTGGATTATTGGCACTATTGGAATTTAAATTGGAGAAGTATTTGGTTCTTGCTGACTTGAGTGCTTCCTGAAATTTGTGTAAGTGTTTTGGATTTCTTAGATTGAGGATCTTGATTTGTGTGCTGGAGTAGAGTTTGCGTTGTTTACCAGGTAGTTTTGTTTTGGTTGTGAGAGAGCGATGTTGTGTCAGGAGTGGTACTTTTTTGAGTTGAAGGAGGTAGTGAGGAGGGGCAGAGGAGTGAACAGGTTGAGTGGAAGAGAAGTAACCTCGTGAGAGTGGGGAGGAGGTTAGGGAGTATGAGGCAGAAGTCGAAGTAGAGAAGTCTCCATGACTGCTAGGCGTTGGAGATGATTATGGTGGAGAGGAGGTAAAGAGTTGGGTTTAAGTTCATGACCAACAGTTGAGCAACTGAATGTTGGCTTGGGGAAGGAGGTCCATCTTATAAGTTTTAGTTAGACACAGTTGCTTCGCAAGCATGAGAGGATGTTGGGTTGGGGAGGAGAGCACTTATAGGGGAGACTTGGTGGCAAGGGGACTGGCTGGTGCGAGACGTAGATTGAGGGTAAACCCAGTAGGAGAGGTGAGTGTGAGGAGAGAGGAAGATGGGGAGAGTGAGTTGCAGGTGACAGATGATGTAAGGAATATAAATGAAAACAGTGTTAAAGAGGATGTAAGTGTGGAGGATGAGGTAGAGATGACAGGTGAAGGAGACATGGAGGGACAGGTAGATGCGACAGGTGAGGTGAATGTGGCAGGTGAGATGAATCCAGGTAGTGAGAGCAGTGCAACTGGTGGTGAACTGAATGTGTGTGGTGTGGAGAATAAGACTGGTGGAGTGAATGTGTCTGGTGAGGCTGAGGTGGTAGTGGAGATGGAGGATGGGGTCTCAGAGAGACTAGCTGGAGAGAAGAGGCGTAGTACTGGTGATGGGGACGCCAAAGCCAAGTCGAGAAGGAAGGCTTTAAAACAGGCTGCAGATAAACAGCTGATCTCTGACAGCAGTGACATTGAAGGAAACATGTCAGAATATAGAGATGTTACCCAGCTGCTAGCTTCAAAATGTTTCTACAGTAGAGAAAGGGTCTGAGAGGCATTAAAATTAAACAGTATTTTCCTGACCCAAGGGCTTTTTACTTCTCTGCCAGACAACATATTAGGCAGAAGTACATATCTGGTCTAACTGACCAGGAGTTCTACAGAGTGAGGAAAATAATGTGAAAAGTTAGAGACAATATGTAATTGCATCAATGAAAATGGATAGTGTTTCATAAACCTTAGCGTTTTTTAACCTCATATTTATTGTTTTAGGAACAGCTTTTATCTCCTCTTTTATCATGGATGCTTTTAAAGTTGAGTCTATAAACTTAAATGGTGCAAGAGAAGCAACAAAAAGAGCTGCTACTGAAATGGTCAGGATGAAAAAGATGAAGATGAGAAAGATCCATGTCCTGTTATTGCAAGAGACCCACTGTGATGAAAACAACGAGGCTGACTGGCATAGTGAGTGGAGGGGGGAAGCCATTTTAAGTAACTGCAGTTCACGCAGTTCAGGAGTTGGTTTCTTCTCTCCACAGTCTTTAAACCAAAGTATGTTGAAGTTGAGCACGTTGTTCGAGGGAGGTGCCTTTTATTCAGGTCCAGGTTTGAAAATTTCACTGTTGTTTTTTATCAGCATCTATGCTCTTAATAGTTGTGCAGAGAGGGTTTGATTTTTTAATTCCATTAGTGAAAAGGTGAGAGACTGTGGCCCATCTGATTATGTGTTTATAGGAGGTGATTTTAAATGCACAGAGAATATGGCGTTAGACCGTAACCATGCAGAGCACTCAGCATCCCAGCAGGCTTTAAAGCAGCGGCGTTAGACCATAACTATGCAGAGCACTCAGCATCCCAGCAGGCTTTAAAGCAGCTGATCTCTTCCCGTGGCCTGGTGGATGTATGGAGGAGGATGCACACAGGCTCCAGACAGTACTCATGGTCCCGCTTTCATGAAGGCTGAGTCTCTTTAGCTAGACTTGATAGGTTTAGCTACTTCTTTGGCCTGGAGAAGAAACAGGTGCAGAGAAGGCGGCTGCACTCTGTATTGTCAGAACTGTGTGTTTCTACTCCTTGCTTTTCAGGAGCGAATACAAAGAGAATGACCAATTGGTGGAAAAGTTCTGCGTTAGACTACCTCAAGTCTCTGAGGTCTCTGAACTGCACACAGCGCTTCAGGGCATGCAGTGTCACCGCGCCCCTGGCATAGATGGACTCTCAACAGACTTATACAATGCCTACTGGGACATTATTGCCCAGGACTTGCTAGAGGTAGTCAGTGAAAGCCTAAGCACTGGGTCCCTCCCTACATCCTACAGGAGGGCAGTAATCACCCTCCTGCCGAAGAAAGGAAACCTGCAGGACCTGAAGAACTGGCACCCTGTGTCCCTTCTCTGCATGGAGTATAAGATCCTCTCCAAGGCCCTGGCCAACCGCCTTAGAGTAGCTGTGGGGGAGGTGGTCCACCCTGACCAGACCTACTGCGTCCCCAGCAGGTCCATGGTTATCTACCTGATTCGTGATGATTTGGAGGTCTCTTGTTCATTGGGTTTTACTCTGCACCGCCCACTTTAAATCACTATTTTCCATTGCTATTTCCACTACTGATTGGTCAGAAAAAATCGTCACGATGCTGCGTCAGGTACAAAGCAGGATGTTTTGACTAGAGAGCTGGATGTTTTTGACTAGCTCACTTTTTGGTACTACAAGTACATTTTTGTCAATAATGACTGGAAAGCAGTGTCGTTCTGGACCAACCCAGAGGTGAGGGCTTTTCTGTCCTTGTTGGGAAAAGACAGTGAACAGCGGGAGTTGGATGGGACCTCTCAGAATGACAAGGTTTTTCAGCGGATCGTGGCTGAGATGGCCAAACTTGGCTTTATCAGGAATGTGAAACAAATGAAGGAGAAACTTAAAAAATTGAAGGCCAATTATTGGACAGCCAAGGGGATAGTGGTGCTGAGTGGAAGGTCCCGAAATGGTATGAGGAGATGGACCCGATATACGGCCACAGACCAGGGGGTGCCGGTAGGGAAGCTTGCCTCGAATCCATTACGCCGTTGGCGCAGTCCTCCTGTAAGTTTTCATCTTTTATTAAGTTCATTGTGTTCTGTTTGAAAGCTCATAACTGCATAACGGTTGTTTTCTTTTGTTCACTTGTTGTTGGAACATAACTTTACTGTGTAGCCCACTGTTGCTATAGCAACAAGCTAGTGGGCTAGTTGTGTTGCATTTTTTTTTTTAATTGATCCATTTCTCTTTCAAGTTATACTATCCGGCGAAGATGATGTTTGAAATATCACCAAAAATGGAGGATTGCAAACAGCATTCCTTCGAGATGATCAATGTGTTATTGTGTTGTTGTTGCTGCTCTTGCTGACTGATTGGAAATGACCTCACGGCTCACGACATTTTCATGGGTGTGGCAAAAGGCTGCGAAACCAGGGGGGGGGGTCACTCTTAAGCAATGGAAAAGGCAGTTGAAAAAAGGTGGTTTGTTGCTGAGTGGTTTGACAAAAGATCATAAAATAAAAAATAAATGTTATGCGACAGTGGCGTAAGTAATCCATAAAATGAGCCTAAACTAAGATAATGGTTTTCATAATTTTTACATCTCTATTAACAAAGAAAATACTTACATAAAACACTCATGTTTTTGTGTGTCTGTGTGTCTGTGTGAGTACAACCATGGATAGAGGAGATTCCTCTCTATTCCTGGTGCTGCCTGCTGATGAGGATCATCAGGTATAGTAGTGACAATTGTTTGGAGTATGGTTTTCTTTGTTTAGAGCAGGCATGTCAAACTCAGTTTGGCTCTGGGGCCGGATCCAGACTTTCTGTTCTCAGGTGGGCCGGATCAGCAAAAGAATGTCAACTCCAAATATTTAGCTTTGTTTTTCAGTACTATGCTTTATCATTCAGCCTACATTTGTAGCCTACCCTACATATTATAATCACGGATAACAAGGGATCTTTTCTAAGCACAACACATTTATTCAAAAACAATGGGAAAAAAATATTTTTCATGTTTGGCCGTGAATGTGTTAACAAATGGTTTATTTTAACAGTTGAGTGAATGCAGTTTTACACCTGAACCAACTCACCACACTAAACAAACTCAAGTGGGAGCTATAAAAAAAATATTTTCGCCTTAATTGTCATACTGCTTTGAAATAAATGAAAAAAGAAATACAAAATAAAATAAAATAAATAAATAAATAAATAAGTTATAGCAGTGCATGGGCAATAGGATTAGACTACATCAGATCAAACTACTAGGCTGGGCCTACTGAAGTTGAGAATATACTGCACAATATTAATTGTCTTTAATATGACATACTTGTCTTTATGATGAGTGGCGCCGAATATTAAACTCTTTGAACACTGCAACTTGCTGATTACATACCAAGCACACTGGTTTTGCATTCACTTCTGTGAATAAATACTTCTAGGTCCATTTCTCCTGGAAAACTCTGCACTCCGTGTCCACTCTTCTTTTTTTGACCGTGCCATTTTGGGAAGGGTGTGTTGACCGATAACTTGTTTAGTAGTGGTGAATGGTGAAGCAAGATTGCCGGTTTATTTTTACTTGGACACATCACGTTGCGAATGTTTATTTCCTGTGACTAACTCGTGTCAGTGCCGCATGCTTGACGTGAGCGCTTTTACACATTTACTGCCCTCTAGCGGCCGGAGGGAGCATTTGGGTTGTATTTATTTTAAAAAATCACAACTTTTAATAGAAATTAGCTAGAGACTCGCTTCTTTTTTTGACATACTCAGAAATTTATGCCGGGCCGGATTAAATGACCCAAAGGGCCGGGTCCGGCTCGCGGGCCGCATGTTTGACATGCCTGGTTTAGAGGCTTATCTTGGTATGATTCTAGGTTTTCAAACACACACATTCATGCATGCATTCATGACGCACACTGATTCTTTTTTGAATTGCTAAATAGATTGTTAAAAGTTATGCCATGTTTGGTCTCTACCTCCTTGTTCTGAACATTATACACTATACAGACACAGGATGTGGTTGGGTGTACCGTTGAGAGGCAGGGCAGACAGGAAGACAGACAGGGCAAACAGGAAGACACGGAACAAAGTTAGGAACTCTCATGTAATTACAGCCCAGTAGTGGATCTTTATTTTAAGCAGGTAAGATAGAATGTTTTTGAATATGAAAACAATACCAGTTAAAAGGTATTAATCATAAATGAATACTTTGCAATGTTAAATGAGCACTATCTTCAACCAAGACAATAAACAACACATATTGATCCGTTTCCTTGTCTTTATATGTGAAGATCACATGTAACATTGCAGATATGTTTTGCTGAGGCGTTTCACACCTTCTTTTGAGTGCACCGAAGTGTTTACTGTAGTTAGGCAGCAGTACCTCTTTTTAAAAGCACAAGAAGTAGATGCTTGCATATATGCGTATGAACAAACTGAGTAATTGCACCCAAAATATTACACAATTTGAACAACTGCACAGCACATATGTCAAGAGTTCATATAGTTTTCTATGTCTGCCCTAATTAGAGACACAACCCTTGCTGTCCAACCACTCGACCCGAGTTGTATTTTAAGTTGTATTCTAGCCCCAAACAACGCTGCTAATGGCTTGTCCTATGACTCTGCGTCAGTTTAAATGAATCAGGAAGCTCCCATTTGAAGAGGAAGATGTTTCTAGGTTGGAACTAGGGTCACTGACAATATGCAATCTTTGTGTTTACATCACTCTGGATTGTCATTGGTGGTTGCTATGGTAAATTTGGGCATGGCTTTAGATTCTCTAGACTGTGACTGGTCGATAGAGGTGTCAATCATTAAAATTGGACAATCGGTTGTCGAGATGTTCTCCTTTGAATTTCACCGAAAGCCTCCTTTTACACACGGTCTGGGTGAATGAGGCAACTGTTGTACCCTATTTTCTGGACTATAAGTCGCACTTTGTTTCATAATTTGGCCGCGGATGCGACTTATACTCCAGAGCGACTTATATGTGAAATTATTTTCACATTATTATATAATTTCACATGTTTGTTATTTTCACACTGACAACTGTAAGAGGGTGCTCTAGGCTTGTGTACCTGTGCCTGCTACTTCTGTAACACTGAAAATGTTTACATTTCAACATTACCGGTAACTTATACCATGGTCCGTGTGGCTGTGGGGTGTACATTAAAAGGGGATAATGGACACCCATAAGTCATTGCGCTGGCTCAAACGCTTTGGTAACCGTGGCAACAGAAACACAGAACATACGTTATTTCACAGTTTATTTATCAAAGCGGCAATACAGTTGACAAACAAATTGTGATGTTATAGTTAACTTTTGGTGAATTTGATAATTTGGAAAACTGGGATGCAGCAGAAGAGAAAGAGAGAAGAGAATATGAAAAAGAAATGCCATCAAAAAGAAAATCATATTCTGCAGATTACAAGTTGCAAGTAGTGAAATATGCAGCCGAAAACGGTAATCAAGCAGCAGAAAGCGGAGGTTACTCTTACTGCAGTGAAGAAAACAAAAAAAGCTAATTGCGGACTAAAAGCTAGGTGCCCCCAGCTAGAGGAACAAGTTCTCACATGGGTGCTTGAACAAGAGGTTTGTCAACAGTGCAGTTGTGTCTCCACGCCCAGGTAGTTGCCAAGGAGATGAATATTAATGACTTTGCGGGAGGACCTTCTTGGTGTTACTGTTTCATGCAACGCAACCACCTCTCTATCAGAGCAAGGACAATGATGTCCCAAAAACTGCCAGCAGACTTCCAAGCCAACATTTTCCGTGAGTTCGTTGAAAAGCATGTAACTGAGCACAAAATGACACCAGATCATATTATTTACATGGACAAGGTCCCGTCACGTTTGACATTCCCATGGGCTGAAGTGTCGCAGAGAAAGGGCTAAAGAGTGTGAATATAGTAACAACAGGTCATGAGAAATCACACTTCACAGTGGTGCTGGTATGTTGTGGAGATGGATCAAAATTGCCACCAATGTTCATTTTCAAGCAAAAAATCATGCCAAAAATCCAATCCCTCTCAGTTGCCGTCGTCATAAAGGAGAAAGGGTGGATAGATCAAGAAATTATGAACTTATGGCTTACGAAAGTACTACACTAAGCGTTCGGATGATGTCATGGCCGGATGACGCAAAGCCCACAGTTCAAAGATAAATTAATAGTTTTCAACTCCATACCTGCCATCATCCCGGCAGAGATCAGGCAGTCTTGCATAACCTGTGGGAGCAGTGGATGATGGATGGAGAGCACAGCTTCATGGAAACCAGGAGAATGCAGCACGCAAGTTTCCTGGAATTCATTGGATGGATTGACAAATGACAACTAGGGTTGGGCACCGAGAAACGGTTCCAAATAGGAACCGGTTCCTAACGTCTGGTAGCCAGAAGCCGTTAAGAAGATGTTTGAATTTCGATTCTTTTTTCGGTTCCTAAATGCCGGCACTAGTTTGTTTCAAGGGTTTGTATTACTCCACCGGTGAGCTCTGTTTGTTTTCAAGCTTGTGTTACTCCACCCAGCATGCTCCGTTTGTTCCTGGGGTTTGTATTACTCCGCCCCACTGTTCCGCGAGTAAGAAGAGCATCACTCCTCTGAACATGGACAGCAAAATTAACCGGTCCGCTCTTCAGGCACGCAGCTCTCACAGCGGGAGGTCCGACCTTGGCTGATGTGAAACCACCAAAGTCGAGCTGGGTCTGAAAATGCCGGGTCGACCTGCTGTGAGAACTGCGTGCCTGTTTTTTTTGTTCCCTCATTAACCCGCTGAAAAGACACGTATCGCCACCTAGCGTGAAAGAGGAGAACAGTTATTCAATTATCTTGCGCTGCATGTAAACTGGGACAAGGACTGTAGTGAGAAAGTCGAATTTTGAGCATACACCTACCTGGGCTGCAGCTCTTTGTTTTTTTAGACTGCTGCCAACTTGTAGTGTTATTTCAGCAAATTTCAGTTTTACAGTTACAGTTAGGGACCCTCCCTTGTAATTGAATACCCTAGTTGCAGTACAGCAACGAAATTAAACTGTATCAAGTTAACTGACAATGTGAATAAATAAAATTGGCCTGTGTAAAGACTTTTTCAAATGAAAAAATTCTCTTGTGAAATATTTGTTATTTGGCCTGTTATTCTCTAATCCATTATTAATTTAAATTTCCTTTCAGGATGAAATGTATGTTCTTGGTCTCAGATTTTATCAAATAAATTTCCCCAAAAAATGCGACTTATAATCCAGTGCCACTTAGATATGTTTTTTCTTCTTTATTATGCATTTTTTGGCTGGTGTGACTTATACTCCGGAGCGACTTATAGTCCGAAAAATACGGTATTTGTGTTCAGTGATATATCAGTGAAGCAAAATTAGTTTCAGACTGGTACCTGAGAAATAATTTGGAATTCTGCCTGTTCATAAATGGGCTAAAACATCTCTAAAATAGTTCAGATTCACCTTTTTACTATCTACTTTTACAGTTACTCATCTGATTTTACATTACTATTAATTCATATTTGAACTGGACTACTAACCCACATATTAGGGGTGGTTTTTACTCTAAATAATGTGTTTAGTTTATTTGCCAAGAACAGAAATGTATATTTTCTAGTTTGCTCAAGGTGAATTTTCACAGTAACATATATCTTTATTCTGACACTTTTGTAGCAATCTCACTGGTGTTTGTGTCACAGGTGATCAAAATTATTCATACAGCCCTTAGAGTTGTGAAGATACACCCTATTTATTATCATGTCATTTTGGCGCGGGAGGCAGAAGAATAGGCGTAGGGAAGAAGATTCACACACTAGTTACTTCACACTTCCTGTCATGAGGGTGTAGTCTTTCATCTAGACAAGATAACTTTTAGCAGAACCTGTGCTCCATCTTCACGTCTCTGGTAAGTTTGACTTGATGAAGAAATCGCTTGTTTTAGTCAAGAAACTCTCGGTTGTTATGATCCTTCTCACCTTTTACTGTTCTTTCCTGGTGTTTATTCTTAAATGAAAAAGGGGTGGTTTCGTTTTGCAAGTAAAACTTAAAGGAGGAAATGATATACTTTGCATTTGAGATCACATTTGATTTCATTTACTGTGATCAGCTTTTAATTCCAAAATGTTACGAGAAGTCAGAAAAGTCAGATTACTGTAACACACAGTAACAGCAGCACTAGTTTGTGACAGTTTGATTAACTACGTTCAGCGACATGAGGAAGACAGGCTTCTTGGTCTTTGAGAGGAAGTTGAACAAGAAAGAAACGGAACCATGAGTGGACATTTATAGGTTTGCAAAAACTGTGAATTTAATTTTCAAGCATGTTTTTAATTTGCCCCCAACACACATAAAGCTGTAGGGGAAAAACTGCAGAAAAAAACAATAAAAACTCTTCTAAAGGGGCTGGAGCACTTTGACAGATGCTTATTTCACAAGCTACTGTCACACCCTGATCTATAGCCAGATCTTCATATTCACCTTCATTTGAAGATGATGCTGATTCACTGACAAGATTATTTGTCTCCTACATCACATCAAGTCACTTCAACAAATGTCTGTGAGCCTCCAAGTTTTCTTAATTGAGCAACATACTGTGTTAAAGTTGAGTAAAAACATCTTGAAGTAAAAAGTATATGTCCATCTAAAGTAAAATACAATGTGTTACTTAATTACGGTTGGACTGTGGGATGTCCAGGTGTTTCCAGCTGATCTGTTTGTCTGCTATCATGCCTCCATTTAGTCCTGATAACCTTCCAGCACCCAATCGCCCTCATACCGTCTGAATGATCCCTGATCTCTTCACTAATGCAGTATTTTTTGAGTCTGAACAGACACAGATGTAATTATAATCCTAGTTTTACTTCAAATAGATGTGTTCCAGACAGAGTGCACATCTGTTTAAGCAAACCGAGACAACTCATAATACAAATATGTTAATAGTTAAACTCAGCAGCCTTGTGTCTCATTCACTATTATCATTATTCAGTTGTTTTTATTTAATCCGATCCACAAAATCAGACCAACAACATGTTGGTATTACATGGTATTACAACCCCCAAATATCACTTAACTTTTCCTGCAACAAGATAGAAACTAACATCCATAGAACATTATGTTCAGTCAATTCCTCAATTTAGTTTTTTTTTTTCAGTGAAAAAAAAACAAACAAACCTTTCAGTGCTTTCATGCCGCGGCTTTTATACAGAATACTGTGTGAGCCGGGCCTGCATGCCTGTCCACTTCTCCCAGTGTAATCACTTTGGTTGGTTAAAATCCAAAGGCCAAACACCATGTAAGTGTGTGTATACTTGCTCCCCAAACATTTTGGGCAACAAGAACTCTCTCAGCCATTTAGTCTAGCACAATCACTAAAACAGGGTTGTCAAAATAATTAAAACACGTTTCAGAACAACAAATAAATGCTGAATATCATAACCGGCGGCTATGGCTCAGTAGGTAGAGCGGATTGTCCATGAACCGAAGGGTTAGCGATGTGCCATATGCTGAGTCATTTTTCTTTCCATTTAGTGCCTGTCAAGGGCAATTTATTTGCTGTGAAGTCTGGATTGCTCCACATGGGTGTTTGAGTGGTAGGCGAGATTGTGGTGTGCTTTGTTTTGTTGACTTTCCACCAAGCTGTCAAAGCTGTGGCAACTGCAATGTTTTTGAAGCAGCTGCGATGTTTGATTGTGTCGCTAATAACAGGTAGATCAGTAATGGCTGTGTCTTGACATTCAGTCTCGATATCGGTCCATGGGTGAAGGTGACAGGTTGAGTGGATCCATTTCTTAAGATGTTGTAACTGATTTGCTCTACATCCATCGAGCTGAAATCTGATTTGATGAAGACCGGTGTTTTATATTGTATGGTGAATCGTCACTTTAACCAGGAGGAGAAGCTGCAGCAGTGTGCTTTTTTTTGTTTCTCAGCCTTTGTCAGAAAGCGGATGTGTATCTTTAACTTAACACTGTGCTAGGCCCTTCTGTTTTTTATGGTGCACACTGTTGTATGTCACTGTTGCACAGGAAACCACTGAGTTACGGGTGTTTTTTTGACACATGTTGCCACCTCATAGGGTGGTGCTGCAAAGACTTTTGATATTTTAAGAAGTATTTAACATTTATCAACCGTACACAGGCACAGATGAGTGCATAAAGAGAGTGTAAGCACATTCCAACGCAATTTATTTATTTATGTACTTGTGCTTAGAAAATTGCGTAAATTTATCCACAACCGTGCTACACACAAAATCCAGTGATAGAACAGTGAAACTACACACAGAACCCATTAACAGAGTCGCAGTGTTCAGCAGCATCTCCAACTTCACATGTTAACACATATTCCCAGTCTCTAATAATAAAAATGCTCTATGACTCCCATTCAGTCAATCACGACACAAGTTGGTCTTCCAGTCACAGGCATTTATTTCCCTTGCAATTCGCCGAGGAAAATGTTGTCAGAACTAAATAGAATATAAACACAAATTAGATTCATGTAACAGAACAAGTTGCAAACACAATATAAACATTAATAATATAAACATACCTAAGTGGCCTTCTTAACTAAATAGTTTGTCTTCTGTCATCTGCTTCTTTCATATCAAACCTGTTACTGATCGCTGCTCTATCTCAAGCATGGTACAGATAAGGTGCGTCAAAAACAAAAAACGGAGAATATTCATTCCGTCATGTAAATAAAATACAATTCCCTTTAAACATATTATATCCATATGAAATAATACGAACATGTTCCCTTATTTAAACATAAATTAATCACATTTTTAACTCAAATTATTAATAATATAATTTAAATGAACTTAAACTGTAGACTATAACTGGCTCTACCAGCAGCTACATGCTCAGTCAGTAATTTAGCAGACATTTTGAATAATTGGTGTGACAAGCTATAAAAGACAACCTGAAAAGAAAAGCTGAAGTACAAGTAACATTGCTTGTCTTGTTCAATGAGCGTTCTGATTTGACATACTGATGGATTTATGCTTTGGTTTAAGACAAACCGCAGCAAAGCTGCCACACAGTGCACATCCGGCTCCTGTCCACCCTGGGATGTTTGGTCACCGGAACATTTCGGTGAGAGTTTGAAGACATATGTGGCATTTCACAGCCGACACTAAACAGCATCATCCCGGCAGTGGTGGATGAAATAATTTCTCTGGCCTCAGTTTGCATCCAGTTCTCATACAGACATCACCAACACGCCCAAAGTAAATGAGAATTTCAGGCCATTGCTGGATTCCCAAACATAAATTGTAACCAAAGATTGACCCACATTCAATAAAACCACACAATGAATTCAGTTACGTGTTGGGAAAGGATTTAATTCAATCAATACACAAATAATGTGAAATGCAACAAAGTCTCTATTAAACGTTGCTGTAGAAATGCACTTCAGTGTTAAACTCAAAAACTCATTAAGTCGTTGTTGCAAAATCAACAAGACACCACCAAATCCATGTGCACTGGGACGGCTTTTGTGCAGTTTGTCTCTCGTTCCAACAAGAGTTTTAAATCACGGCATAAATCAATCAGTATCTTTTAGAGAAGCGGTGTTGAACAGATCAGATTAACACACTTTGAATAGCACAGTTCTCAAAATCCCCCAGTAATGCAAGATAAGCAGTAGTAGTGCATTTCAGCTTTACTTTTCAGATTATATTTTATAGTGTCTGCTAAATTACTGGCTGAGCATTTTTATATGAGACCGGCAATATGTGATCAAGTGTAAAGTTTGAGATGCTGTACTTCTCTTAATGGGTTCTATGTGTAGTTCCACTGCTCTACCATTAGATTTTGTGTGTATGAGCAGTCATAGTTGTGCGTAAATATACAACACCCGCTAACTCACCGTAGGCCTTGCATTTCCACAGTGGCTAGTAACACAGCCACTCCCACTAGTCACTTCGTATCTGAATTTAATATACATTTTTTTAATTGTAGTTTTCTCCAACAGCACCTGAAATAATAAACAAAATGCAAAGTGAGTCTATGACACTTCAAGTCCCATGAGGACTGCGTGCGCACGGTGTTTGGTCCATTCGGCGTCACTGTAGTCAGACGTTCTCTGGGGAGAACACGTTTGTGAAGCGATGGAGTGATGTTGTGGAGGAACACTGAAGGTGTCAGAAAACCCGAAGAGGAGACAAACAACACAAAAGCTGAAGATGAGACAGGATGGGGAGACAAAGAAAAAGAAAAGACTGCTTAAAAAAAATCAGAGAATACTGAATTTACCACTGCCCCTGGCAACCAAGAACACCTAACGTTAACTCACTTAATAACTAGGAAAATTAAGTATTTCTCAAATGTACCATTTCATTTATTTGGAGAGGACAAAACACTGTATACATGGGTGAAAAATGACATCATTATTTTGAGTCACATTTTTGAATAATTTAGTTGTAAGGTGTGTTCTAAGTGGGCTTTTACTATGTGATAAGAAACCACAGTTTTTTATTACTATAGACTGCATATTTTAATATAAAAGGAGCTTTAGGCCTACACAGAACTTTATTGGAGCTGAATACTTGATAATGACCTGTAGTGTTAAACACTTCTTGATATGTGTGAGCAAGGGTCATTTACATTTAAAAGTTTGTGAATCTTTTTGAAGGAGATATCTTTGGGAGCTTTTGCACCTACAGTAGATCGGGACAACTGAAGACAGACAGGAATCAAACCCACGCTGCAATGAAGACCATAAGCTCAGTACATGGGTTCCAAGTTCAAGTAAACATAATTTCCCATGAACAAAACTGCCCCTTGTGAAAATGCTGAGTGGCAAGTAACTTTGGAAAAATATCTAGCCATAGTGGCTGGTGCCTAGAGAATTGAATCCAATAAACCTAACCAGCATGTCTTGGATGGTGGGATGAAATCAGAGTACCTGGAGAGAACCCACGCAGACACAGAGAGAACATGCAAACTCCACACAGAAAGGACCCAGTTGGATTGGAACCCAGATGGGACATTTCTGCTTTTGTTTCTGAATTGACTAAGAGCTTGGTATGATTGTGCTGGACTTGAAAGTTCAGGGAAATGACATGTAGTGGAGGCACGTTGCCAGCAGAGGGTGTGAGTCAGTTTGGCGTGATACAACATTTTTTGGAAAGTTGCAATTAACCTTAGTTCAGTTTGTTTTCACAGGGCAACCCAGACAAAGAAGGAGAGGACAACTCTTGTATTTACAGCACCAGTCCCCCCTTTGGAGGGCTTGCATACAGTTTTTCAAGGTACTTATCACTGAAGATAGATCTTAATAACTTCAGTCAGATGCAAGTACTGAGCTATCGACAAAAAGTTGCAATATACATTTTTTTTTTATTATATTTATGGATCATTAGGGTCAATTGAGCAGTTTTACAATCTGAAATAATTTGATCGTATTCTGTGTATTTTCAGGAGGAGTGTTTTAAATTAGTTTTTTTTTTTTTTTTTTACTTAATTGCTTCATTGTTGACCTTTATGTAATATCGAATACCATGATTTTACTCATCTGCTGGTTAATGGCTGCACAAATCTGTTGTTTTGTCACCAGGTCATGGATCGTCGTTTGCTGTTACTTCT
The DNA here is from genome assembly GCF_022458985.1 of Mugil cephalus. Taxonomy (NCBI): domain Eukaryota; kingdom Metazoa; phylum Chordata; class Actinopteri; order Mugiliformes; family Mugilidae; genus Mugil; species Mugil cephalus. Next base: position 5,530,015 of record NC_061781.1, read on the forward strand.
ACTCCTCATGATGGAGCAGAATGGTAAGTTTTAAAATGTCAAAGTTGGATAATTCAATTGCAGATTAATAAATCTGTAATTAATCCGTCAGTGGAAAGATGTGACTGTTCAAAGGATGTTCAGGCTGAGTGATTATTTATTCTCACTTATTCTAAGCCAGAAATTCTTAAGCCTTAAGGATTCTGACATTGAGCCCCCCCATCCCTACCAATCTATAGACATATTAAAAAGATTTATTTGTACTATCTATAGAGATACTAAAAGGTTTATTTGAATGTGTGATCATGTTGTTCAGGTTTGTGGTTTTCTTTGCAGCGCTGTGTGAACAACAACAACAAACCTGCACAAAGTCAGTTGTCAACTCCTGCAGTGACTGTATCAAATCTGGGCCGTTCTGTGCATGGTGCCAAAAGCTGGTGAGAGAGAAAGTTTATGTAAATGAAATACAAGATGGTACTGATTTGTCCACCGTTGGTCAGTAACGTGACTTCAGGCTGATTACACACAACAGGCCACCATCAGCTTCTTTACTAGCTGATGATATCACACCTCATCCTGCTGCAGGCTTCATATTAACACGACTGGCTTTGACTCCAAAGACACCATTCAGACACACTCAGTATAACCAAAGATCTGTATGGGCCATACACAGGTATTAATATTTTAATAGTAACTTCATAAATTAGTTTTTATTTGAGAGAGATTTTGTTTTGAGAACTTTGTGAAACTCATACTTCAACCACAACAATATTAATTTTCTTCATAAACCTGTAGGATGTTTACTTGAATTCCATAATTTCAGTCCATATATAAAAATACAAAATGTTTTTAATGTTGTATGACCACAAAGATGTTTTAAAAGTAGTTCTCCTCTCAAATTATATTCTCCTCTCTTTGAACCAGATCAGTGAATTTCAATAATTTTAACTTTATGAATAAATGGTTTGTGTGTTCTCTGCAGCCAATGTGGTGAATTATACTTTGGCTCTTTTTTTGCAGTAGTGACAGTGGTTGTGGCGTAAATTCATTATTTATTATTTTATTATAAGTATTGTCCCAAATCTGACCATAGAGACTTTACAAATCTCATTTAAATACTTCCTAGCATTGGCCAAACTCGCCATCTTGTGTCTTTGGAACCACAGTCTGATCAGCACAGTCACTCACTGGCTTTTCTGCCCTACCCCCACTAGTTAGAAAGAAATGTTGGTGTATACACGAGGAATTGTTCTGTTGTCCATCTTTATAAAGGCTATGGTTTGAATACTTTATTTTGGATGCAGTTCCTGCTGATGTTTGGCTTGTTTGTTGAGCGGTGTGGCTTGAAAACATAAGAACATGTTAGAAGCACATTATACACTCACTATTACGTACAACTTGTTAGTAAAAGCTTGGACCCCCCTTTGCCTTCAGAACTGCCTTAATTCATACTTTCAACAAGGTGTTGGAAACATTCCTCAGAGAATTTGGTCCATATTGACATGACAGCATCATACAGTTGCTGCAGTTTTGTCAAATGCACATCTATAATGTGAATCTCCCATTCCACCACATCCCAAAGGTGCTCTATTGGATTGAGACCTGGTGACTGTGGAGGCCACTGGAGTACAGTGAACTCTTTATCATGTTCAAGAAACCAGTTTGAAATGATATGAGCTTTGTGACATGGTGCATTACCCTACTGGAAGTAGCCGTCAGAAGATGGTCCACTGTGGTCATAAAGGGATGGACATGGTCAGCAACAATACTGAGGTAGGCTGTGGCATTTAAACCATGCTCAGTTTGTACTAAGGGGCCTAAAGTGTGCCAAGAAAATATCCCCCACACCATTACACCACCACCACCAGCCTGAACCGTTGATACAAGACAGGATTGATCCATGCTTTCATGTTGTTTACTCCAAATCCTGACCCTGCCATCTGAATGTCACAGCTGAAATTGAGACTTGTCAGACCAGGCAACGTTTTTCCAATCTTCTGTTGTCCAATTTTGGTAAGCCTGTGTGAACTGTAATTTCAGTTTCCTGTTGTTAGCTGACAGGAGTGGTACCTGGTGTGGTCTTTTGCTGCTGTAGCCCATCTTCTTCAAGGTTGGATGTGTTGTGTGTTCAGAGATGGTATTCTGCATTCCTTGGTTGTAACGAGTAGTTATTTGAGTTTCTGTCATCTTTCCATCATCTCCAACCAGCCCATTCTCCCCTGACCTCTCACATCAACAAGGCATTTTTGTCCACACAACTGCTGCTCACCGGATAGTTTCTCTTTTTCGGACCATTCTCTGTAAACCTTAGAGATGGTTATGCGTAAATATCCCACTAGATCTGCAGTTTCTGAAATACTCAGATCAGCCTGTCTGGCACATACAATCATACCACTGTCAAAGTCATTGAAATACCCTTTCTCTCCCATTCTGATGCTCGGTTTGAACTGGATCACCTCTACATGCCTAAATGCATTGAGTTGCAGCCATGTGATTGGCTGATTAGTTATTTGCATTAACAAGCAATTGAACAGGTGTACCTAATAAAGAGGCAAGTGAGTGTACATTGAGGTTGCAAGACAATTCCAATCTGGCCAAACTGACACTATTCATTTATTGCAGAATTTCACCAAACCCGGAGAGCAGGAAGCAGTGCGCTGTGACACCAAAGACCAGTTGAAACAAAAGGGCTGCGACGATGAAGAAATCATCTCTCCTTTCAACTATGCAGACATTACCAAGAGTGTCCCTCTGTCTATGTCTTTTAAAAATGAAGAACCAGTCCAGATGAGTCCTCAGAAAATTAACCTGCAGCTGCGTCCGGGTTTGTGCAATCAGTTAATGCTAAACTTTGATCTGCAGACTGTGTTTGTTTCCATGTCACTGCCAGTCTCTGCATTTGGGGGAAAACACAGATATTTTGTAAAAATCAAACAATCAAAGGTTTTTAATATTCTCTGTTAGTTTTAATCTGTCTGGTTTTAATTGACAATTATCAAACTGAATTTAAATTATTTTCCTATTGTTCCACTTGATGACCATGGTAACAGCTCTAGTTGAATTTCTTTCTTGTCTGTGTTCACAGGGCTTCCACAAACCTTCCGTGTTGCTTTTAGGAGAGTTGAGGGTTATCCAGTGGACCTCTACTACCTGATGGACCTGTCTTACTCCATGAAAGATGATTTGCAGAAAATCAAAGAACTCGGCAATGATCTTTTTGCTGCTCTGAAAAGAATCACTCGGCATGCTCAAATAGGTAAGATGGTGGTGATCTTACTCTAATAACATGAACCATCTATTTGATGCACTGCAGAACACAGACATGATGTAATTAAACAGTGCTCTGTGGAGTAACAATAACTTATGACAGATGTTGAGTTATAGACTCTTCACTAGTCAGGCTGCTGGTGGTATAATACACAGTGGATGTGGTGTAATTTGAACAACAGGCTAAAAAGTATAGACATAGTGAGGTCTTGTCAGCTGCAGACTAAACTTATTTCTTTTCTCATTCTCTTGCTTTCACTAGTACATATTCCTGATATCCTGTTAGTACAATTTACACAAAATGTATCATATTGTATTTTAAGATTCCTGAAGTGTCACCTTATATGTCAGTGTTTTTATTTGATACATTTCACTTGTCTGAAATGCCAGACACACATTAAACACATTAAAATAAATAAATGCAACGAGTAAAGCTGAAGCTTTTTAAAATTACAGGATTTGGTGCCTTTGTTGATAAGACAGTCCTTCCTTACACCAACACCAACAAGGAAAAACTTGCGAAGCCATGTGATGAGAATGATCAGCAGTGTCAGGCTGCCTTTGGCTACAGACATGTGCTCAGTATGACATCAAAGGAGACGGAGTTTGAAAGGAAAGTGGCAGCTCAGAACATTTCTGGGAACCTTGACTCTCCTGAAGGGAGTCTGGATGCCATGATGCAGGCTGCTGTATGTGGGGTAAGGACCAGTCCTTAACTTGACCTTAAAAAGAGTTAGTAATATTTCTTCCAATGTCCTGACACACTCCAGCTTATGATGGTGATTTTATAATGCTACTGATAGTGTCTGTTATGTAGTGTCCTTCTCTGTGTTAAAGTGTTGCCTGTTAAAGAGTCAGAGATAATTAATATTTCTATCATAAAAGTATTACTCTGTGCATATTTTTGTTTAGGATAAAATTGGTTGGAGAAACAGCAGCACTCGGCTTATTGTGCTGACCACTGATGCTGGATTCCACATGGCTGGAGATGGAAAATTGGCTGGAATACTGGAACCCAACGATGAACAGTGTCATATGGAAAACGGTCTTTATGTCAAAGGCAGTGAGATGGTATGTGTGGAATCATGACAGATTGGTTCAGTGATTTTTACTCCTCTCATTATGTAAGCGCTGTCAGCAATGTTTGAAAGATTTTACTGATCATTATTTGCAGGACTACCCATCTGTTGGACAACTTGCTATGGCGTTGGAAAAGCACAATATTCAGCCGATATTTGCAGTGACAGAAAATGTGGAGAGTGTGTATAAGGTAAATGAAATCCATTCATTTTGGTACAAATTACAAAGGAAACACTGCATTAAAATTCAGATTCATATTTAATTTCCATGTTTTTCCCTAGAAACTCTCCAAACTTATTCCAAAATCTGAAGTGGGAGTCCTGTCATCAGATTCCAAAAATGTTGTTGAGTTGATTGAGAGTGCCTACAATGTAAGTTGGCCTTTCATGGTGCATCAGTTTGCCACCTTTCTCCATTTGAAGGCACATGCATCTTTGAAATCTGTATTGTGATTAATACATACATATTTCTTACTGATTTTTATGGCAGAGTTTGTCCTCTAAAGTAACCGTGACTCATGACAGTCTTCCTGACAATGTAAGAGTTGTCTACACCCCAATATGTGATAATCCAGGACCAGCAGGAGACAGCAGAGGAGTTTGTAACAATGTGCATGAGGCTAAAACGGTCAGTGTTGACATTGTTGTTCATAAAGTATAGAAAACACTCACAGCTATTATTATATTCATTTCAGTTTCAGGGGCTTGATTGTATTGTAAAGTCAATAATTTATTGTGTAGATCTACATATCCTGATCCAGGTCTGGTGACCACAGACTAGATAATGTAGCTCAGACACCAGCTCTTCAGAAAAGATTCTAAATCATTCCAGTGCATGCTGTAGACCAAGGCTGGCAAACATATGGCTCATGAGCCAAAGCCGGCACACCAGAAGGTCCAATGTGACTGGTGGGATGAATTTGTGCAAAAAATTGAGAATTTACTGCTATTCATAATTAATCCACATAACACGGCAACGACACCCAGAACTGAACTGTAGATGGCAGCATTGCACCAAAATTTAATTTATTTTACTTGAGAATTTTCAGGTTGTTCATGAAATGTTTTGTAAGAGGATAATTCATTAAATGTAAACATTGTCATAATGTATTTTTCTGCACTAAAACAAAGGGAAACATTGTCATTATTTCTAGGTTGTTATGTGATTATGTTTCTGGTCCTTTAAGATCAGATTGGGCTGAATGTGGCCCTGAACTAAAACAAATTTAACACCTCTGCTCTCGGTCTTTATTTGCTAATTCAAGCAAAACCAAAACAGTTTTGTTACAAAACAGAATAAATGATGAGGCACAAACCTTGTTGAAACCAACACCTACTGAGAATATGCAATTACAAAATCAGAATATTGTGCCTTGGATTTTTCATGTTTTTCATTCTTGAAAAATTGTCTGACTCCATTTTGAAATCTCTTTTCCAGATACAATTTAACGTTACTGTGACTGTAGACTCATGTATAGAGGATAAGTCTTTCACTATCAGACCCCTGGGCTTTAAAGACACACTGACAGTGACTTTATCTACCAACTGCAAGTGTCCATGTGAAAACTTAGAAGACAAAACTCACCCACATTGCAGTCACAATGGAAGCATCATCTGTGGTATTTGCAAGTAAGTATTTCCCTCCTCCACAATGACTGTATGTGTATGGTGATTTTTGCCTAAATTTGGTTTGGAATAGATAAATTTATAATATAATACGCCTTTTTCCACAACCACTGGGTTCCTGAAAACTACACAGTAAAGTTAGTTCTTATTGTGTAAGTAGTGTAAGAAATACTGATACCAAGAATATTAAGCTCATATGTTAGAGAAATTATTTTGTACAAAATGGAGTTAATTGTTAATAGTATTTCTATTGTTCTACTAATTTCATCAGCATACTGTAAGTGTCCTGTATTACTTATGGCCTGCTAAATTCTTATAGCCATAGGAATTAGGGGAATTTTGCTTTTTGTAACAAAGTCCCATCAGTTGATTTGTCATCAAGTTTGAATTTTGGTACTTGCATTCTCTATCTAGTCTAACCTGTTAGTTTGATATAAGAACAACGTCAAAATGCTACACATTATAGTAAGATGATACAATTTTGAACAATTAAACAGCTGATGACGTTACACAGGTCCATACTTATTTTTTCTTTTTTAGTATTTGTGGTGCAGAAAATGACACTTCCTTTACACAGCCTACATTTTCCTGTGGAATAATATTCAAAGAATAATATAAGATTCCTCAGTATTCATGAAGGAATAGCAGGTCTAGCTCTTTCTAGCACTTTTAAAGTGAGGTTGTTTTTCCTGTTTACAAAGAGAAATATAGAGTCTTCAAAGGATGTGTGGATGACTGAAAAATATGATTTTTACAGTACATTCTGTTAGAAGATGTAGCTCACAGTGAGTGATCTAACAAACCTTCATCTTTTTAACTTGTCCTTATTCAGTTGCAAGGCCGGTTTCATTGGTCAGTTCTGTGAATGCTCCATTGGTGATAAAGACGAAAGGTCTCTGCGAGCTTCCTGCCAGAGAAATAACGGCACGGAGTGTGAGGGTCGAGGGGACTGTGTATGTGGCAGGTGCCAGTGCCACAACACGGAGAGTGGAAGCAGCTTCTATGGTGAATTCTGCGAGTGTGACAATGACCACTGTGAAAGGTTCCAGAATAAGCAATGTGGAGGTATGGTTGCATCATTTTCCAATCAAACTTTACTTATATCCCAGTTTTCATACATAAAAGACTTAACAGAAAGTCCTTTACATTAAAAACAAACACTCCCAACCCCTATGCACCAGAAGCTCATTCACACACACACATGCATGCACGCAACAAACAGCATACACATGCACACTACCCAAGTGTACCCTTACCCCACCCTAACCCACTCCTAAGATAAAACAGAATATGACTGAGCACTGAGGGACCAAGTGAGGAGACATTCATTATTTTTCTATATTTCTATTATGTTCTACATGTAAATTAACACTAAAGATACAAATTCTGATGGAACACACATGGGATTATGTAGTAAACAACCTCAGATTAGAGGCCATTTACATGCATTTACATTTACATTTACACCACAGTTTGCAAACACAACTCAACATCAACTGTATAGAGGAGAACACGAAGAAGAGGATTGCTTGGGCTAAGAAACCTGAGGAAGATTTCGCTTTTTTTTTTTTTGAGAGTCAGACACAGTGAGAGGAGGGTTTTACATGGGCTGATGAGGTGTGATGGTGTTTTGCTGATGAGTGTTGGTGATTTATTAAAAATGCAAGAAACACTGGAGCAGCATGGCTACCACACCATCCTGCAGCAACAAGCCATACCATCTGGTTTCTGCTTAGTGGGACCATCATTTATTTTTCAACAGCTCCAGGCTTTGTAAGGGTTATTGAGAAGACTGAGAATGAGAGTGAAAGAGTGCTGCATCAGAACAACTGGCCTTCACAATCACCTGAACTAATTTTAGTTGAGGATGTTTCGGTGATGCAAAGTGAAGGCAAATTCTTCAACAAGTGTTCAGCACTGGGAAGTCCATGTAGACTGTTGGAATTACATGCTTGGTGACTACCTCTTGAGGCTGAATGAGAGAATGCCAATGCCAATCCAGCAGCCAACTAGCACAACGAATGCATCACTGCTACAAAATCCCTAAAATTCTGCAAGTACCTACAAGGATTGATGATGGTTTGAAGGCAAATGGTAGTAACACAAACGTTGATATGACTTAGATTTGTCTTTTATTCACTTTGCATTTTGTAAATTAATTTTAAAAAAAGTAATCATTTCCACAGTACTGTATATGGTCAGTCTGACCCTGGAGCTCTTGGGCTGCCTGATCTGCTGGCTCTTCTATTCATGGACTGAGTGGCTCCTTGTGGATATTTAGACACAACCACTCCACAGAGAAACTACAGGATATATGGGATAGAAATTATGTCATGACTCAGTAACTTTCCTCTCTGTTTCTCACTACTTGTAGGAAATGGTGATTGCGAGTGTGGAACATGCAAATGCCACTCTGGCTTTGAGGGCAGTGCCTGTCAATGCAAAAAGTCTGATGAGGCCTGTCGTACCTCGGACAACACAGTGTGTTATGGCAGAGGGTCCTGTGTGTGTAACCGCTGTGTATGTAAAGAGGGATACCAGCCTCCACTCTGCAAGACATGTCTCGGCTGCCCAGACCCATGTCAGACAAAGTGGTAAGTTAACGCATTCATTCTGCTGTAACTTTCAAATTATTATTTATTGTTTCATTCAACAATTTACAAATCCATGAATAAAGTATCTCCACTGCAGACTTATAATGAGAACTCTAAACTGCCTCATTTAACTTTGTTTTCAGGAATTGCATTGAATGTGTCGTCGGTCTCTTTGAAAAAAACTGTAGCACAGAGTGTAGGAATACCAAGGTAAAGAAGGTAGACCAATTCACCTTAACAACCAAGGAGTGTCAGCAGAAGGACAGTGAGGGATGCTGGATCAAATTTAAGCTGGACCAGTTGGTTGGAGAAGATAACTACAGAGCTGAAGTTTTGAAACAGAGAGGTAAGCTGCTAATGAAATAACAGAAAATTCAGACTTGGCAAACTCTTTATATAAGATCACTCTTCTTGTTTCAGCACTATGTTAAAATGTTATTATATGCAGTCACAAATCCAAAGTATTGCACACATACTACATAACATACTAATATACTAGTTTTTTTCTTTCATGTTTATGGTGTTGGAATCATGTGAAACTTTCTGCTGTCTTTAACTCCCACAGAATGTCCACCACCGCCCAATTTTGCAGCGATTATCGGAGGCGCCATTGTGGGAGTCGCTCTCATTGGTCTTCTGGTGCTGATGCTTGTCAAGATGCTCCTTTACATGAGGGACGTGAAAGAGTACAAGAAATTTGAGAAGGAAAAGAAGAAATCCCAGTGGAATGATGTGAGACTATTTATATTAAAGTTTTTTTGTTTTGTTTTTCCCCCCCTCTGTGGTAACGGGTGGACCAAAATATGAACCCGATCTGAGCCAAAGTTTCAGTGTGCTGAGAGGTTATGCCATATACCTGCCCTGAGATGGCGACTGAGTTATCCATGAGGTTTTCAAGTAGTTGGTCATGTTTACACAGCAGATTGTCTTGTCCAGCGATGGTTTGTTGGAGAGCTTTGGAACCATCTTTGGCCAGATATTTCTGTGGTAACGTGTGGAATAAAGTGGACCCAAATATGCAGACGCATGAGCAAGTTCTTCAAAGGGGTTTTAATGAAAGGGAAAGTAGTAGTGGACGGATGAGGCTGAAGGCTAGCAGGAGCAGGACGGCAGGCAGGGGACTGGATTGACGAGGAGGGAGAGGAGGGAATCCAAGATGGGAGCGCCTCCAGAGCAACAGCAAGCTAGACAGGGCTGGAAGAAGAACAAACTTGATTTCAAAAAGAAGGAATCTGAGCTCAAGGAAACTAAGTGCAAAAAGGAGAGCACCAGAGGAAAAGCACATCTTTCAAAAAACTAGGAACAGAGGCCAAACATAGTTACCACGAGGTGAACTGTAAAGATCTGACGATGAGTGAGTGGAGAGCCAGTGAATTTAAACTGCGTGGCGATGAGCCGATGAAGGACAGGTGTGCGCCGTGCAGCAGTTGATTGCATCCGGGACCGCCCCTAGGGAGGAGTAAGGATGCAGGATGGCATGGACGTGGCCATGACACTTTCTGTATCTAGTTTGTTGTTAAGCAGAATTCAGTGAATCGTGCCTCCTTTTAGGTTTGAATACCTTATAGACTGGTAAAAAATGCTGTGTATTATTTTAAATATTTATGTTTCATTTATTTGTAAATACAGGGAAATACTGACCGCTGGAGAAGAACATTGATTGATGTGCTACACATATGCATACAGCAGGTAAAATAAGTATTGAACACATCACAACTTTTCATAGTAAACATATTTCTAAAGGTGCTTTTCACCAGGTGTTGGTAATAACCCAAGTAATCCATACATAGAAAGAGACCAAAACAACAACAAAGTTCAGAAATTAAGTTATGGATAATAATGTAAAATAACAGAGGGAAAAAGTATTGAATGCACGCAGAAAGGGAGATGGAAAAAAAGCATGGAAAGCCAAGACACCAGTTGAAATCTATCAGTGATCAGAAAGCAAATCAATATCAGCTGGTTCAGTCCAAACTGATGGCCTATAAAAAGGTGTGTCATTACCAAGGTGTCACACAGGGAACATTGTGTGATGAGTAGAAGCAAAGAAGTCTCTCAAGACTTTTGCAACCTTATTGTTGCAAAACGTTCTGATGGCAGAAGAATTTCTAAACTTCTGAACGTTCCAGTGAGCACTGTTGGGGCCGTAATCCAGAAGTGGAAAGAACATCATTTGACCGTAAACCGGCCGCGACCTGGTGATCCTCACAAGATTCCTGACAGAGGAGTGAAAAGAATTATCAGAAGACTTGTCCAAGAGCCAAGGACCACTTGTGGAGAGCTTCAGAAAGACCTGGAATTAGCAGGTGCAATTGTTTCAAAGAAAACAATAAGCAACGCACTCAACAGCCATGGCCTGTATGCAAGATTCCATTTCTGAAGAAAAGCACGTTGAAGCTCGTTTAAAGTCTGCTGCACAACATTTGGATTAGCCTGTAAAATACTGGGAGAACATGGTCTGTTCAGATGAGAGCAAAATTGAACTCTTTGGATGCCATAACACACACCATGTTTGGAGGACAAAATGCACTGCACATCACCCCAAAAAACCAAACTGACAGTGACATTTGGAGTGGGAACATCATGGTGTGGGTTTTTATTTTAGATTTCTGTTTAGTGTTTCTGCATGTGGTACTGGCAAACTTCATACAATTGAAGGGAGGATGAATGGAAAAATGAACCAAGACATTCTTGAGAAAGATCTGCTATCATCTACCAGAATGATGAAGATGAAACAAGGGTGGACATTTCAGCAAGACAATCATCCCAAACAAAGGCAACGGAACTCTCAAGTGGCTTCAGAGAAGGAAAATAAAGCTGCTAAAAGTGTGTTCAACACTTTTCCCCTGTGTCATTTCACATTATTACACATAAATTAATTTATGAACTTATTTGTTTCTTTCTATGTATGGATTGCTTGGGTTATTACCAACACCTGGTGAAAGGCACCTTTAGAAATATGTTTACTATGAAAAATTGTGATGTGTTCAATACTTATTTTACCTGCTGTATATCTGCAAAGTTAACAGTTCTGGACAAAATTTAACCAGGACTTGACGGTACAATATAGAAATCCTTTATCAACGTAGCAGGTATGAGAGTTCCTGATGGTTTGTATAAAGGACATCTTTTGGTGTCTAGTAATACATTTTCATTTCCTGATATATTTCAGTAAAATATATTAGGCAGATGTCTTTTCAGGTGTGGGGGTATTGAAGTAGTATATTTGTTGTATTTCAGGACTGACTTACATATTCTCCATGCCCATGGCTTCATCTTCAGAAATTCATCGGGGCGGCTATGGCTCAGTCACTAAAACAGGGTTGTCAAAATAATTAAAACACGTTTCAGAACAACAAATAAATGCTGAATATCATAACCGGCGGCTATGGCTTAGTAGGTAGAGCGGATTGTCCATGAACCGAAGGGTTAGCAGTCGATCCCCCGAGTGTGCTAAATGCCGAAGTGTTGAGCAAGACACTGAACCCCAGTGTTCCCAATGCAACTGCTACTGGTGTGTGAATGTGTGTGTGCTTGTGTGAGCGGATGGGTGGATGTGTCTCTGACTGTAAAAGTGCTTTGAGTACCTTTGGGTAGGTAGAAAAGCGCTATATAAGGGCAAGACCATTTACCATCTTAAATGAAGTATTACCACAGACTTGAACTGCTGCTAGTTTGATGCAATGACCCACTGGGGTCCTCACCGGTCTTCCAGGAGGCGTCCATGTTGTCATGATGTTACGACTTGCTGCTTAAAACATCATGGTACAGCAGTAAAGTCGACTAGTCATAACCCTACTGGCCATTAGTTGAACAAATATGCCACTGCTGTGTTATTTTTAATTTATTACAAATATAATTTAATAAAATAGTAAGAGACCCATTGAGTACATTATTAGCACTCAGAGGCAAACAGTAAAACTCTGATGAATATATGCAGCATACACATCGAGCTAAACATTAAAACCAAGTACCTCCAAAACAGCTGTGACTCACCAGAGAATGGACATGGGTCTTCTGAGGTTGTCCTGTGGTGTCCGGTAACAGGATGTTTCCCCCAAACCTGGTCCTATGGGTCGAGGGGAGGGGCCTCTGTGGATCATCCTACAGATACTTGATCAGTTTGGGATCTAGTGAATTTGGAGGCCAGGTCAACACCTTGTGCTGTTCTTCGTCTTTTTTTGAGTTGCTCCGAAACAGTTTGTGTGTGTGAGCTTGTGTGAGGCTGCATCCCGCTGGCGATGGCTGCTGCCATCAAGGAGTGTCTCACAACTTGGTTCATGTGTGTGTCTTTGAATTATGTTGATCACAAAAATAACTGAACAAATAACCATAGCTTTGCTTGTGTCAGTCAGTCAGTCAGTCAGTCAGTAACACTAACCCTGTGGAGGTGAACAAATGTGCAGCACATAAGGATCTACCTGAGAGCACCACTCATACTGTATACTGTCTTCCTAGTGATGTGAAATCTTGAAATAAACTGACTTCAAGACAAAATGTCCTCAAATCATCAAACAACTCTTTCTGATCACTGGTCTTTATTTGTTAACAGGATGACAACCCGCTGTTCCAGTCTGCCACCACCACCGTGGCCAATCCTACATTCACTGGAGAATGAAGGAAAACCAGCAGAAAATTTAGCACATTTTACTGCATCTGATTTGTGTCTGTTCCTTTTATATAATTTGCAAATGTTGTTATTCAGATTATTTTACTGCTACTGCTGTTGCATATTTTTACTGATAAATTAATCTGCTAGTCTAGACATTATAGACAAATATTTGCAGTTGCATAGTTTTGTCCAATAACTATTGACATATTTACTCACTGCTTATCATACAGTAGAAACTGTGTTGCTTTAAATATTTACAGTAATGCTGTCTGTATTTGTACCATATGTGTAAAAAATGCAGGATATAATGATGTATAAGCACAGCTTTTCAGTGGGATGTATTATTCAGAGAGAAAATGAATAAATAAAGAAATGAAATGAAGTATTTGTTATTTTAAACGGAACAGAGGCTTTTAAACTGCAGTAATTGACCTTCAGTCCAACAGGCCACAACAAATACAATATTCACCTCTTTTTAGTTCCTGTTTGATCTCTGCTTGTAAAACATACCTGGCTCTTCCTAAATGCTCCAGCTGTCATCTGTTTGAGAGAGACCAGTGCTGCTGTAGGCGATTTGAAATGTCTTATGCTGTTTAGTTTAATAACCTGTACAATTCATTTCAAATAATTAATGTTTGTTGGAACACACAGTGTATCACTGCTGAAGCACACATCACTTGAAGTTAAAGTTGAACAAAAAAACAAAAAACAAACATAAAAAAGGGATAAAAACAGAATCCCCTGCAGACTACACTCTTTTTACAACATAAAAAAAAAAAACAAAAAAAAAAACATATCTATTCATGTGTATATGTCACTCTGTTGAGCTCAGTGTTGGAACTAAATAAGTAGTGATGAGTTACATCAGAAAAGTTTAATTTTTCCCAAGTCCCAAAAGATTTCTCAGTATCCTAGTGACCAGTGATGCCAGTAGCACTTACTATTAGAGTAAGTGCTACTGGCCTAACTATTTTTCCTGAATAAAAACATATATTTTTGTTTCTGTCTTGTGTCTCAGGGAGTGACGTCACTATGCAACACGTTTTTGCATGAGGACAACTCACGTGTAACACCACACAGTGACACAAATGTAAACAACTTGAAATACCACCATTACTGCAAAAAAATAAAATGACATCGTAAAAAGATTTATTTCAATGCCAAATACTATTTTCAATGCCAGAGATTAAAGTGTTTTGACCCCATAGAGGTGCAGCTTGGAGGTCCAAGGGTCTCAGGTTAGCCTCCCATAAGTGCTCCCAGACGCAGGGATAAATTAAAACAAAAAATAACACACTCACATTTCTTTTTCAAGGTAAATGTTTCTGTGTCATTGCTGGTGACACATGAACTTTACTTTTCATACGGAGCACCTTTTTATTCCAAATGAATCGAGAAAGCACAATAACAACTGTGTTTATAAATGGAAGCTGCTATTCTGAGGCTTTCTGCGTTTACAGTAATGCAGTCTGTATTTGTACCATATGTGTAGAAAATGCAGGATATAATGATGTATAAGCAAAGCTTTTCAGTGTGATGTATTATTCAGAGAGAAAATAAATAAATAAAGAAATGAAATGAAGTATTTGTTATTTTAAATGTAACAGAGGCTGCAAATAACCTGAACTACAGGATGACTGAGGTAACCACCTTGAAACAGAAACACATCAGAAGAGACACCAGTGGGTTCTCAGACCCTCCCTCTTTAGCCTTCATCTTATATCATAGTTGCATAGTGCATAGTTGTGATGCTATGGTGTATAACATCTGTCCTTCTGCATTAGGCTACGTGTCTCAATGTGACAACAAATGCGCTACAATGCAAAGAGAAAACTAGCTGTGTATGTTCATATAACAGACAAGGAGACCATTTGGGGAGGTACACATACATCTAACATGAATAAGAATGTTGGACAGGGGTGTAAAGTGGAGAAGCCAATGGCCCCTTAGCCTCCTGCTTCTGGGAAACTTTACTCAGATCACTCAGGTCAGACCGCACGCATCTTCAAACTCTGCCTTCATTTTGATCTGAGCCACACACGTGTAAGGTTTGACTGCAACTTGCGTGTCATTTGCATGGACAGAGAGACACAGAAATAATGTATTTAGGTTGTGTCTAGGACTGCGCATTGCCAGGATGACACACACAGACACAGTTGGTATTAATGTTGTTTTGTAATTTGTGCAACTCTTCCATTGTGGATCCAGCCCCGGTTTCTGTCGAATTTTAATTTCACATAGAGCCTTCTAATCCTTGTGCTGTGCTGTGTAAATAAAGAGCTCCTGAACCCTCCTTTCACCAGAACTAATCCTACATTATCCAGTTACGTACCTTTCTAGATTACAGCGCTATCATCTATAGCTAACAAATTTACAATGGCCTAAAGAGAAGATTCAGGTCAAGCACAAGTCAAGCAGGTTCATGACATGCGTGACACCAAGAATATTAGGTGATATTATGTCTTCCTTTACCATAGGACCTGCAAACACACGTCAAAAACACACGTCACTGTTGAAAATCTGTTAATGTATGCAACACTAAAGTTTGAAAAGAAAGGCCTGCAAGTTTACAAGGCACGTCAGGAGGAGCACATTTGAACACTTAAGTGTCAGGGAATCGTCTGCTGTGAAGGAAACATATTTGGTTCAACTAAAATAAAACCATATTAAACACAATATGTCCTGAAAAATGCTCTAAGTGCCAGGTGTGAGCCAGACTTTAACAACACGACAACCAAACAAATAAAAATAAAACAGGCGTTATGCACTCATACATATATTTATGCTTTTATTTATTTTAATGTTAGCAGACAATGATGTCACCAAGTAACACAAGTGCACGAATAAGCAGAAAATAAGTCACACATTGAAATCTAGTAGTGTCTGATCCCTTTTCAGTTCTGTCAGTAATACAAAGAATGAAAATAACACGGCTAAGGACATTTAATAAACACAGATAACAAATAGTTTAAATTCACAAAGGTCTCATTATTTATTGTCTTCTCAAAAATTCCACCGAGAATATTGGCTTTTTGTTATACACAAAGCACTTGGTCTGTCATACCTGCCATGCTGCATTAGCCTGGACCTTTGGAAAAAATAGTGTTAGAAACTCAAAAACAAAAGAATACAAACTATGTATGAATTATTTGTTTTTACCTTTAGAGTAGATTCTTAATGACTGCAGTACAGAAACAAAGGAATATGTAACTTCAGTCTGTCATTTAAATATTTGAATATTTGGCCTTTATCCGGTGTGTAAAGAAACAAGCATAAATCTGTACCTGTCAGTGTGGCACTAAATTATATTTATATAATTACTCATCATCTACATACAGCAGGATTTCAGTGTTCGAAGCCAGTTCCTGATGTTTCATCGTTATTTACACCTAAAATAATATACAAACTTGTTCAATATTCACAAAGACGTAAATATTTCCCATAAGTCACTGTAACTATATGTAGCTATATGACAGCGAATGGAATTATTTTATTGGCGATTCATAGGATCGACCACTTAGTTGCAAGTAGGAGTTTCCTTATAAATGTGTGCTATTACTCAGATCAAATAAATAACTTCTGTGATCTTATATTTGTCTTATTTCAGAGCAATCAAATGTGATTATTACGCAGGCAATATAAATATTAAACTGGCCTCAAACCAACGCATCTTTGCAAACTAGTTTGTTGACGCAGTTCGTTTCCAACCCGGAGAGCACCGCTCCGCTCCACTGACAGAGATGACGACGCTTCCGGAACTACGTGTGTGTATCACATACCCTCAATGGTGTGTATCTATGAGGAACTACCACACGGTCATGTGATCTTCTTCTTCTTCTTCTTCTCCTTTCAGCAGCACTGTGGACGCATCCAAGGCGTATTGTTGCCCTCTACTGTTTCTCATTCTCACCTGCCTTAGTTTTTATTTTATCACTTCTACACGCTCCGGTTCGACTATGTCAATTAAATTATAAATTGTTATAATATTTATTTATTTTATTTTATTTATTTTTTTTGCATTTTTTGCACTCTGTATGCTTGTATACGGGTCTTATATAAATGCTGTTGTATTTTTGATTATTTCTTAATGAGCATTTATTTTTCTTATTTGCATATACTAAATAAACTTTTCAATCAATCAACTGTCATTCCCATTCTGATCTTCTATAACCACTTGTCCTCTAGCTAGAGCCTATCCCAAGAGGTGGAGTACACCCTGGACAGGTCTCCAGATGGAGCTAACACAGAGAGACAGACAACCATTCACACTCACTCCTACGGCCAGTTTAGAATCACCAGTAAACTTGACGAGCGTCTCTTTGGACGGTGGACCTAAACCAGACCAGGCACCCCCACCCCATAGCAATGAGTCATTGGCAATGACACTCCCCAAAGCAGGATGCAGCCTCACACAGACACACACAGACAAAAAGAAAAGAAAATGTATTTCAGACTGAGCTGCTCCAGCCTGTCTCACATATTTACTTTTCTGGGGAAGTACACATCAAGGTTGAAGGGTACGGAGCTACAGCACACCTCCCTGGGTGCGTTGCGTGTCTGATGCGCAGGTGTCTTGCAACGCAGACTCACTTGCCACTTTATTATGTACACCTGTTCAATTGCTTGTTAACACAAATAGCTAATCAGCCAATCACACGGCAATTCAGTGCATGTAGGCATGTAGAGGTGATCGAGACAACTTGCCGATAAGAATCGTCAGCCTGGATGCCCAACACATGGCTGGGTGTGGGTGTAGGTGTGGGTGTGGCCACTGGGCCTCAGTAGAAATGCTCTGTTCAGTGCAGGGATTCTCTCTGCAGTTCGTTCTGCTTGGATCTCCAGCACACTGTGTGACAGTTGTTTGGAGTATGGTTTTCTTTGTTTACAGGCTTATCTTGGTGTGATTCTAGGTTTTCACACACACACACATTCATGCACGCATCCATGACACACACTGATTATTGATTCTTTTTTTGAATTGCTATTTGTGTTAAAAGTTATCCACCTCCTTGTCCTGTTTCGTACCTAAGGGATGTGACAAACTTTACAACGTACAGAAACAGGATGTGGTTGGGAGTACCGTTGAGAGGGAGGGCAGATAGGAAGACAGGTAACAAAGTTAGGAACTCTCTCATGTAATTACAGCCTGGTAGTGGATTTTTATTTCATGCAGGTAAGACTGAATGTTTCTGAATATGAATGACTGTATTTACAGTGAAGTAGCCTGGAGGAAAGTTGAGGAAAGGAGAAAAGTTGGCCTGAAAACAATACCTGTTGAAAGCTATTTTATCGTAAATGAATACTTATGCAATGTTAAATGAGCACTATCTTCAACTGAGATAATAAACAACACATTGATCAGTTTGGCATTGTCATTATGTGTGGAGGAGATCACACGTCAAATTTCAGATTAGCCAGATCTTCCCAGAACATGCTTTACTGATGATTGCTGATATGCGTTTCACACCTTCTTTTGAGTGCACCAGGTAGCAGCAGTGTTGGAGGTAACGAGTTACAAAGTAACGGATGACTGTAACAATATTTCTTTTTGGGGTAACGAAGTAAAGTAACGCATTACACTAAAAATATCGGTAACTACACTACTTTACTAGACTAATCTGTTTAAGTGGTACAGGCACATGCGCGCGCTGCCTGTGTGCGTGCTACCTGCCTGAGCACGTTGCCATATAGCTCGATTTGAGTCGAGTGACGTTGCTGGAGACGGAGACTGGGGGTTTCGGCCAGTGGAGATATTCTCATTACTTTCAGTTTATTGCTCGAAAGGACAAAATAATTCGACTGAAAAGCAACTTCTATCCAACTGCTGCGAAGTCATTGAGCAACCTGTCCAAGAATTTGTCAGCCCAGCATGGCGACACAAAACTTGTGGCGAAAGATCCTGCTCGCCGGTCATCTGAGGGAGTCGATGAGCAGCCGACCCCGCCTAAACAGCCAAAGCTTTTTTCAAGTGTTGGAGCGCAGAAGCAGGCAATGACACAGAATGACATTATCAGGCTGGTTGGTGGGTTCATTGTAGAGGACATGCTTCCCCTGCCAACTATTGAATCGCCCAGGTTTCAAAAAATACTAGATAACATACCCGCGACTCGCAAGCCAATGTCTGACAGGACATGTGATGGTAGGGCTATGATGTTTGTCCATGTATCTAAATGTTACTCGGTAAATTAAGGAATGGGAAAGTAAAATAAAAAGTAGTGAAGTTACTTTTCAAATGCAGTAACTAGTAAAGTATCTCATTACAATTTACAGAAGTAGCTAGTAATAAGTAACTAATTACTTCTTTGAGTAACGTCCCCAACACTGGGTAGCACTACCTCTTTTTAAAAGCACAAGAAGTAGAAGCTTGCATACTTATGTACTGAGTCATTTCACCCAAAATATAACACAGTTTGAGCAACTGCACAGCATTTATGTCAAGAGTTGACTTGGATATAAATAGTTTTCTATGTAGGCTTAAATTAGTGATACAACCCTCGCTGTTCACTTACTGGTTGCTTCACACTTCCTGTCATATGGTGCAGTCCATCATCTAGACCAGATAAGCACAACTGTCAACCTCAGACAGGCGGTCCATCTTCCCATCTCTGGTAAGTTTGACGCGATGGAAGAAATCACTTGTTTTAGGCAAGAAACTCTCGGCTGTTATGATCCTTTCACCTTTTACTGTTCTTTCCTGTTGTTTATTCTTAAATGAAAACGGGGTGGTTTCATTTTACAAGTAAAACTTAAAGGAGGAAATGATATACTTTGCATTTGAGATCACATTTGATTTCATTTACTGTGATCAGCTTTTCATTCCAAAATGTTACGAGAAGTCAGAAAAGTCAGATTACTGTAACACACAGTAACAGCGGCACTAGTTTGTGACAGTTTGATTAACTACGTTCAGCGACATGAGGAAGACAGGCTTCTTGGTCTTTGAGAGGAAGTTGAACAAGAAAGAAACGGAACCGTGAGTGAATATTTATAGGTTTGCGAATCTAAAAACAGTTTAAAGACTTTACGTGAATTTCATTTTCAAGCATATTTTTTACTTTGCCCCAACACACATAAAGCTGTAGGAGGAAAAACTGCAGAAAAAAACAGTAAAAACACTTGTCAAGGGGCCGGAGCACTTTGACAGATGATTATTTCACAAGCTATTGTCACACCCTGATCTATAGCCAGATCTTCATATTCACCTTCATTTGAAGATGATGCTGATTCACAAGATTATTTGTCTCCTACATCACATCAAATCACTTGAATATCTATGAGCTTCCAAGTTTCTTAATTGAGCAACATACTGTATGTGTTAAGCTTTGAATTTAAGTAAAAACATCTTTAAGTAAAAAGTATATGTCCATCTAAAGTAAAATACAAGGTGTTACTTAATTACGGTCGGGCTGTGGGATGTCCAGGTGTTTCCAGCTGATCTGTTTGTCTGCTATCATGCCTCCATTTAGTCCTGATAACCTTCCACCACCCAACAATCTCATACAGTCTGAATGATACCTGATCTCTTCACTAATGCAGTATTTCTGAGTCTGAACAGACAGAGATGTGATTATAATCCTAGTTATTTATGTTCAGCAAACTCACGTCTCATTTACTATTATGATTATTCAGTTGTTTTTATTTAATCTGACCCACAAAATCCGACCACCAACAACATGTTGGTATTATGTGACTTTACAGCTCACAAATTTCACTTGTCTGATTTTCCTGTATCAATACAGAAACTAACTCCCATAGAATATTACGTCCAGTCAATTCATCAATTTAGTTTTTCTTTTCATTGCAAAAAAAAACAAAAAAACACTTTCAGTACCATTCTCAGGATGTTCAGCCAAACAACATCACTAAAACGGGGTTGTCAAAGTAATTAAAACACATGTCAGAACAACACAAATAAATGCTGTATATCATAACCTTCATGAAGTTAAGTGCATGATTGTTATGTTATAGTCAATATGCTTTCACTTGTGTACCTAATGAACTGGCGAGTGTGTGTATGCGCTTAAAAGATGCAAACAAAAGAGACTGCCCCATAAATCCAGAAGAGTAGTTGTGCCCTTGCTTTCAGAAGTTGGAAGCGACTCTACCTTGCATGGCTAATATGAGTGAAAATGTACTCAGTCTGCTTCGTACAGTGTAACCCTCTATCTAATGAGCTTTTTTACACTAAAACTTCTGCATTTAGCAAGCTAAATCTTTTACTTTATTTTGGATTTTTAAATGTTTTTGGTTAAAACTAAAAGTGTAGAGTCATTGCTGGACGCGGCTCAACTTGAAACAGACTATAGACAGATATCTGTGCTGATTCAAATTACATAACCTTTTGTAGCCACATCTGACAGAGTTGAATCAGGCTACTACATGCCGTAAAGATCTAGACACAAAACCTGCCACCTCTCCATCCATCTAGCTGAAATCTGATTTGATGAAGGCTGGTGTTTTGTATTGCATGGTGAATCGTCACTTTAACCAGGAGACGAAGCTGCAGTAGTGAGCCTTCTCATGAATCTTTTTTTAGCCTCTGTCAGAAAGCGGATGTGTAGCTTTAACCTAACACTTTGCTCTGCCCTTCTTCCTTTTATGGTTTTATGGTGTGGTGTTGAGACACTTTTCGCAGGAAACCAATGAGTTACTGGTGCTTGATTGACACATCAGCTGAGTAATGCTTATCTCTTTGGTGTTGCCACCTCGTAGTGTGATGCTGCAAGGACGTTTGATATTTTAAGATGAAGTGGTTTTTATTTGGGGCCCTGGTGTCGTGAATCTATTGGCCTAAAGCCTTTCTGTGTGGAGTCTGCGTGTTCTCCCTGTGTCAGTGTTGGTTCCCTCCAGGTTTCCTCCTGCTGTCCAAAGTTCTGCTCATCAGGTTCATTTTTATAAGTCTGTCTGAAGAGGTCTTTTCAATAAATATCTACTTACACGGAACTAAAAAGCAGAAGTAAAATCTAACAACACAGCTTAGACTTGTAGAAATGGCTTGTTGAAATGGTACTAGCTTCAGGCGCTGTTGTGTAGTTCATGTACCAGTGGACTGCGGGCTATGTAAAGATGTTCAGTTTGACCGAGGTAGAAAACAGTGTTTTAATATACATGATGAAAGAGCTTAATGTTGACATGCAGGCCGAGACCACGGTCAGAGGTGGCTCTTTCTGATTTAATATGATATGTATGAGCTTGAACATTGAATGGGGTCATTTTTTTCTTAACAAATCATTTTGGAAAAAATGTTTTCAAGAATCAGGAAACATAATATTCATACATACAGGGCTTGACACTGAATTTCAGCTGTGGCCATTCCCACTAGTCACTCCCACTAGAATCAGAGTGTTTTAAATACATTTTTTAATTGCAGTTTCTCAAACAGCATCTGAAATAGTTATGATTAATAATCCTAGCCATGATCTAAGTGGGCTTTTAATATGTGATAAGAAAGCACAGTTTTTATTAATATAGACTGCATATTTTCATACAAAAGGAGCTTTAAACCTACGCAGAACCTTGTCAGAGCTGAATGCTTAATAATGACCTGTAGTGGTAAACATGTCTTTGTGTACGTGGAAGGGTCATTTACATTGAAAACGTTTGTAAATCTTTTATTTGGGGGCTTTTGTTTCTGAATTGACTGAGAGCTTGGCATGATTGTGCTGGACTTTAAAATTCAGGGAAATTATGTGTAGTGGAGGCACGTTGCCAGCAGAGGGTGTGAGTCAGCTTGGTGTGCAACCCACACAAAGAAGGAGAGAACAACTCTTGTATTTACAGCACCAGTCCCCCCTTTGGGGGGCTTGCATATAGTTTTTCAAGGTACTTATCACTGAAGATAGATCTTGATCACTCCAATCAGATGCAAGTACTGAGCTATAGACAAAAAGATGTAATATACATTTTTTGTATTGTATTTATGGATCATTAAGGTCAATTGAGCAGTTTTGCAACATGAAATAATTTGATCATATTCTGTATATTTTCAGGAGGAGTGTTTTAAATTGTTTTTAAAGCTGTTTTGAAGTGATTGGTTCATTGTTGACCTTTATGTAATATATAATATCATGATTTTACTCATCTGCTGGTGAATGGCTGCAAAAATGTGTTGTTTTCTCACCAGGTCATGGATCGTCGTTTGCTGTTACTTCTGCTCCTCATGATGGAGCAGAATGGTAAGTTTTAAAATGTAAAAGTTAGATAATTCAATTGCAAATGAATAAATCTGTAATTAATCTGTCAGTGGAAAGATGTGACTGTTCAAAGGATGTTCAGGCTGAGTGATTATTTATTCTCACTTACTCTAAACCAGAAAATCTTAAGCCTTAAGGATTCTGACATTGAGCCCCCCATCCCTACTAATCTATTGACATATTAAAAATATTTATTTGTACAATCTATAATGATGCTAAAAGGTTTATTTGAATGTGTGATCATGTTGTTCAGGTTTGTGGTTTTCTTTGCAGCGCTGTGTCAACAACAACAAACCTGCACAAAGTCAG
The DNA here is from genome assembly GCF_022458985.1 of Mugil cephalus. Taxonomy (NCBI): domain Eukaryota; kingdom Metazoa; phylum Chordata; class Actinopteri; order Mugiliformes; family Mugilidae; genus Mugil; species Mugil cephalus. The sequence goes on from NC_061781.1 coordinate 5,553,674, forward strand.
TCGTCAACTCCTGCAGTGACTGTATCAAATCTGGGCCGTTCTGTGCATGGTGCCAAAAGCTGGTGAGAGAGAAAGTTTATGTAAATGAAATACAAGATGGTACTGATTTGTCCACCATTGGTCAATAAAATGACTTCAGGCTGATTACAAACAACAGGCCACCATCAGCTTCTTTACTAGCTGATGATATCACACCTCATCCTGCTGCAGGCTTCATATTAACACAACTGGCTTTGACTCCAAAGACACCATTCAGACACACTCAGTATAACCAAAGATCTGTATGGGCCATACACAGGTATTAATATTTTAATAGTAACTCCACAAATCAGTTTTTATTTGACAATTACATTTTAAAAAAGAGATTTTGTTTTGTGAATTTTGTGAAACTCATACTTCAACAATGCTAATTTTATTCATAAACCCGTAGGATGTTTACTCAACTCATGTCTTATACTACAGACTCTGAAGGTTTTTCCTCTTACATTTGCATATCATCATATTCATTTAAACTGGTTATATCAACTGTGGTCAGTGGTGGTTCTAGGTTGAATGGTGGGTGAGATTACCCTCTGAAGTCTGGTCCCCTACTAGGTAGATGATGCTGATGACGCCATAGCACCCTCTCTGCTGCAGATGCCATTTCCCCACACAGAACACACACGAAAAATAAAGGATGGAAAGAGATTTTGTTTTGTGAACTTTGTGAAACTCATACTTCAACCACAACAATGCTAATTTAATTCATAAACATGTAGGATGAATGGACGAAAGCTTTATTTCAAACATGTAATACAAAAAAAAAAAAAAAAAACATTTGGACAATATTTGCCTAACATGTTTGAAAAGGAGTAGGAAGAAACCATCCGCTTATATAATCCTGCCCCTTCTCCATTTAACATGTACTTCCTGTTTTTTCTCACATATACAAATACAAATTGTTTTTAATATTGTGCAGGCACAAAGGTTTTGAATTTAGTTCTCCCCTCAAACTATATCCCCCTCTCTTTAAAAAAAAAAAATGAGTTTTTGAATGTTTCTCGGGAGTAGGTTGTTTATTGTCGTATAGATAATTTATACTGTTTGAAAGTGAACCAGATCAGTGAATTTCAATACTTTTAATCGTATGAATAAATGGTTTGTGTGTTCTCTACAGCCAGCATGGTGAATTATCCTTTGGCTCTTTTTTGCAGTACTGACAATGGTTGTAGTGTAAATTTATAAGTATTGTCCCAAGTCTCTGCACAGTAACTTAATTATGGTAATATTAATGAGCAATTAAGAATTTTGGAGTGATTTATGTTGTAGAAAGTATTTCACTTAGTGCCAATTTATTTATGATTTAGTTTCATGAACCCTAATTATGATTATTATTATTATCATCTACCCGTATTCATGCTTGAGTTTTCAAATAGTATGAGTTTAGTTTGGTTTAGATTTAATGATAATTTGTTTCTATCAAACCACTTTTTAAATGTACACACATAAGTTCTATATGTTCTCTCCTAAACAAAAAAATATTTGTGTCATCTGCAAAAAAAAACAAAACAAACAATTTTAATATATTAGAGACTTGTAGAGACTACAAGAGACTAGACTACAAATGTCAATTAAATTAAGAAGGAACAGTTTTGGACCCAGTACTGACCCCTAGGGGACGCCACAATATGCAGCAATGTCCAAGCACGAGGAGGCATATTCTCCCATCTTCACAAATTGCCTTCTTCCACCTAATCCCATATCGTTGCAACTTATTGATTAATATGACGTGATTCATTGTATCAAAAGCTTTCTTTAAATCAGTGAATATTCCTGTTGATATTAGATAGATAGATAGATAGATAGATAGATAGATAGATAGATAGATAGATAGATAGATAGATAGATAGATAGATAGATAGATAGATAGATAGATAGATAGATAGATAGATAGATAGATAGATAGATAGATAGATATTCCTACCTTGATCAATGGTGTCAATGTAATATCCACAATTGATTCCATTAATGCCTTTCTTGTTGTACTGTTTGATTGAAAACTGCATTGACTATCAGGGAGTAATTTGTGTTTATGAATTTGTCTAATCAATTATTGAATACTTTTTCTAGAATTTTTGAGAACTGTGGTAGCAGACAAACAGGCCTGTAGTGGTGTCTATGGCATGACTTTAGTTATTTTCATTTTGTTTTAGTGGTTTTAAAGTCCCCTCAATGACCCTTTTTACAATGTTCATATCGGATGTTTTTACAGTGAGTAGATGTTTCATTTTTACATTAATTTACAATACCAGTTATTTCTTTATCTTCCACTACTGTTGGGGACATTGAGTTCTGGTTTCCGTCTATGAGGTTATAATTCCAATCCTGGAGTTATAATGGATCAGGAATCTTTTCTGCCAGGTTTGGTCCAAAACATAAAAAATGATTAAAGCTGTTAACTGTATCATCCATATCGTTCTTAAATGCATATGATGAAATGCAGAGGTGTGGGGAAAAATTCTTTAGTGTCTGTAGTATAAGACATGACTTAAATTAGGGGGTCTGTCTGAGAGGATGTTACATCAACTGTGGTGTTTAAAGACTGTACATAGACAAAGCGTTCTCCACTTCCTAGCATTGGCCAAACTCAAGCTATTTTCCCAGGGATACGGGCGACACCATCTTGTGACTTTGGAACCAGAGTCTGATCAGTATGGTCCAAATGTTGAACCAAGATATCAATGACCTGACCACACTTCTGTCAGACTCATTTTCATTAATTCATTTGATTAATACTGAGCTCTGCCCTACCCCGACTAGTTAGAAAGAAATGTTGCTTTATACACTGTACTTATTTATTTTTTTTAACTGTCAAATGACATCAAATAACTAAATGAAAATAATCTCCAAAGAAAATTGAAACTTGAACATGTATCAGTATTATATTAACTACCTAAAATGAAACCGCCTTAAAAAAAAAAGATTTGACATGTATTTTAGTGGATGGTACGTGGGCTGAACTAAAACACTAACATGGAGTTTAGGACCTTTACTGCAGTCAGTCACTAGAGGGAGCTCTACTTGCTTTGGCCTCACTTGTGAGGAATTGTTCTATCGTCCATCTTTATAAAGGCTGTGGTTTTATTTTATACTTTATTTTGGATGCAGTTCTTGCTGTTGGTGTGGTTTGAAAAGATGGCAACATGTTAGAAGCACATTATACCTTTAGGTTACAAAACGATTCAATCTGGCCAAACTGACACTATTCATATTATTGCAGAATTTCACCAAACCAGGAGAGCAGGAAGCAGTGCGATGTGACACCAAAGACCAGTTGAAACAAAAGGGCTGCGACGCTGAAAAAATCATCTCTCCTGTGAACTCTCACAACATTAACAAGGATGATCGTCTGTCTACGTCTTTTGACCGTCAAGAACCAGTTCAAATGAGGCCTCAGAAAATTAGCCTGCAACTGCGTCCGGGTTTGTGCAATCAGTCAATGCTAAACTTTGATCTGCAGACTGTGTTTGTTTCCATATCACTGCCAGTCTCTGCATTTGGGGGAAAACACAGATATTTTGTAAAAATCTAACCATCAAAGTTTTTTAATATTCTCTATTAGCTTTAATCTAACTGGTTTTAATTGACATTTATCACATGGAATTTAAATCATTTTCCTATTGTTCCACTTGATGACCATGGTAACAGCTCTAGTTGAATTTCTTTCTTGTCTGTGTTCGCAGGGCTTCCGGAAACCTTCCGTGTTTCTTTTAAGAGAGTTGAGGGTTATCCAGTGGACCTCTACTACCTGATGGACCTGTCTTACTCCATGAAAGATGATTTGCAGAATATCAAAGAACTCGGCAATGATCTTTTTGCTGCTCTGAAAAGAATCACTCGACATGCTCAAATAGGTAAGATGATGGTGGTCTTACTCTAATAACATGAACCATCTATTTGATGCACTGTAGAACACAGACATGATGTAATTAAACAGTGCTCTGTGGAGTAACAATAACTTATGACAGATGTTGAGTTATAGACTCTTCACTAGTCAGACTGCTGGTGGTACAATACACAGTGGATATGGTGTAATTTGAACAATAGACTAAAAAGTATAGACATAGTGAGGTCTTGTCAGCTGCAGGCTAAACTTATTTTTTTTCTTATTCTCTTGCTTTCACTAGTACATATTCCTGATATCCTGTTAGTACAATTTACACAAAATGTATCATATTGTATTTTAAGAGTCTTGAAGTGTCACCTTACATGTCAGTGTGTTTTTATTTGATACATATCACTTGTCTGAAATGCCAGACACACATTAAACACATTAAAATAAATAAATGGAACCAGTAAAGCTGTAGTTTGTTATAATTACAGGATTTGGTGCCTTTGTTGATAAGACAGTCCTTCCTTACACCAACACCAACAAGGAAAAATTGGCGAAGCCATGTGATGAGAATGACCAGCAGTGTCAGGCTGCCTTTGGCTACAGACATGTGCTCAGTATGACATCAGAGGAGAGGGAGTTTGAAAAGGAAGTGAAAGCTCAGTTCATTTCTGGGAACCTTGACTCTCCTGAAGGGAGTCTGGATGCCATGATGCAGGCTGCTGTATGTGGGGTAAGGACCAGTCCACACAGATAAATATGCACTACTCACAAAACGTTAGGGATATTGGACATTCAGGGAAAATTTATAATTTATAACTTATAAAGTTCATTTTACAGTGATATTAGATCATGAAAGTAGTGTATTTAAGCAGTAGCACGCCATAGTAATTTCTTCAATTTCAACAGTTTATTTGAAACAAAAGTCAACAACAGTGGTGGGTGTACTTGTCATGTGTCCTTGAGCATCAATTACAGTTTGACAACAACGTCTGAGGCATGATATTCCAGTCTTCTTGAAGGAATGCATTCAAGTCATTGAGGTTTTGCCGCTCCCTGTTGATGCGACCTCAGTGAGCTGGGACATTGTCATTCATGAGGATGAAATCAGGCCTGTGTTGCTCATGCAAAGGCGCAATGACTGGTTTAATGATGTTATTCAGGTAGTATTGACTTGTCACTGTACCATTCACAAGGTGTAGGGCAGTTCTGTTTTGGCTAGTCTTACCTGCCCAGACTGTAACACCACCACCTCCAAAGGGTCTTCTGGTGACAACAGTGGCTGATGCATAGCGTTCTCCTTGATGTCTCCAACGGCGCTAGGGGCCATAATTTCTACTAGGTGTGAATCGACTTTTATCAGGAAACAGAACTGAAGCCCACTGTTTCCTTGTCCAGCCCAAATGCTCCGTGGCCCATGCAAGACTCCTGTCCCGTCTGTACTCTCGTCTCGTCTGTCTATTGTCTATACTTTTTGAGAGACTCTCTCTGCACTGCTCTCCAAACTACAAAAAATCATGGAATTGATTAGCTGGTCTCTCAACGCTATTTACATATTTCAATGAGAAGCCTGGGTTAGGGGGAACCAGACTGCCCTGCCCGAACGTTTGCAGCTGTGGGAGAGGTGGCGGGTTGTTTGTCTGGCGGCTCTTTCCGTGGAGGACAATGTAGACATCTATCTATTCGGAACCATGATCACAGGTCTTTTGCTGATTGGATTAGGCATTGACCTGATTTATCGCAGAAATCAAAAAACTGTGACAGCTGTAAAGCCCCACAAAGCTGCCCGCCATGATTGGAGCGGTGGGCAGAGCTGTTGGCACTCAGACTGTGGCTATTCAGAACTTGAACCACAACATGGATAACATCTTGGAGAAGCTTTCGGCTTTGCAAAGGGAAAGGGAACAATTCAGAGACCAGAATGGACAAACAGAGTAGTGGTGCAAAAGAATGCGTCTACTCGCACCAAGACCAAACAATCCCAATCTTATCTGGTTTTGGCGCCCTCACACAGCACTGGCCTTGTCCAAGGCCGCTGCTGGAACAACAACTCCCCTGAAGATCATTGCAGTGAGACGCTCTTGCATTCCTTGCCCACTTCCCACAGACACCTGCTGATAGTTGACTCTGTTTGGGACCCGGTCAAGGTTGTCTCCAGACTGAGGCTCTCCAGGCCTACACACACACATACATATGGACAGATATGCAATCACACCCCCTACCCCCATCCAACGTCTTCGCCACTACGGATGCGCCGTAGTTGGCTATAGAATGGATGGCCGTTTGTTTGTACTGGTTAACCCCCTACCCCATCCCTGCACCCTCACCCCTCCCCCATCATCTGCCCACCCCGATGCAAGTCCTGAGTTTTCATGTTGTAAAGTGTACTTATTATTTGCTTGTGTTGCTGAGGTGTCTTTATGTTCCCACACTGTACTCCCCACAGGAGCATAGTGTGGGGTTGCTTTTTATCCTCCCCTCTCCTCATGTCACTCTGTATCTCTTTTTTTCCTGTAATTTCCCAAATTTGTTGGACAAATAAAGGTTCTCTGATTCTGATTCTGATTCTGATTCTGAAGACGACGATGCCTGTGCCTAGTAGTGTGGTCAGGTACCCTTGCAGGTTGTCTAGCAATGCTACTGTAAGTGGTTTCGAATGGTCTGATGTGACACTTGGGTGCCTCTCACTTCTCTTAAACGTGCATGGAGTTGAGTGGCATTCATCATCCAGTTCTGCAGAGCACAGTTCACAATGAAGTATGGGATGTGGCCAAAGGACATCCACTTCTATGCTTTTCTGTGACTCTTCCAATGGCCAGATGGCATTGGTCAATTGTTAGGTGTTGTCTTAGTCTCATCATGTGAAATGTGAACAGCATTATGAGGAGGACTGTTTAAATACAACTTGTCATTGGGCCAGTTGTGATTTTTGAAGTTAATCGCCTTTTTAAAGCATAGCATGTTATGCAATACATACTGACACATTTAACAGTTGGACATTTTAGACAAGGAATCCAAACTTGACCTACAAAGAGTTGGTAATATTTCTTCCAATAACCTGACACACTCTAGCCTGGTGATTACACAGTGCTACTGATGGTGTCCGTCATGTAGTGTCCTTCTCTGTGTCCAAGTGTTCTACATTGAAGAGTCAGAGACAATCAATTTTCAGAAATATATATCAGTGTGTCAGTGTATATATCATAAAAATATTAATTTGTGCATATTTTTGTGTAGGATAAAATTGGTTGGAGAAACAGCAGCACTCGGCTTATTGTGCTGACCACTGATGCTGGATTCCACATGGCTGGAGATGGAAAATTGGCCGGAATACTGGAACCCAACGATGAACAGTGTCATATGGAAAATGATCTTTATGTCAAGAGCAGTGAGATGGTATGTGTGGAATCATGATAGATTAATTTTTTCTCCTCATTATATAAGCGGTGTCAGCAATGTTTGAAAGATTTTACTGATCTTACTGACTCATTATTTGCAGGACTACCCATCTGTTGGACAACTTGCTGCGGCGTTGGAAAAGCACAATATTCAGCCAATATTTGCAGTGACACAAAATGTGGAGACTGTGTATAAGGTAAATTAAATCCATTCATTTTGGTACAAATTACAAAGAAAACATTACATTAAAATTCAGAATTATATTTTGTTTCCATGTTTTTTCCCAGGAACTCTCCAAAATTATTCCAAAATCTGAAGTGGGAGTCCTGTCATCAGATTCCAGTAATGTTGTTCAGTTGATTCAGAGAGCCTACAATGTAAGTTGGCCTTTCATGGTGCATCAGTTTGCCACCTTTCTCCATTTGAAGGCACATCCATCTTTGAAATTTGTATTATGATTAATACATTATTTCTTACTGATTTTTATGGCAGAGTTTGTCCTCTAAAGTAACCGTGACTCATGACAGTCTTCCTGACAATGTGAGAGTTGTCTACACCCCAATATGCAGTAATCCAGGACCAGCAGGAGACAGCAGAGGAGTTTGTAACAATGTGCCTGAGGCTGAAACGGTCAGTGTTGACATTATTGTTCATAAAGTATAGAAAACACTCACAGCTATTATTATATTCATTTCAGTTTCAGGTGCTTAATTGTATTAACTTTTTTCATCCCTTAACTCGTCCTACAGCTTGAAGAGTTGTAAAACGAGTTATATATCAGAATGTCCTGTTTGATCTGGATCAGCTATTACTTTTCTCTACAAAATAATTTATTTTATTTTTTTTGCGACGTGAGTGAATGGGACGGGCAAAAAAAAAAAAAGCAAAAAGGGAGTTTTTCAAACGTCTACTGCTCAGGCATACTTTTACCTAGAGACATCATTTAATCTTTAAACTGTAGACAAATGTCTTGTGTACTGGTGTATTAATCCACGTTGGGATAGGTGATATAGTTTTTGATCAATCACTGTTCAATGGCCATGATCATTTTTGGAGAAACTTTTCTCTTTTCACGCTCCTTCCAGCCACGATTTACACTCTATGCACATGTTTTTTTCCCCAGTTGTACACAAACTTGTTCTGCCTCCCACAATGTGCTCATCAAAGCAGTGAGACGTGCAGAAGTTAAACCATGAGCCTCTGAGGCGATCATGTCTCTCTCTGCTCTCCATTGACTGTGATGCAAAGATTTTCTGAGAGGAGCTTGAGGGACCCCTGTTTTAAACTCTCCAAAATATTTACTCTAGAAAGACAAATAACATCTCAAAGTCTTCAGGAAGGTCTTACGACACCCACGGTCTGCATGTTTTTCTAATAGGAACTATCGTTTTGTCACAGTAAGCCCAAATGTGAGACCAGCACAGAGGGAGAAAATCGCCCTTTTCTGGGCAAGTTTAACGCCTCTGCTCTAGGCCTTAGTTTGCTAATTCAAGCCAAATCAAAATGGTTTTGTCACAGAATAAATGATTGACACACCTTGCTGAAACCAACACCTACTGAGAATATACAATTACAAAATCAGAATATTGTGCCTTGGATTTTTCATGCTGTTTTTTATTCTTGAAAAATTGTCTGACTCCATTTTGAAATCTCTTTTCCAGATATATTTTGATGTTACTGTGACTGTAGACTCATGTATAGAGAATACGTCTTTCACTATCAGTCCACTGGGCATTAAAGACACACTGACAGTGACTTTATCTACCAACTGCAAGTGTCCATGTGAAAACTTAGAAGACAAAGCTCACCAACTTTGCAGTCACAAGGGAAGCATCATCTGTGGTATTTGCAAGTAAGTATTTCCCTCCTACACAGTGACTGTATGTGTATGGTGATTTATGCCTAAATTTGATTTGGAATAGATAAATTTATAATATAATAAGCCTTTGTCCACAACCACTGGGTTCCTGAAAACTACACAGTAAAGTTAGTTCTTATTGTGTAAGTAATGTAAGAAATACTAATACCAAAAATATTAAGCTCATAAATTACAGAAATTATTTTGTACAAAATGGAGTTGTTAATAGTATTTCTATTGTACTAATTTCATCAGCATATTGTAAGTGTCCTGTATTATTTATGGCCCGCTAAATTCTTATAGCCATAGTAATTAGAGGGCAAACTTGTTTTGATTTGATTTTTGTAACAAACTCACATCAGTTGATTTGTCATCAAGGTTGAATTTTGGGACTTGCATTCTCTATCTAGTCTAACCTGTTAGTTTGATATAAGAACAACCTCAAAATGCTACACATTATAGTAAGATGATACAATTTTGAACAATTAAACAGCTGATGACGTTACACAGGTCCATACTTTTTTTATTTATTTATTTTTTTTTTAGTAATTGTGGTGCAGCAAATGACATCTCCTTTACACAGCCTATATTTTCCTGTGGAATAATATTCAAAGAATAATATAAGATTCCTCAGTATTCATGAAGGAATAGCAGGTCTAGCTCTTTCCAGCACTTTTAAAGTGAGTTTGTTTTTCCTGTTTACAAAGACAAATATAGAGTCTTCAAAGGGTGTGTGGATGACTGAAAAATATGATTGTACATTCTGTTAGAAGATGTAGCTCACAGAGAGTGATCTAACAAACCTTCATCTTTTTAACTTGTCCTTATTCAGTTGCAATGCTGGTTTCATTGGTCAGTTCTGTGAATGCTCCATTGGTGATAAAGACGAAAGCTCTCTGCGAGCTTCCTGCCAGAGAAATAACGGTACGGAGTGTGAGGGTCGAGGGGACTGTGTATGTGGCAGGTGCCAGTGCCACAACACGGAGAGTGGAAGCAGCATCTATGGTGAATTCTGCGAGTGTGACAATGACCACTGTGAAAAGTTCCAGAATAAGCAATGTGGAGGTATGGTTGCATCATTTTCTCATACAGCATTTTTTTTTTTTTTATTTAAAACATTTCTTGCCAAGACAAAATCCTTTAATGAACTAATAATTTCAGCTCACGAACAACCTAACAGACACAAATAAATTTGGTTAACAACAGGACCTGAATGGGGATGAATAGATTAACAGAGTTGAGATGTGTGGAGACAAAGAGGGATGAATGAGGTTGGATGGGAAGTTGGATGATGGTCTTTAGGTGTGAAGAAACCCAGGATGTGAGGCCCTCTGCTCCTCCATTCTTTCATTCTGATGTCATTATTTTTAAGTAGTCCATGAAGTAATGGAGGGAAGGGCCACTGGCAGACAGTGACAGGAGTGCAAGAGACAACCTTGTGAGCAAATGGCATAACTGAGTAGATCAAGAAGGGACATCAATTCTTATTGATGTGATCCAGCCCGTGCTGGAGCAAGCCCACAGTGTCTTTGCATTTTGTAAATTAATAAAAATAAACAGTCATTATTTATATTTTTGAAAGTATTCTTAGCTCTTGGGCTGCCTGATCTGCTGGCCCTACTATTCATGGACTGAGTGGCTCCTTGTGGATATTTAGACACAACCACTCCACAGAGAAACTACAGGATATATGGGATAGAAATTCTTTCATGACTCAGTGACTTTCCTCTCTGTTTCTCATTACTTGTAGGAAATGGTGATTGCAAATGTGGAACATGCGACTGTTACTCTGGCTTTGAGGGCAGTGCCTGTCAATGCAGAAAGTCTGATGAGGCCTGTCGTACCTCGGACAACACAGTGTGTTATGGCAGAGGGAACTGTGTGTGTAACCGCTGTGTATGTAAAGAGGGATACCAGCCTCCACTCTGCAAGACATGTCTCGGCTGCCCAGACCCATGTCAGACCAAGCTGTAAGTTAACGCATTCATTCTGCTATCACTTTCAAATGATTACTTAATGTTTGGTTCGCCACTGCAGACTTATACTGAGAACTCTAAACTGCCTCACTTAACTTTGTTTTCAGGAATTGCATTGAATGTCTTGCCTTTGGCACCGGCCCCTTTGAAAAAAACTGTAGCACAGAGTGTAAGAATACCATAGTAAAGAAGGTAGACCAATTCACCTTATCAACCAAGGAGTGTCAGCAAAAGGACAGTGAGGGTTGCTGGATCAAATTTAAGCTGGACCAGTTGGTTGGAGAAGATAACTACACAGCTGAATATTTGGAACAGAGAGGTAAGCTGCTAATGAAATAACAGAAAATTCAGACTTGGCAAACTCTTTATATAAGAACACAGCACCGTGTTAGAACATCATTATATGTGTCACAAATCTGAAGTATTGCACACACACTACATAACATACTAATATACTAGCTTTTTTCTTTCATGTTCATGGTGTTGGAATCATGTGAAACTTTCTGCTGTTTGTAACACCCATAGAATGTCCAGAACCGCCCAATGTTGCACTGATTATTGGAGGCTCCGTTGTGGGAGTGGCTCTCATTGGTATTCTGGTGCTGATGCTCCTCAAGGCGCTCCTCTACATGAAGGACCTGAAAGAGTTTAAGAAATTTGAGAATGAAAAGAAGAAATCCAAGTGGGCAAAGGTGAGACAATTCATATTAAAGCTTTTTTTTCTTTCTGTATCTATAGTTTGTTGTTTAGCAGAATGCAGTAAATCATGCCTCCTTTTAGGTTTGAATACCTAATAGACTCCAGGTAAATATATTAGTCTGTCCTGACACATTTCTATTGCTGGAAATATTGTGTTGTTATGTATCAGTCATATCGTTTCAGTGAGAACTGGGAGTCAGGATTATGTCATTGTTAACTTTATAGCAAGAGACCAAGGTTCACACAGTTCTCCAGTGTCCATTTAGTCTCTTCTCTGCTCCACTGATGAGGACAGTAAGCTTTAAATTGTCTTTATTTTTAAAAGGATCTATGTGCTACCACAACACTAACAGGAGCATGGCAGTGAAATATTTTATGATCTTTGATATGTCTCTGATTGATCTGCAATAAGAAATTAACAGGATCCCGGGTGTGTTGGTTCCAGACAGTTGCATTCTGAAAACTCACTAGCAGTAGTCTTGTTCCTTATTCAACTGTCTTTTCCAACTTTGTTTTCTTTATTGTCCCTTTTTTGGGCTGACATTTGTCAGTGACTCACGAGAGAATGGACAAGGGTCTTCTGAGGGTGTCCTGTGGTGTCTGGTAACAGGATGTTGTTAGTGAGGGCCTTTGGGTCCTATGGGTTGAGGGGAGGTTCCTCTGTGAATCATCCCACAGATACGTGATCATTTTGGGATCTAGTGAATCTGGAGGTCAGGTCAACACCTTGTGCTTTTCTTCATGTTTTTTGAGTTGTTCCGAAACTGTTTTTGCATGTGTCTGTGTGTGAGGCTGCATCCTGCTGGGGATGGCTGCTGCCATCAAGGAGTGTCATTGCTATGGGGTGGAGGTCTGGTCTGATCTAGGCGGGTGCTACATGTCTGAGTAACATCCACATGAATGAATGTCAGGTCCAAAACTTTCCCAGCTTTGCTTGTGTCAGTCAGTCAGTCAGTCAGTCAGTAACACACCTGTGGAGGTGAACAGATGTGTAGTACATAAGGATCTACCTGAGAGCACCACTCATACTGTATACTGTCTTCCTATTGATGTGAAATCTTGAAATAAACTGACTTCAAGAAAAAATGTCCTCAAATCATCAAACAACTCTTTCTGATCACTGAGCTTTATTTGTTAACAGGCCGACAACCCGCTGTTCAAGTCTGCCACCACCAACGTGGCCAATCCTACATTCACTGGAGAATGAAGGAAAACCAGCAGAAAATTTAGCACATTTTACTGCATCTGATTTGTGTCTGTTCCTTTTATATTGTTTGCAAATGTTGTTATTCAGATTATTTTACTGCTACTACTGTTGCATATTCTCTTACTGATAAATTAATCTGCTAGTCTGCCATTGTTTTGTCCAATAACTATTGACATATTTACTCACTGCTTATCATACAGTAGAAACTGTGTTGCTTTAAATATTTACAGTAATGCAGTCTGTATTTTTACCATATGTGTAGAAAATGCAGGATATAATGATGTATAAGCACAGCTTTTCAGTGGGATGTATTATTCAGAGAGAAAATGAATAAATAAAGAAATGACATGAAGTATTTGTTATTTTAAATGAAACAGAGGCTTTTAAACTACAGTAATTGACCTTCAGCCCAACAGGCCACAACAAATACAATATTCAACTCTTTTTAGTTCCTGTTTGATCTCTTCTTGTAAAACATACCTGGCTCTTCCTAAATGCTCCAGCCGTCATCTGTTTGAGAGAGACCAGTGCTGCTGTAGGCGATTTGAAAGCAACATGTCTTGTGCTGTTTAGTTTAATAACCTGTACAATTCATTTCAAATAATTAATGTTTGTTGGAACATACACAGTGTATCACCTACAGTGATCACTGCTAAAGCACACATCACTTGAAGTATAAAAACAACAAAAAAAAAACGGATAAAATCTGAACAGAATCCCTCTGCAGACTACAGTCTTTTTACAATAAAAATAAATAAATAAAATGTTTCCCTAAGGGAACGATATGGATTAAAGTCCCAAAGGTTTCCCAGTATCCCGGTGACACTGTCGGCACACTGCTCTGTAGCTGCTCGTGAATGTATCGCCACCAGATTTCACGAACAAGTGATGTCGTGTTTCACTCGTGGCTCATGGGACATACATTTATCTCCGTGCTGAGACTAATTTCACTCCATAGAACTCTACACTTCACTACACTTCAGACAAAAAGGTCTTAGGCAACGGATCGTCTGCGGTGCCTCACTAGAGGGAGACAAACACCATCATAACACCTTGGCACACCCAGGAAAATGCAGGGAAAGCTTTATGGAGGTGCTATTAAGTCATATTTAAATAGGACTTTGAGAATCAGTTGTATTTATTGGATGATAACCACACACTACACCTTTAAAGGCAAATCGAAAATCAGTGCACATGTTTTTGTTTAGACAAGAAGCTCATGGGGAGAAAAAAGGTGTTATCCGTACAATTTACAAAACGACAATGTACATGGCAACAGTGCTCTGAAACAAAGCTGTTATTTTTCTGCTTAGAGGCTGGACGACTAATAAAATGTTATCAAAACCAGCTGTCAAAAAACAAACTTTACTTTTCATAGAGTTCCATCGTGTTCCGAGTGAATAAAGAAAGCAGAATAACAAGTGTGTTTATAAATGGAAGCTGCTATTCGGAGGCTTTCTGCATTTGCCTATCAACAGGAAACTTAAGCTGCCTATGTAGTAACACAATTACAGTGCCTCAGGAACACTTTGAGACAGATTATTTTGAACGTAGCCTGAAAACTTCCTCAGTCTTCTTAGCTGGTTTTCTTGTAGCTTCATTCACACATAGTACAAGAATGAATGAACCTTGTTCATTTGCAACACACAGTACATGCAAATTGTTTTGGCCATGAATGCAAATAACCTGAGGTACAGGATGATTGAGGTAACCACCTTGAAACAGAAACACATAAGGAGAGACACCAGTGGGTTCTCAGATCCTCCATCTTTAAACTAAGCCTTTATCTTGTACCTGTAAAGTTTTGTTTTGTGTACAGTTGTGATGCTATGGTGTTGACACAACCTGTTAAAACTAGCTGTGTATGTTCATATAACAGACAAGGAGACCATTTGGGAAGGTACATATACATCTAACATGAATAAGAATGTGGGACAGGGGTGTAAAGTGGAGAAGCCAATGGCCCCTTAGCCTCCTGCTTCTGGGAAACTTTACTCAGATCACTCAGGTCAGACCGCACGCATCTTCAAACTCTGCCTTGATTTTGATCTGAGCCACACACGTGTAAGGTTTGACTGCAACTTGCGTGTCATTTGCATGGACAGAGAGACACAGAAATAATGTATTTAGGTTGTGTCTAGGACTACACATTGCCAGGATGACACACACAGACACAGTTGGTATTAATGTTGTTTTGTAATTTGTGCAACTTTTCCATCGTGGATCCAGCCCCGGTTTCTGTCGAATTTTAATTTCACATAGAGCCTTCTAATCCTTGTGCTGTGCTGTGTAAATAAAGAGCTCCTGAACCCTCCTTTCACCAAAACTAATCCTACATTATCCAGTTACGTACCTTTCTAGATTACAGCGCTATCATCTATAGCTAACAAATTTACAATGGCCTAAAGAGCAGATCAGGTCAAGCATAAGTCAAGCAGGTTCATGACATGCGTGACACCAAAAATATTAGGTGCTATTATGTCTTCCTTTACCCTAGGAACAGCAAACACACGTCAAAAACACAATGTCACTGTTATAAAATCTTTATTAATGTTTGCAACACTAAAGTTTGAAAAGAAAGGCCTGCAAGTTTACAAGGCACATCAAGAGGAGCACATTTGAACACTTAAGTGTCAGGGAATCGTCAAAGGAAACGTCTTTGGTTCAACTAAAATAAAACCATATTAAACACAATATGTCCCGAAAAATGCTCTAAGTGCCAGGTGTGAGCCAGACTTTAACAACATGACAACCAAACAAATAAAAATAAAAAAAAGGCGTTATGCACTCATACATATATTTATGCTTTTATTTATTTTGATGTTAGCAGACAATGATGTCACCAAGTAACACAAGTGCACGAATAAGCAGAAAATAAGTCACACATTG
Organism: Mugil cephalus; assembly: GCF_022458985.1. NCBI lineage: Eukaryota > Metazoa > Chordata > Actinopteri > Mugiliformes > Mugilidae > Mugil > Mugil cephalus. The sequence continues at coordinate 5,569,573 of NC_061781.1, forward strand.
AAATCTAGTAGTGTCTGATCCCTTTTCAGTTCTGTCAGTAATACAAAGAATGAAAATAACACGGCTAAGGACATTTAATAAACACAGATAACAAATAGTTTAAATTCACAAAGGTCTCATTGTTTATTGTCTTCTTAAAATTCCCACCGAGAATATTGGCTTTTTGTTATACACAAAGCACTTGGTCTGTCATACATGCCATGCTGCATTAGCCTAGACCTGCATTAATCAAACTTTGGAAAAGTGAAACAGTGTGAGAAACCCTTTGCTTTTAATCCCACTCAAAAAGATAAAAATAAGACTATTTATGAATTATTTATTTGACCCACAGATTCTTAATAACTGCAGTACAGAAACACAGTTGATCATGTACATTTGTTTCCTGGCTGATAATAAAAACAATAATCAGCTGAAACAGTTTAATGAGGAATATGTAACTTTAGTCTATTGTATGAATATCTGAATATTTGCAATGATGGTTGGTGTTTTCTCTCCGGCCTTTATCAGGGCTGTAAACAAACAACAAGCATTAACCTGTACTTGTCTTTTTATATAATCACTCTTTGTCTACGAACAGCAGAATTTCAGTGCTTGAATGATGTTTAATCCTTCTTCATGCACTTATACGTGGATAACATACAAACTTGTTAAATATTCACAAAGATGTAAAGATTTCACATAAGTCACTGTAACAACATGCAAGTATATGGCAGAGAATGGTTGAACCAATACACTTATGTTATCGGCAATTCATGGGAGTCTCCTGCAGGAGTTTCCTTATAAATGTGTGCTATTGCTTTCATTAAGAAAATAACTCCTGTGATGTCATATTAGTCTTATTTCAGAGCAATCAAATGTGATTATTAGAAATGCAATAAAAATATTGGATTGCATAGTTTGCATACAGTGAGTACTTGAGGCACCATTATTTGATTAAAAAAAATAAAACCTATTATATGCCTGTGGGGTGTAGTAAAACCGAAATACTAGTTTCCTAATCCTGCTGTGACAGCTGCTGGTATGTATATCCCCTAAACATATTTCAGCTCCCATGCTCAGACACATTGCAGACTCTCAAAATTGAAACACCTTTCTGCCAAGATGCACATCTGCCTTAACCAAAGGCACTTCTATCATCCTCGCCAACTACTGACGCCCTTTTTCTCACACTTCCCAGCACCCCTCTCCTCTGCACGCTCATGCCCAGGAGCCTCTGCGGGGGCAGAACACCTGTGGCTCCACAGAAACCTCCTCTTCTTTTTTCACTGTCTCAACAAGGAGGCCATGAGCATGAAAAATGGGCAGAGCAGGAGTCATCCGTCAAAACTGGGAATGCTGTCCTCTGCCTTTATCCACTTCTGTGACCTCTCTAGTATCTGGATTCTTGGCACCTGGTAGCACTTGGTAAATTATTTTTAGGAAGTCATG